>NC_073247.2:12108560-12411590 GCF_029281585.2 Gorilla gorilla gorilla | reverse complement strand
TAGTATTCCATGGTGTGTGTATATATATGTTTGTGTATGTGTGTGGGATTACAGGTGCCCGCCACCACGCCTGGCTAATTTTTGTATTTTTTGTAGAGACGGGGTTTCACTATGTTGGTCAGGCTGGTCTCAAACTCCTGACCTCGTGATCTGTCCGCCTCGGCCTCCCAAAGTGCTGGGATTATGGGCTTGAGCCACCGCACCCGGCCAACTTTACAATTTATATATATAATTTGTATATATATAACTTATATAAATATATATTCTAGTATATTTTATATAATATATATTCTAGTGTGTGTGTATATACGTGAAGTGTTTAGCCACCTTCGCAGACATATACACACACACATATATATATTCTGAGTTAAACATATATAATATATAAAATATATGTATGTATATGTGTGTGTGTATATGTATGTGTATATGTGTTTGTGTGTATATATATGTGTGTATATATGTGTGTGTGTATATATATATTTATGTTGCAACTTATTGACCTAAACATATGCTTCAGCTTCCCTTTTGATCTGCCGTCTGTGGTGAAGCTGCCACCAAACTGCAGATTTTCGTGAAAACCCTAAGGGGGAAGACCATCACCCTTGAGGTTGAACCCTCAGATGCGACAGAAAATGTAAAGGCCAAGATCCAGGATAAGGAAGGAATTCCTCCTGATCAGCAAAGACTGATCTTTGCTGGCAAGCAACTGGAAGATGGACGTACTTTGTCTGACTGCAACATTCAAAAGGAGCCTACTCTTCATCTTGTGTTGAGACTTTGTGGTGTTGCTAAGAAAAGGAAGGAGTCTTACCCCACTCCCAAGAAGAATAAGCACAAGAGAAAGAAGGTGAAGCTGGATGTCCTGAAATGTTATAAGGTGGATGAGAATGACAAAATTAGTGCCCTTCCGACGAATGTGGAGCTGGAGTGTTTCTGGCAAGCCACTTTGACAGGCATTATTGTGGCAAATGTTGTCTGACTTACTGCTTCAACAAACCAGAAGACAACTAACTGTGTGTGAGTTAATAAAAGACATGAACTAAAAACAAACAAACAACAACAACAACAAAAACCATAGCTTCAGAAACACACAGTGCCTCCATACTTTGTTATTTGACCAACTGTAAGAGATCTTCCCAGGGCATCTGGAAAGGGCTCCTCCAAGCAATACAGTGATCAGTTCCTATTTAGACCGCGCCAGGAGTGGAAACTCTATCATTTCCTGAGGATATATCCACCTATGATTTGGTCTTAGAAGGCAAGAAGGGAATTCTGATAAACGTTTAGTTACAGCAAGACAGTTTCAAATTTTAGTACTCAGATATCACCATAATTACGGTAATGCCCTTGGTTGCGTGCCTACTGTGTCCCAGGAATAGAATCCGTCTTTTCTCATGCTCAACATAGTTCATTCTCGTTTTCTCAGATGAACCATTTATTGGGGCTTGAGTATTTTCATGCATTATTGAGTCATCCCCAATGCCTAGCATGTTCCTTACAAGGACTGATTGACTGTTGGTAGCTTTGCAATCTTCTCTTCTCATTTTTTCCTTGTCACAGGACGGTACCATCATGGGTTAGTTTTGGCTTTACATGTTAGGACTTCACTATAGCCTAGGAGTTGGCTACATCCCAGTACAATCCTCAGTACTTCTGCCTCTGCTGATGGGCCGGGCCCACTGTGACTAATCGAGGATGATGAAATTGATTTTATAAATGTATGTATAACCATGGTTATCAGAGATCTGCTGTGGTCTTAGCCCAGCTGAATCACCATCATTCCCAGTCTTAGAAGTCACCTTTTTGCCATTTTTCAGGGCCTGATTCTCTAGAGACATAATGTCCAATGGGGTTGGGCACGGTGGCTTATGCCTGTAATCCCAGCACTTTGGGAGGCCGAGGTGGGTGGATCACTTGAGGTCAGGAGTTCGAGACCCAGCCTGATCAACATGATGAAACCTCATCTGTATTAAAAAGACAAAATTAGCCAGGCGTGGTAGTGCATGCCTGCAATCCCAGGTACTTGGGAGGCTGAGGCAGGAGAATTGCTCGAACCTGGGAGGCAGGCGAGTGAATGAGATCATGTTGCAGTGAGCTGAGATGACGCCATTGCACTCCAGCCTGGGCAACAAGAGCAAAACTCTGTCTAAAAAACAATAATAATAATAACAATAATAATAATGTCCAAAGGGACACCTTTTAAAAATAGCTGAAACTTGGCCGGGCGCGGTGGCTCATGCCTGTAATCCCAGCACTTTGGGAGATCAAGGCAGGCGGATCACACGGTCAGGAGATCGAGACCATCCTAGCTAACACGGTGAAACCCCGTCTGTACTAAAAATACAAAGAAATTAGCCAGGCATGGTGGCGGGTGCCTATAATTCCAGCTACTCGGGGGGCTGAGGCAGGAGATTCGCTTGAACCCGGGAGGCGGAGGTTGCAGTGAGCTGAGATTGCATCACTGCACTCTAGCCTGGGCCACAGTGCAAGACTCCGTCTCAAAAAAAAAAAAAAAAGAAATGTCCTCTTGGATTTCTTGAGGCTGAGAGTTTGAGACTAGCCTGGCAGACATGATGAGACTCTGTCTCTACAAAAAAAAATTAAACATTAGCCCAGCCTGGTGGTGCATGCCTGTAGTCCCAGCTACTTGGGAGGCTGAGATGGGAGGATCACTTGGGCCCAGGAGGTAGAGGTTGCGTGAGCTATGATTGTGCTACTAGCCTGGGCAACAGAGTGAGACTCTGTCGCAAAAACAAACAAACAAACAAGATCATGTCCTTTGCAGGGACATGGGTGGAGCTAGAGGCCATTATCCTTAGCAAACTAACACAGGAAGAGAAAAACAAATACAGCATGTTCTCACTTATCAGTGGGAGCTAAATGATGAGAACACGTGGACACACAGAGGGGAACAACACATACTGGGGCATTTTGGAGAGTGAAGGGTGGGAGGAGGGAGAGGATCAGGAATGATAACTAAGGGTCGCTAGGTTTAATACCTGGATGGTGAAATTATCTGTACAACAAACCTCCGTGACACAAGTGTACTTATGTGACAAACCTGCACATGTACCTCTGAACTTAAAAGCTAAAAGAAAACAAGACAAAACAAACCAAAACCAACTTTTGAAAAAATGAAAAATTATAGGACTTCTGAGTGAAATGAAATTTTCCACGTGTGTATTATACTCAGTTCCCAAGTTAGAGGGTCTTGAATTCTCAATGGGTTTATAGGGATTAATTCATCCCTGGTGGCCAAATATTATAGTTAGACACAACGTCATTTAGTTGAAATTCATAACATAAAACCCTAAGCCACTCTTTCTACAAACTAAGTTTTAAAAATCTGCAAACGTAGAATGCAATCAAAGCGATTTTGTTCGTGTATCAAGCGCCGACTTCTAAAAATAATGTTTCTAAACATGCCTGTTTATTTGGAGGCTTTTCTTGAGCGATTCCAAAGAAAATCCAATAGAAAGCATTGAGGATGTCATCGTTGTCTTCGCTGGTAACCATTCATTAGGAAACGCCTAGATGAGCCTGTAATTAGAATGGGCTGCGTTTACTCCTCATCCAAGAGACACATGACAGTTTTTATTTCTGGGATACTGGTAAAGTTTATGGAAAATGCAAACTATGGTATTGAAGGAATGCAGGTCAATAATGTTTCCAAAGCGGTAAACAAAAGCACCAGAAAGAAAAATCCTTCCTTCAAAAGGGAAGCTAATGGTATGTGTTCATGTTATTGTTTAACTGGATTTCCAGATTTGAACGTCACAGGTAACATTTCACTCGAAGAATAATAGAAATGATGTGTATGGAAGCAAGTCAGTAAGCAAGATGACTTCAGAGTGAATTCATCAGAGGTTGTTGCAGTGGCTCACACCTGTAATCCCAGCACTTTGGGAGGCCGAGGCGAGAGGATTGCTTGAGCCTAGGAGTTTGAGACTAGCCTTGGCAACATACCAAGACCCCATCTCTACAAAAAAAATTTTTTTTAATTAGCTGGATGTGGTTGCGCTTGCCTATAATCCCAGCGATTTGGGAAACTGAGATGGGAGGATCACTTGAGGCCAAGAGTTTGAGACCAGCCTGGGCAACATAGTGAGACCCATCTCCATTTAAAAAGAAAAAGAGAGTAAGATAACCATGGACACCCATCGCTGTGTTCTGTAATATGTTAATGAGGTTTCCTTTAAATATTTAGATCCCTATAATGTCAATGTGGGAAAGCAAAAACGTGTGTGAAAACTCTTAACCAACTCTCCTGTATCCTATAATATACGACACTGGCCTTGTTATTTGGAATTCACTTGGGTCGGATCCTTTTTTATTTATTTATTATTTGGAAGAGACGGAGTCTTGTTCTGTCACCCAGGCTAAAGGGCAGTGGTGTGATCATGGCCCACTGCAGCCTCAAACTCCTAGGCTCAAGCGACTCTCCCATCTCGACCTCCCAAGTAGGTTGGGATTACAGGTGCACGCCACCACGCCTGGCTAGTTTTTTACAGAGATGGGCTCTCGCTATGTTTCCCAGGCTGGTCTCAAACTTGTGAACTCAAGCGATTCTCCTGCCTTGGCCTCCCAAAGTGCTGGGATTATAGGCATAAGCCACCATGCCCGGCCTGAATTAGATCCTTTTACTTCTCTTTCTGCTGATGGGCTTTGGGCTATTCCCTGAAGCTTGCAGGTAACACAAAGTGCAACACAGTAACGTGAGAAAAATTATAACACATCAAGTCACATTATGTCTCTAAGCATAATAAGTAACAAAGGAGTTTCAATCACTCACTATTTTTGGGAAAAAAAGCTGATTTTGATTCTCACCTTGGACCATAATTAAAAATACCACAAAGACATCACAAGAAAAGAAACTGAAATAAATACCAGAAGTATTAAATTGAAATTGGGGACATAAATCAAACTTGAAACAAGCCCAGTCCCTGGTGGGCTCCAAAGAACTTTCTAAGCTTCATAGAGATCGAACTACAGGGGTAAAGATTAATAGATATGACTACCTAAAAATGTCAAGACAGTTGTTGAAATATAAAACAAAATGAAAATACGTTTACAGCAAGCTTACATAGTGCATGAGATGAAAGGCCAGACTGGGCCAGGCATAGCGGCTCACACTTATGATCTCAACATTTTAGGAGGTCAAAGTGGGAGGATGGCCTGAGCCTTGGAATTTGAGACCAGCCTCAGTGACATAGCAAGATCCCATTTCTACAAAAAATAAAAATGAAAAGAATTAGCTGGGTGTGGTGGTGTGTGCCTATAGTATCACCTACTCGGGAGGTTGAGGTAGGAGGATCACTTGGGCCCAGGAGGTCAAGACTGCGGTGAGCCATGATTGCACCACTGCACTCCAGCCTGGGAGACAGAGCAAGACCCTGTGAAAGAAAAAAAGGAAGGAAGGGAGGAAGGAAGGAAGGGAGGGAGGGAGGGAGGGAAAGAGGCAGAGAGAGAACCGTCAAAGAAATGCAACTAAGAACAAATGTGGCAGCTGTTTGTTTATTTTTAATCTACCGAATACTAGGAAGATAAAGTGTTCCATACTGATGACAGAATTCTTATATACTTTTGGTTGTAATGTTAATTAGGGCAAAGCCTTAGGGTGTTAGAAATGATTATGTGTGTTGCTCCACTCGTTCTATAGCTAGGAATTTGTTTTTCAAAACTAAATTCCACAGTGCAGCAAAAGCTTCATGGTTATAATTCCCTGTTTATTTATTTAGAGACAGGGTCTCACTCTATTGCCCAGGCTTGAGTGCAGTGCCGCAGTTATAGCTCACTACAGCCTCTGACTCCTGGGCTCAAGCAATCCTTCCACCTCAGCCTCCTGAGTAAGTGGGACTACAAACATGCACCACCATGCCTGGCTAACTTTGAAAAATTTTTAGTAGAGATGAGATCTTGCCATGTTGCCCAGGCTGCTCTAGAACTCCTGGACTCAAGTGATCCTCCCACCTATACCTCACGAAGTGTTCAGATGACAGGTATGAGCCACCGTGCCCAGCCTAGTTACCCATTATTCAACACAGTGTATTTGTTTGTTTGTTTGTTTTTTAAAGCCAGTCGAATTTAGCAGTGGGACAAGGCAATACCTTCAGCACCTTAAAATACGAGAAGGCGTGCATTTACGCTGGTTTGTTTATGTGAGGAAATCTTCAAACTCTTCATAAACAGTGAACAGAGTGAGAAAACTATGGTTACATTTTAAGACATATAGGCAGCAATCCAAATTTTATAATACACTCCGATCTTACAGATATAAAAATATAACGTAAAATGATGAGAAAATGTATTACTCTTGTTATGTTCAGAGGAAATATGGAATAAAAGTAAGATCATGGGCCTGGTTCAAGCAATTCTCCTGCTTCACCCTCCCAAGTAGATGGGATTACAGGCATGTGCCACCACACCCGGCTAATTTTTGTATTTTTAGTAGAGATGGGGTTTCACCATGTTGGCCAGGCTGGTCTCAAGCTCCTGACCTCAAGTGATGCGCCCACCTTGGCCTCTCAAAGTGCTGGGATGACAGGCCTGAGCCACCGTGCCCAGCCCTTCCTTTATATTTTCGCATGGCTTCATCTTAAAAGATTTATCTGTGCACCTCTTTGGGGAAATGTTTGCAAACAAATATTTCTGTCTGGCCATTGGGAATTTGAAAGATGTTTAAATCTTATTGACTTTACAATCTTTCGTGGGTTTCCTAGAAGACAACACAGAAACCTGATGGACGTAGAAGGGAAGGGTAATATAGAATTAGCAGAAAGTTTATCCATTAAGATCCATACTTATTTATAAGATAATAACATTGGCGTCATCATGAAAAAAGTGCAGGTAAGTGGCACACCAATTATATCCCAGCTAGAAGTAACAATCAATGGTGTGAAAAGATAATTCTACTTATCATGTGGTCAGAAACATCTGGAAGTACCTCAAGCATATAGAGCTTCCAGTGCTGGGTGACCAGGGGAGAAAACCATGAGTTTTCAAACCTGTCCCAGCACATCCCTGAAGTTTTCACTTACTTTTTTTTTTTTCTTTTAAGACGAAGTCTAGCTCTGTTGCCCAGGCTGGAGTGCAGAGGCGCTATCTCAGCTCACTGCAAGCTCTGCCTCCCGGGTTCAGGCCATTCTCCTGCCTCAGCTTCCCGAGTAGCTGGGACTACAGGCGCCCATCACCACGCCCGGCTAATTTTTTTGGATTTTTAGTAGAGACGGGGTTTCATCGTGTTAGCCAGGATGGTCTCGATCTCCTGACCTTGTGATCCACCTGCCTCGGCCTTCCAAAGTGCTGGGATTACAGGCATGAGCCACTGCACCCAGCCTACCTACTGGACTTTTTTTCGGAGACACACTGTAGTTTCTCAAGAAAGAATGCCTGTTCCTGGTCCCAGCTGCACACTCACTTTACAGTGTGTGCTGTACTTGGTCAAGTGTATTGATATTGAAACACAAGCCAGAGTGGATGGACCTTGATCATAAATCATGGGGCAGCTCTCCTTCACTGTCAGATAAAATCCAAATTCTCTATTACTACCTCCAAGGTCCCAGCATTGACGATCTGTTCTTTTCTTCCTGAAGGGACATCACCCCCGGTTCTCAGGGTGTCTCCTCTCAGGCTTCTTACAAATGCCTTTCCTCAGGAATGTGGCTCCACAATGACTTTTTTTTATTAAAAAATTTGCAGCCTACAATCAGCCTCCTCTATTATTATTATTATTATTATTAATTGTTATTATCATTACTTGAAATAGGGGGAGAGTCTCACTGTGTGGTCCAGACTGGTTTCAAACTCCTTGTCTCAAACCATCCTCTTGCCTTGACCTCCCACAGTGCTGGGATGACAGGTGTGAGCCCCCGCACCTAAGTGTCCTCTTAAAACCCATGAAGTCTTTTAGGGCTGTCTACTTTTCTCTATGGAATTCAAATCGCTAAGCATTCATGAAAGTTTAGATAAGGTGGAAATAAATCCAACCTTTAGGATGGATGCATGAAACTGCTCTCTCTTTTTTTTTTTTTTGGTAGAGTTTTGCTGTTGTTGCCCAGGCTGGAGTGCAACGGCACGATCTCGGCTCACTGCAATCTCCACCTCCCAGGTTCAAGCGATTCTCCTGCCTCAGCCTCCCGAGTAGCTAGGATTACAGGCATGTGCCACTACGCCTGGCTAATATTTTTTGTATTTAGTAGAGACAGGGTTTCACCATATTGGTCGGGCTGGTCTTGAACTCCTGACCTCAGGCGATCTACCCACTTCAGCCTCCCAAAAGTGCTGGGATTACAGGCATGAGCCACCACATCCAGCCAAAACTGCACTTAAAATCCAATCTTTGGCCGGGCGCAGTGACTCATGCCTGTAATCCCAGCACTTTGGGAGGCCAAGACGGGCAGATCATCTGAGGTCAGGAGTTCGAGACCAGCCTGAACAACATGGAGAAACCCCGTCTCTACTAAAAATACATAATTAGCCGAGCATGGTGCCACATGCCTGTAATCCCAGCTACTCGGAAGGCTGAGGCAAGAGTATCACTTGAACCTGGGAGGCGGAGGTTGCAGTGAGCCCAGATCGCACCACTGCACTCCAGCCTGGGCAACAAGAGCAAAACTCCGTTTCAAAAAAAAAAAAAAAATCTAATATTGTCCCCAGTTCCTACTTTTGGGAGTAAACTATGCCTATTTCAAACTATTGCTGGACAAGATTGCCTGGTTTCTGCTTCCCCTTATCCCTCTTGTTCAAGTCAACCAGTCAGGAAATATAAAGAATGATCAAGGAAACCTCCAAGTTAACACAGAAATACGTATATATGGTGAATGCTGTCTGCAGACAGCTTATGGCCCCATGGTACTAGCCGTCATAGCACATGGCAAAGTTGTCCTATTGACTCTGCTGTCAGCCCCTGCATGGAAGACCAAATAAAGGTGCTGGGACAGAAGGATGAAAAGGAATCCTAGGATAAATATCTCATCTTCATCGTCCCTGGGTTGGATAATTCTGAGGGTCTGTCGTTGAATCTCAGTGTTTCTGCACAGGACTCAGCTTCAATAGCCCAGTGGCAAGCTGCTTCATAAGTACAACCTCTACTGACTTCCTGCCTTTCCCTGTCTCTCTCCCTCTTTCCCTGACCAATGCTCCCTCAATTACCTCCCTAATCACTTACTTGGATTTAAGGTTTGAAAAAGAAATACGGCATCATTCTTTTTGTCTTAAATTTTTAATTAAAAAAATTTTTTTTCGAGATGGGATCTTGCTCTGTTGCCCGGGCTGTAGAACAGTGGTGGAATTACGATACGGCTCATTGCAGCCTCAAACCCTTTGGCTGAAGTAATCCTCCCACCTCAGCCTCCTGAGTAACTGGGACCACAGGTGTGTGCCACCATGCCTGGATAATTTTTTGTAGAGACAGGGTCTCACTAGTTGCCCAGGCTGGTCTCAAACTCCCAGGCTCAATCAATCTGCCTGTCTCAACCTCCCAAGGTGTTGGGATTACAGGCGTGAGCCACTGCGCCGGGTCGCACCATCATTCCTATTTTTTTTTTTTTTTGGAAATGAAGTTCCCTCTGTCACCCAGGCTGGAGCACAGTGGCGCTATCTCGGCTCACTGCAACCTCTGCCTCCCAGGTTCAAGTGATTCTCCTGTCTCAGCCTCCTGAGTAGTTGGGATTACAGTCATGTGCCACCACACCTGGCTAATTTTTATATTTTTAGTAGAGACGGGGTTTCGCCCTGTTGGCCAGGCTGGTCTCGAACTCCTGGGCTCAAGCCGTCTGCTTGCCTCAACTCCCAAAGTGGTGAGATTCCAGGCGTGAGCCACCACTCCTGGACGAAGCATCATTCTTAATTTCAATGTCTAGTCTAGACATTTAAAAGAATTGAACATATTGGATCGTATCAAAACAACATCTTGTTGAAGAGAATGACCCTCTCCACCCAACCTGAAACAGATGGAGGCAGTGCTGACTTTATCTCAAATCTTAAACAAAATCTGCTTCACTCAATTTTCTTGTAGACAGGCCGACTGCTTTATTAGAAAACGGGAGAACATTGACCTTTTTCTATGATTCTCTTCCGATCACCCTAGGTAGAATTCCTTTCACTTTCTAACCTGTGTCTGTTTCAACCCAGGATACATTAAGCTTGTTGTCTGTGACACTTTATTGAACTTTTTAATAGCCACGACTGACACTGATCCTCTCTGCTGAGAGAGGAGCTATTCTGATTCCATTCATTGTCACTCCTAAGTCTACCCTGGAAGTCAGATGCTCAGGTGGGATTTTATAAATATTCCATGAACAAATGAACTTTGGCTTTGGGGTAAAAGAGTGGGTTGCCCATCATTTGATAGATCCCTGGATATTTTTTCATAAAAAACACCCTAGCAGGTTGCTTATTGCAAAATGACATGTGTCATATCTTCTCTGGAGCTGAATATTGTTAAGCAAAATTTATATTAATGAGAAGCAAAAAAAAGTTTGTTTGTTTTGCTTTGCTTCAGCAAGAATTATCTGTTGCATCAGAAATGCAGGGAGCACTTTTGTTCTTTATTAGCGTTTTTTTCCCCAGAAACTCTGACATTACTAGGACACTTGGTCATCTGTGATCTGCTTAAAAGCTCCCTTCAGCTCCTGGAAGAGTGGGTGGTTCTGATTCTCTTTTGGTGAGATGGTTTATGGAGCCCTCTTCATCCCATAATTCTGAAGAGTAACAGGCAGAACGTCTTATTAGGGGGCAGCTGAAATCGTCTAGGGAATGTGGCTAGGGAGTGTCGTCATCTTTACATCAAAGCCTATGCACAGATAACACGCCAATCCTGATTTCACCCATGAGAAAAGTGAACTCCAAGAATTTCAGGAATGTAGACGTGTCGATGATAAACATTGCATTTATTACAATTTCACTTTATTTCCTAGAAGAGGGGACATTATATTTCCTGGCCAGATGCTACCCTTTGAAAGAAATGCAAACTTTGATAAAGTAGACATGCTATCAATTTCCTTAGGGGAGCTTTATCTTCACTGGGTCACTATACCCAGCATGACAATAAAGTCTGCCATGTGTTTCTTGTCCTACTGGAAAAAAATACATAGAAAAGCTATGTACAAGGACTGTATTAAGATTCATCTATGTCTTTCAGAGATGGCAGGCAAGTGCCATTTCTGAACAATTTGGGTGAAGTCAGACACATGCACCTTACCCCGACAACCACTCAATGGACAGCAGAACATTGCAAATCATGACCTGTAATAGGACTGTCTTTGACTTACACAGCTCAGGAAACAACACTTGGTTTGGTCAAAGGTTTGTTCCTTTTCATTTTGTGTTCTAGTGTTTTCTTTTCCTGCCCTTATGACAGTTGTGTGCAATGGCATTATTGCATTAAATAGACACGACTGATTAGGTAGCATGAACCATAGTTTAGAATTTGGCTAAGTGTGGCTATGTTACTGTTTGTTTTTTCTTTTTCTTTTTTTAGGAGATAGGGTCTTGCTGTGTTGCCCAGGCTGGAGTACAGTGGCTATTCAGACATGTGATTCCACCACTGATCAGCACGAGAGTTTTGACCTGCTGCATTTGTGACTTAGGGTGGTTCACCAGGCCTTAGGCAGCCTGGTGGTCTTCTGCTCCTGGGAGGTCACCATGCTGGTGCTGAATGTAGTGCAGATACTTGATCAGCCTAGCGCACCATAGCCCAGAACTTCTGGGCCCAAGCGATCCCCCACCTCAGTCTCCTGAGTAGCCGGGACCACAGGCAGGCTACCTGCTGTTTTTGTCAACATAAAAGGGAGTCAGAAAAGGCAGAACATATCAAGATCAGTAAATCTAGGCTGGGCATGATGGCTCACACCTATAATCACAGTGCTTCATGAGGCCAAGGCAGGAGGATTCTTTGAGGCCAGGAGTTCAAAACCAGCCTGGGCAATATAGGGAGACCTTGTCTCTACAAAAAAATAGAAAATAAAGAAATTACCCAGGTGCAGTGGTGCATGCCTGTAGTTCCAGCCACTCCAGAGGCTGAGACTGGAGGATCTTTCGAGCTTAGGAGGCTGAGGCTGCAGCGAGCTCTTATCACACCAGTGCACTCCAGCTTGGGTGACAGAATGAGACCCTGTCTCTAAAAGAAAAAGAAAAAAAGAGATTAGTAAATTGTTTAGAAACCAAGATTTTACCATGAGCAGTTGCACGAAGGTGGAAAACCTTTCTGTGATTATAAGTAGGGATTCTGAAAGAAGTCCTCAAAGTGAATACTTATTCCATGGAGAAACAGAATGAATTGAGAGAGTCCTGGAAGCTGGGAGGAGAGGAATCTGTAGAAAGCAGAGTCACTTAACTAATTCACCAATGAGACTGCAAACCGATGGTCATGGAGCTGCCATGGGAATCTGAATTACAGTCACTTTTATTCTTTGTATTTTATTGTTTGGGTTGAAAATGCGGCCAGGCATGGTGGCTCATGCTTGTAATCCCAGCACTTTGGGAGGCTGGGGTGGGTGGATCACCTGAGATCAGGAGTTTGAGACCAGCCTGACCAACATGGTGAAACCCCGTCTCTACTAAAAATACAAAAATTGGGATTCCATTCCAAGATGGCCAAATAGAAACAGCTCCGGTCTACAGCTCCCAGTGTGATCAACACAGAAAATGGGTGATTTCTGCATTTCCAACTGAGGTATCTTGTTCATCTAATTGGGACTGGTTGGACAGTGGGTGCAGCCCACAGAGGGCAAGCCAAAACAGGGCAGGGCATTGCCTCACCTGGGAAGTGTCAGAGGATTTCCCTTTCCTAGCCAAGGAAGCTGTGACAGACTGTACCTGGAAAATTGGGACACTCTCGCCCACATACTGCACTTTTCCAATGGTCTTAGCAAAGAGCACACCAGGAGATTATATCCTGCACCTGGCTCGGCAGGTCCCACGCCCACAGAGCCTTGCTCACTGCTAGCACAGCAGTCTAAGATCGAACTGTGAGGCAGCAGCCTGGCTGGGGGGGTGGGCATCCAACATTGCTGAGGCTTGAGTAGGTAAACAAAGCGGCCAGGGAAGCTCGAACTGGGCAGAGCCCACTGCAGCTCAGCAAGGCCTATTGCCTCTGTAGATTCCACCTCTGAGGGCAGGGTATAGCTGAACAAAAGGCAGCAGAAACTTCTGCAGACTTAAACGTCCCTGTCTGACAGCTCTGAAGAGAGCAGTGGTGCTCCCAGCATGGTGTTTGAGCTCTGAGAATGGACAGACTGCTTCCTCAAGTGGGTCCCTGACCCCCTTGTAGCCTAACTGGGAGACACCTCCCAGTAGGGGCCAACTGACAACTCATACAGGTGGTGCCCCTCTGGGACAAAGCTTCCAGAGGAAGGATCAGGCAGCAATATTTGCTGTTCTGCAATATTTGCTGTTCTGCAGCCTCCACTGGTGATATCCAGGCAAACAGGGTCTGGAGTGGACCTCCAGCAAACTCCAACAGACCTGCAGCTGAGGGACCTGACCGTTAGAAGGAAAACTAACAAACAGAAAGGAATAGCATCAACACCAACAAAAACGACATCCACAGCAAAACTCCATCTGTAGGTCACCAGCATCAAAGACAAAAGGTAGATAAAATCACAAAGATGGAGAGAAACCAGAGCAGAAAAGCTGAAAATTCTAAAAACCAGAGTGCCTCTTCTCCAAAGGGTTGCAGCTCCTCGCCAGCAACGGAACAAAGCTGGATGGAGAGTGACTTTGACGAGCTGACAGAAGTAGGCTTCAGAAGGTCGGTAATAACAAACTTCTCCGAGCTAAAGGAAACATTCAAACCCATCACAAGGACACTAAAAACCTTGAAAAAAGATTAGACGAACAGCTAACTAGAATAAACAGTGTAGAGAAGACCTTAAATGACCTGACAGAGCTGAAAACCACGGCATAAGAGCTACGTGATGCATGCACAAGCTTCAATAGCCGATTCGATCAAGTGCAAGAAAGGGTATCAGTGATTGAAGATCAAATGAATGAAATAAAGTGATAAGAGAAGTTTAGAGAAAAAAGAGTAAAAAGAAATGAACAAAGCCTCCAAGAAATATGGGACTATGTGAAAAGACCAAATCTACGTCTGATTGGTGTACCTGAAAGTGACAGGGAGAATGGAACCAAGTTGGAAAACACTCATCAGGATATTATCCAGGAGAACTTCCCCAACCTAGCAAGGCAGGCCAACATTCAAATTCAGGAAATACAGAGAACGCCACAAAGATACTCCTCGAGAAGACACATAATTGTCAGATTCACCAAAGTTGAAATGAAGGAAAAAATGTCTGCTCTTTCAATGTTTTTCCTACACTGTCTCGGGATTTCTGAAATGTCTGATCATCTCAGGGTGGCTTATTCACATTTAAGATTAAATCAGGCTGGGTGTGGTGGCTCATGCCTGTAATCCTAGCACTTTGGGAGGCCCAGGTGGGTGGATCATGAGGTCTGGAGTTCAAGACCAGCCTGGCCAATATGTTGAAACCCTGTCTCTACTAAAAATATGAAAATTAGCTGGTCCTGGTGGTGCAAGCCTGTAATCCCAGCTGCTCGGGAGGCTGAGGTAGGATAACTGCTTGAACCCCAGAGGCGGAGGTTGCAGTGAGCTGAGATTGAGCCACTGCACTGCAGCCTGGGTGACAGAGCGAGACTCCGTCTCAAAAAAAAAAAAGGAAAAAGATTACATCAAACACATACTCGTTGAGAGCTCTGTTTGACTCTTCTTATTGAGGGACCACTGAATGTCAGTATCTGGAAATAATTTTTATGAGGTCAGTCAGTTTCTCAATAGAAAAATCCACCAATGTCATCTCAGGGTGCCATAACCTAGTGTTCTGGGAAGAAGAAATTGATAGACACATAGGAATCTCAGTATGCACGTCTTCACTTCATCCTTTTTTTTTTAATCCACTCTGGATCTTGCCACTGCCAGCCAATGTTAGGTGTCTCAAAGTCTAGAACTTCACAAGTTCAACTTTCAGAAAGAAAACATTTAGTCTCTTATCTGAGAGGAGCAGAAAGTGGAGGGTAGCAGAGGGAGACCTGGAACTCTATCACCTATAAACACAGACTTTCAACAACTCTCTCTGTTTTAATTCCAGCTTTCCATAGCTGTCTTCTGCAGTATCTGATGCCTCAAGACCTGACCTATCCTGGCTTCGGTGTGGCAAATTGTCTCACCTCCTTTTATGTCTGCCCCATGTTGACATTTTTAACTTCCTCTACTTTGCTAAATCAATCGCTATCCTTCCATCACTTTCAGGCTTCTTTTGAAAATGTGTTCTGGCCGCTAGAACATTGGATACATGATGGCAGGAATTTTTGTCTGTTCAGCTTACTGATTTGTTGTCAGCGTTGAGAAGAGTACCTGGCGCATAGCAAGGCATTCCGGACATAGTTGCAGAAATGAATGAATGTTGAAATCTCTTTTGGGCCAGTGACTTCTCTTATTTTCTTTATCCTTGGGTTTTATACAATTTTTATTCCTTTACAACCATTTAAACAATGTTTTTGAAGAGAGATGGCAAACATGAGAAGTTAATCCACCATATGAATAAGAAATAGAACTTTTCTTTTTCACGGTCACTAAATCAGACCTTCTGAGTATCCTCTTGAAAGACGTCAAAGGAGTTCATTTTCCTGACTCCTTAGGAGTTACATCCTTAGCCCAATCTGGCCCTTGCTGCTTTCCAGCCATTCTAACTTCTATTCTTAATACTGTATTCATTCATTTATTTATTAACGTATCCATTCATTTACTCATTCCTTTACAGTTAGTTACTCATCTATTTTAGAAACACTTACTGAGCACCTACCTTGTCAAATATCTTTGCCCGGTGCCAGGTATGTAATGATGGGTCCAGTACAGGCCACACCATTGAAGTGTTCAAACTTCCAGAAAGGAAACCAGCAAAGGGTTGAGAGGCCCTCCAACTCTGTATTTTTAGTGAGCCTGTGCTCTAAGGATAAAATTGAGATTGTGTCCAGGTCCTTGTTCGCAAGAGGACTCTCGGTGGTTAAATGGAAAGGATCTCTTCTAAATAAATGCATACACACACACACACACACACACACACACACACACACAACCAAAACAACCTTCTTCCACCAGTATCGTTGACATACACTATTTTTAGACCAAGAACATACTGTTCCTCAAGTTACTATACATTCTGATGGAAAAAGAGCAAACAGAGACCATGCCAAGAAAACCAATTTGGTACAAAATAATGGATTGAAATTCTGGCAATTTACTTGAGGGAAAGAAAATAATAATGAGTGGTTCTTCCTAGTCATACACCCAAATAATCTCCTGCCTGTTCCCATCAGGAGCCCATGAAGTTGAAATTTCCAGCAAAGTGCCAAAACTAACAGACTGTTTGGAAAACATCCTTGCTGCTGGAAGAATTAGAGAATAATGTGCAGACAAATGAAAAAGGAAATGAAAGCAATGCCTCTACAACAGTAGCTTTGTTTAAGGTATCTGTCTATTTGCAAGGCTGCTCGAAAAGACTCACAACCACAACAAATCACAGATTTTCTAGACCTTGTGCTGAGTATAGAATAGGTTCAGTGGAGAGAAGATGTTTAATGTGAGAACAAAACCTGCTTAGGTAGCTCCACCCTAAATCTTGCACCATACAAATAAGAAGAACATCCAACAAAGTCACTAACACTGAAGCCAAAAACTCTGAGTACTCGTATTATCAATTATTTATTAATTTATTCATTAACAAATCTTTATGTTTCATTTTAGTGAGACAGTGTGGAAAAATGAAAAAAGAAGGAATTTGGAGTCAAACAGAGTCAAATGGTCTTCCACCACTTGATGGTGTGTGATTTGTAGCTAATTATTTGAACTCTTTGAACCTTGATTCTTCCTTATGTTAAAATGGAGATTATAGTAGCTTTGCTGTTTTTCTGGTTTGTTATGAAGTTTACATGTGATAATGCATGTAAAAGTGGGCCAGTAGTAAATATATTTGTAACTGACATTTTATATACACGGCTAGTACAATCAATCTGCAATAATAGTTCCCAAATGATTAAAATCCTAATAACTTAGGCCCTGCATTTGTCAGAGTTCTCCAGAAAAACAAAACAAATAAAAAACATATATAATAATATAAGATTCTTATATATGTAATATATTTGTAATATATTTATATATCAGCCTCCAAAATCAAATGAGTCAGTTCCATATTTTATTGTGAGAAGTCTCACAATCTGCTCTCTGCAAGCTAGAAAACAAGGAGAACCAATGGTGTAAATTCGAGTCCATGTTTAAGATCTGAGAACCAGGAGTGCTGACTATGTAAGTCCCAGTACAAGGGCAGGAGAAGACCGATGCCCCAGCCCAATCAGTAAGGTGGAGAAACAATTCTCTTACTCTGTCTTTTTGTTTTATTCAGGCCCTCAATTGATTGGATGATGCCCATCCACATCAGGGAGGGCAATCTGCTTTACTCAGTCTACCCACTCAAATCCATCCCAAAACACCTTCACAGACAAACCAGCATAATATTTAACTAAATATATGGACACCCAGTGGCCCAGTCAAGTTGGCAATTAAAATGGACTATCATAAACCCCATCTAAGCTTCAGGTATAAACCTCAAGAATGGAATTGCTGTCTTTATAGTGTAGGTGCTTTGCAGGATGTATTAATTTGGAAAAGATGATCATTACTTTCTTATTACATCATTTATCGCATTAGTGTTATAGGTCTGCTTAGCATTCACCTTGGCTCTGAACTCTGCTCATTGCTACTCATAGGAACTCCTCAGACTTCCTGTCATTGATGTCTTATGTCCTCCAGGCTCCCAAGCTTTATCTCTTCATTAGGGCTTTATTCCATGCTTTTTTTTTCCAACTGGTAGAATTCATGCAGTAAATTGAGCTTAGCAGTCAGTGAAAGTAGAAAGCTAAGGAAAGTAGCACTGACTAAGGAATGAGGTCAAAGATATGAAGGTAAAAAGAGATGTTTGTTACTTTGTAATAAAGTGAATCAAAATAAAGAACAGAGAGTCAATAAAATAAGGTAAATGATCAGTACTAGGATGTGCAAGGAGATTATAGAATATGTGTTAGGTGTAAGGAATGTGAGAGGCATTTACAGCCACTATCTAACTTAAAACTCACAATTGACCTATGAGGGATGTACTGGCATTATGTAGCTGCAGTCTTCCTACTTAGGAAATAACCTTCCATAACACAGTGTCAGTCTCTAGATAACTCAAAGGCAGGGCACAGACAGAGGCAGTGTAATAAAATGGAACAATGAACTTGCCTTGAGACCTGAGTTTTATTCCCAGGTGCATCATATTTGCTGCTAAGGGGTTATTTTGGACAATTTCCTAACCTCTCTGAATTTTCGGTTCCTCATGTGGAGAACCTGGATGCTATGTCATGCTTACCTTACACGGCTGCTGTCGATCTCACATGAGGTGACACGCTGCTATCATGGTTAAAGCTGTGAGCTCTATGGAATAGGGCTTGGCTTCCAACCTGGAGAACTAATTGTGTGACTTTGAGCAAATGTCAGCCACCTACATCTTTCAGTCCCCTTTTCTCTAATATTACGATAATAATGGAAACTTCCACTAGATTGTGGAGAATTAAATTAGATAATTTATGTAAAAGTGCTTCTGACAGGGCCTAGTTAACACTTTTCTATGAGTTCTTTTTTTTTTTTTTTTTTTGAGACAGAGTCTTGCTCTGTCACCCAGGCTGGAGTGCAGTGGCTCGATCTCAGCTCTCTGCATCCTCCACCTCTCGGGTTCAAGTGGTTCTCATGCCTCAGCCTCCCAAGCAGCTGGGATTACAGGTGCCTGCCATGACACCTGGCTAATTTTTTTTTTTTTTTGTATTTTTACTAGAGACGGGGGGTTACTAGAGACAAGACCAGGCTGGTCTTGAACTCCTGACCTCAGGTGATCCACCCACCTCAGCTTCCCAAAGTGCTGGGATTACAGGCGTCAGTCACCACACCCAGCCCAGTCTTCCTGTAATAACTCATTTAGCTAGTAGAGAAAGAACATTTTAAACAGGACACTATCCACTATACAAGTGTAAGAAATTATTCTTACTAAAACAATCTAACTTTTATGTATTTCGTTAATGGGTTGTCTTCTTTACAGTAATAGCTTATAAAGAAGGTTTATATACACAATGTTAATTAATTGGTTTACTAAGTGACCTAGCTTCCAAATTTCTATTGATGAGAAACCCCTCACACAAATATGAATTTATTTAAATGTGTCATTACATAGATGTAGTTGACACTATCCCAAAGTCATTTCTGCCAAGCTGAATCTTGCCCATTAATTGGGACTGAATGGTGTACTGGTTAGCAGGGCAATTGAAAAAGACTAATCGAGGCCTCAAAATCTTCTCTAGAACTTCTGAGAAAGGAAGTGGCATAATTGCACACCAACAATGCTTCCTCTCTAACAGCCGCCAAAACAAACAAAATAAATATACCTCCACGAAGACCAGGAAAAGTCACAAGGACATACTAGAATCTCCAGATAATATTACTGTTCAAGAACAATACAGTTAGACCAAAAGGAGAGTGGATACAACAATTCAGACTCTGCAGGTTTTGAATGCCATATATAACTGATTTTCTTCAGTAAGTATGTGGAAGAAGTTATTAATATTTCCAGTGATAGGTCTCAGCTTAGAAGGCTGGGGACAGGAAGCAAAAGCAAATCATACGAAATAGCACACCCCGCTTGCTTTGTATTCCTTGACCTCAGCTCTCTACAGGGAAGGGAGGGCTAGAGGAACAGCCACATGACTAAATGCATCACCATGTTTTTCCTGGCCCAGCTTCCTAAACGGAGTCTTGAGGCAACTCTTTTAGAGCTATGAGTCAGGGGTTACTGTGTAGAAAACAATGTACTGACCCATAAAGCAATTGATGATTATAGAATATATGTACACACACACACACACACACCCTTGAAAAATGAGCAAAATAGTTTATAAATAATTACAATGTAATATGTTATAAATAATTACAACATAATGGGGCCAATATCCCCAAAATTTCAAATAGAAAATGAGGAGACAGGGTATGAACACAGAGGAACAACTATGAATATCTGTGTACGGGCAGCTATTCTTTCATCTTTTCTTCAGGTTATAGTAGAAAAAAACTGCCTTTCTTAAGCATGCACCGAATTCCTTTCATCTTTCATCTTCTAAGGGAATTAACTTTTTAAACATTCACCCTTTTTTATCTCCAGTTATGTCATTGATCTGTCACATCTCCATATAAATATGCTAACATATTTTTCATCTTAACCTTTGCTTCTCTCCAAATCCCACCAGCTACTGCCCTATATCTTTCCTCTGTCTTAGCTGAAAATTGCTTCACAGACAACTTCCCACTGTAATTGGAATTCTGTTCCTTCCAGTCCTCTGAAACTATTCTCATAAGTTCATTAATAATATTTCTATATTTCTCAGTCTTTTGATCTATGGCCACTTCTCATTGTGCTATGAGCAAACTCAGCCACTCCAATGGATTCAGTTACCATTGATGAAATGTTTCAATAAAAGCCCATAGAGGAATTATCAAAGTATCTAGAAGTGCATGATAGGGGAGAATACGTAGTTTGAAAAACACATATTACAAGTAGCAATCATTTTTAATATAGAATATTGAATATAAACAGTAAAAATATGAGACAGTAGATCAATAAAGTAGATTAAGGAAGATCACAAGAGTTACTTATTTAGAAAGGGTGAAAAACAATAATACTAATGAAAAGAAGTTCCAAATCCAAATTACCATTTGGACCAATTTCTTAATCTCCAACTCTTATACTGAACTGCCTCGCAGACATCCACTTGAAAATCTCACTAGCACTTCCAACTCAACTGTTAAACACGAACTTATCTTCTCCCGTGGATCTGGTTTCTCCTCCTGTGTTCGTCAATATAGTGAATTTCAAGACTGTAATCCCTGTTACTCAATCCAGAGCCTTGGGTATTACGGTAAAGTGTTTTCATTCCCCATTCTCTCACATGAAATCACCAAATCGATCATTTCTTAATATTACTTGCATAAACTGTTTTCTATACTTTCTTGACTTTAACAGCTTTATTGAGGTATAATTAACGTACCATAAAGGTTATGAATTATAAATTGCACAATTTAATATTTAATTTATGCAGTTGTGCAATCATCATAAGAATCCAGTTATACAACATTTTCATTGCCCAAAAAGAGCCCTAAGTCAGTTGGGCTTAAGAGCCCTTAAGTCATGGCTGGGGAGACCTCACAATCACGGCAGAAGGCAAAAGACACGTCTTACATGGTGTCAGACAAGAGAGAATATGAGAACCAAGAGAAAGGGGTTTCCCCTTATAAAACCATCAGATCTCATGAGACTTATTCACTACCACAAGAACAGTATGGGGGAAACAACCCCTACGTTTCAATTGTCTCCCACCAGGACCCTCCCACAAGACATGGGAATTATGGGGGTGACAATCCAAGATGAGATTTGGGTGGGGACACAGCCAAATCGTATCAATTATTATAACCATTTTATAAATGTAAAAACAAAGAGTAGGTAGAAGAGTAGGGAAATCCAGATTTTGAATCTTTGCCCCTCTCTCTCTCTCTCTCTCCCATTCTCTGGCTAGAGAGGTCATTCCTTTAACCAGTATAATTGCTACATATTTTAAACTGTTTCAGAGTGTGGAAGACAACAACACTTTTCTAATTGTTTCATTAAGGAAGCATAATACTAATACCCAAATGAACCTAATGGTAATAATGAATGCAGAGAAATCTACTGAAAAATATATCTTAACACAAAAGTCTGAAATAAAGTATTTGAAAATATTTGTAAAAATAATCCAACAGTATATCAATAAAATAATATATAATGATGAAGTGGGAGACATTCTAAGAATGAAAAGCATTCAAAATCAGGAATCCTGTAAAGAATTACATAAATATAATTTACCATATTAATAAGCCAAAGGAGGGAAGAAATATGGTCATTCTGGTAGATGTCAATGAGGGAATTTATAAAGTTAAACCTTCATTTAAATATAAGTGCTTTCTTAAAATGTGTAACATATGATTCAGATTAAAAGCCTTATGTTTAATTGTAAAAATAATTGAAAAATTTAAAATTTATATATGAACAAAATTAGGATGTGGCTTTTGACAGTTATATAAAATTGCTTTAAAATTGATAGATTTTATGCTGTATATGTGTATCTTATAACATCACATTTTATACCTTGAATATATACCAAAAAATATTTGTTAACAATTGCTACATAATACATTTAGAAAAGAAAAGAAAAAGCCCAGGCACAGTGGCTCATGCCTGTAATCCCAGCACTTTGGGAGGCCGAGGTGGGTGGATCACCTGAGGTCAGGGGTTCGAGACCTGCCTGGCCAACATGGTGAAATCCCGTCTCTACTAAAAATACAAAAATTAGTTAGGCATGGTGATGTGTGCCTGTAATCCCAGCTACTTGGGAGGCTGAGGCACAAGGATCGCTTGAATCTGGGAGGTAGAGGTTGCAGTGAGCTGAGATTACGCCACTGCACTCCAGCCTGGGCAACAGAGTGAGAGTGTGTCCCAAAAAAGAAAAAAAAAAAGAAAAGGGTAGAAAAATTTTACATGTTTGATATGAAAGTGACTGTAAAATTAATATATAATGTCTAATATCTTCCTTTCATACCAACAAAAAGCTAAAATGAAATGAAAAAGCCCATTCACACAAGCAGTCAAAAGTAAAATGAAAAAACAATAACAAGGAATAAATTAAATAAGGGATGCATGAGTACTAAATGAAGAAAACTACCATATAAAACTTTACTGGGAGAGATTAAAAGAAAAAGGCCTGAATCAAAGTAGAGAAACATAGAAAAGGCAGTGATTTAAAGATATCAGTTCTTCCTGTGTCTATAAAGAGATTAAAATGAGATATTTGACCTTTCAAATTGATAACAAAAACATTAGCAAAAAGAAAAGAACATAAGGAAATCTGCTGTCAGGGATGTCATGGAATGTGGGCATATTTATGCACACTGTTGCAAATGCAAATTTTTCTAGCTTTTTGGATGGGCAATTAGCATTGTGCTTTCTTAACAACTTAAATATGACTCAAACTAAAAACAGCATATTTAATCATAAAAAATAAAGAAAGTTCAAAATTAATTCCAGAAACAAGTGAAGGATGCTTACTGTTATTAAAAATTCTTTTGGCCGGGCGCGGTGGCTCACGTCTGCAATCCCAGCACTTTGGGAGGCCGAGGCGGGTGGATCACGAGGGCAGGAGATCGAGACCATCCTGGCTAACACGGTGAAACCCCATCTCTACAAAAAATACAAAATATTAGCTGTAGTCCCAGCTACCCAGGAGGCTGAGGCAGGAGAATCGCTTGAACCGGGGAGGCAGATGTTGCAGTGAGCCAAGATCGCACCACAGCACTCCAGCCTGGGCGACAGAGCAAGACTTCATCTCAAAAAACAACAACAAAAAAATATTTTGAGAGTACTCTAATGTTTTTGGAAAAGACAACGTCATTTTTTTTATACATCAGAAATGAATGCAACTGATAGCAAAATTAGTATATAATTATAATATCGTTCTTTCATTTAAAAAACAAGTTAAAAATATTACTGAATGGGATTCCGTGTGTGTGTGAATCTCAACTCAATAGTTCCAAAGTGTACCTGGAGGGAAATAATATGGAAGAATATCTATACAAAGACTAAGTAAAGTAGAGTAATGGCAGGGACCTTGCCCACTAGACATTAAAAACTACCCTAAATGCTCTTGTAATTGAAAAGACGTTACTCAGATGCACAGGCAGAACACTATGGCAGATTAGAGGGTTTAGACATTTAGACATATATCTAATCGTATATTGTAATTAAGTGTGTATTGAAGATAACATTTTCAATCTTTAGGTAAAAGGTAGACTAATCAATAAATCATTTGGGGAAAACTGTTTACTTACTTGGAATAGTAATAATAACATGACAAAGTCCAGCTAACATTAATAATATGCTTAATATGTTCCAACATTTGCTCTAAATTCTGTGACCCGTTATTTTCATCACAAACCTGTGAGTTAGGGAGTATGATTGTCCCTTTTCACAGATAAAAAAAAAACAGGCTTCAAAAGGTTAAGTGATTTTTTTCAAGGTCACTTGGCAATTAAGTGATGGAGCTCAGACCTTAATACAAGTCTTTCTTATTATATAGCTTAATCACTAGTTACTAAGCTTGATTACAGTACCTCACTCCAAAGCTCTCAAATCAATTCCAGATAGATCAAATATTTAAATGTTAAAAATTAAATTACAGTTGAAGGAGTTATGTATGAATGCTTTTTATAATCTTGATGTAGGTCATGGCTTTCTCAACCTCACTAGCATACCAAGAACTTCTAAAAAATGATAAATATGATGACATAAAAATGTAAGTTTCTTTTTAGCTAAAAAATACCATAATGAGAGTTAAAAGGCAATCTGGGAAACATATGTGTAATACATTTGACAGATTAATTTTCTTAATATTCAAAGAGCTTGTATAAATTTAAACTTAAAAGATGAGTAACATTTTTTAAAACTGAGCAACAAACATGAAAAGCCAATTAAGAATTGAAAATGCCAAAATAAGAATTGAAAATTGTTAGTAAAAATAAAAAGATGTTCACCTTCACTATTTATCAAAAATGTAGATGAAAATGAAGTTTTTTTTACCCTTCATAGTGATAATTAAGAAAATATTAACAAAGCTGGAGGAGCCTGAGGTCTCCCGCTGTCAGGAAAGGTGTATGATGTGGGCATATCTGTGCACTGGTGGGAATGCAACTTGTCCCAGCCTTTCCAGAAGGGGAATTAGCATTGTGCTTCAAAACTGTTTAAATTAAATATTATTTGGCTTAACAGATCTTGCAGAAATATTTCTGAAGATGATAGCAAAAAATGCATAAAGAGTTTGCACAAGCATGATCACTCCAGCATTGTTTTATCAGGGAACCTCTGCTAACAAACCCCCTAAATTCCAATCAAGAAAAGCATAGCTTAGGAAAGAACCGTAAAGCCATGAACCATTCATCAGCTATGAAAATAGTGATGTAAGTGGAAATAAAAAGGCATTTACGAGACATTCATGAGTAAAAGTAGCAAAGTAGCAGATAACATACACATTATGGATTTATATGTGTAAAGGCGTGTGTGTGCACTTGTGTGCACATATATGAATGTATGACTAAAATAATCTTGACCTTCATGTTCTCTCATTAAAGTCTATTTCCAGTGTTTCTCATTCAAAGAAACAACAGTCGGCTGGGCACAGTGGCTCACACCTGTAATCCCAGCAGTTTGGGAGGCCGAGGCAGGCGGATCACCTGAGGTTGGGAGTTCGAGACCAGCCTGACCAACATGGTGAAACCCTGTCTTTACTAAAAAATACAAAAATAAGCCGGGCGTAGTGGTGCATGCCCGTAATCCCAGCTACCCAGGAGACTGAGGCAGGAGAATCGCTAGAACCCGGGAGGCGGAGGTTGCGGTGAGCCGAGATGGCACCATTGCATTCCAGCCTGGGCAACAAGAGCGAAATTCCGTCTCAAAAAAAAAAAAAAAAGAAACAAAGAAACAACAGTCTATCATTGCCAATATGCACAAAGCAACTTTATTTTTTATTTCCTACTTTTGAAAATGTGCCAGAGTGGAAAATACATTCATAATGCACAGAAGAGCTTATTACACAACTTCTTCCTCTTTTTGTTTATCTCTGTTTCCCTCTAGATCTTCAGTGCTTCTTCAATTCATGTAATCAAAAGTACGGCCTTAGAAATATCTGGTACATTGTGTATTATAGGTTTAGTCACCACAGGGAAAGAAAGAGAGAGTAGATTCTCACTCCCAAAGTCTTTCCCCAAATTTCCAGGGTCAAAGCTTATATTGAATTAACATGGCAGCTCCTCTATTACTCAAGTATGGGTAGCAAAGAAATGGAATAGAATGACTGACAGCAATTAATAGAAAAAAATGTTCTGTGCAGATATAACTACGAAGATAACTACAAACAAAAATATATATTCTTAATCAAATCCTCCTGGTCATTTCTCAAGGAAAAATATATTAATTTGGGTGCATTGTAAGATTCCCTACTTTGCAATTTTCTTAATATAAGAATAGATTGAATACCATCAGAAACAAAGCTTCTAGCACTTTCCTGTAAAACTTTCCCATATGTACTGTAAGGACTTAGGGCATGTTAAAGATTTGTGCTACGATATAGAATTGCTTGAATTATCTGTGTACATTTTTACATGCTTTTAGACCAGACCTGAATTTTTTAGACCTGGACACTATTGGTAACTTGAACTGGATATTTTTTTTTCCTTGTTGTTGATGAGGGTCTGGACTGTGCATAGCAACACCACTGGCAAAATCCCTGACACGTACCCATTAGATGCAACTAGTATCTCTCCCTGTCTCCTCTCACCCCAGGTTGTGAGAGCCACAGATGTCTCCGAACATTTCCAAATGTGTGACGTGGGACAAAATTGCATCTCATTGAGAACCAGTGGAATTGACAGATTCTTTACACGGCACCAGATTGCAATAACAAAATGGATCATGTCAAAAGTAAGCACAGTAATGTTGAAGCTCATACAATAAATACATATTCATTTATAAAATTCATGAAAGGTTGATCAGATAAAAAATCATGAGAAAAATGTCATTATTAGAAAAAAAACAAACACTGATAAAAATGTTATCCAGAACTGAAAAATGCAGCTCTCAGGGGTAAGGAACTGACAGAATTCAATTAAATCTAATTAGAAATATTCTACAGGGCAAATAGAAGACTACTCAAATTTATGTTTTAATCATTTTTGGTGTGTTTTTTTTTCATTCTTCAAGGCAGAATATGCTTAAGCTCATACTGGGCTTATTTCTGTATAATTCTAGAATGATGAAATGAATCAGAGAATTGCATAAACTCCCTGGTGAATTCACCATCTGCCCATGCCCTCTGAATATTTTCTATGACTGAAGTCACTGAGCAAGTGAAGTTGAAGGCATAGCAGAACAGAAAGAAACAATGAGAATAGAAAATAAAGAGAACATGCAAATATCAAAACACTTGCTGATTTAGGAGCCCATACTGCAGTTTTGCTTTGGGGATATTTGTCAATGTGCCCAAAGCTTCCTCCAGCTTCAGAAGTACTTCTTGCTGTGATGAAAACCTTTGGTGATACACATTGCCATCAGATTCATCTTTAGCACAAAGAGCTAGCTGAATTAAACAACAGCAAAAGAAAAAGAAAGTTCTAAAGTAATGCTACCATTGTTGAACTGGCCAAGCCATACATAAAGAAAAACTTAGAGTACACAGACCTAAAGTTATATTATTGTTCAAATGCTGGCTTCGACAGTGATTTCCAAGTCACTTTCCTGTGACGGTTGCTTAACCTAATCAAATACCTTTAACAGGCCATCTGTCCATCTACCATCTGCAGAAATACATGAAAATTCTTAATTCCCCTCTGTTCCCCATCCTTTGTGAAACATTCTCTTATAGCTAAGAAGCCTCATTAAAGATCTCTGTGCATTTCATAAAAGCAATGTGTTTGATAACTTAAAATGCAATCCAATGTGTATTTTGATTGGTGTCAATATATTGGCTAGGATGCTATGATAATGTAATCACACATAAAAATTGGAACAAATAGGTGAGAGTAGGATCTTAAATCTATCCAAATTCGTAACCATCATATAACTTTTACTCATTAATGTTTTCTTCATTTCTGTCATGTTCATATGTAGAACACGATAGTATTCATGTATGCTTAAGATAGCCAATGCTGTTCTTAATAAGCTACAGCCAAAAACCTGTCTATTTACTTCTCAAGATTCTCAGCTTAATTCTGACTTGAACAAAAAAGATTGAAGCACATAAGTAAACTCCACTTCAACAGAGAGACACCTTTAGGCGAGGCATGAACAAAATTAGTTCTGACTATATTGATCCAAACAGAAAAAGGAAGACTGGAATTGGTCACACACAAAATTCTTCATTGCTCCATAGACCACGGCTCATCAAACTAAGTTCTCTGGGCTAAATTCAGGCCACAATCTGTTTTGTAAGTAGAGTTTTACTCTAATGTAATCATGCCAATTAATTTACATATTATCTACAGCTGTCTTTGTTCTGTACAGATAGAGTTGAGTAGTTTTGACAGAGACATTATGGCCTGCAAAGCCTAAAATATTTACTATCTGGCCCTTTGTAGAAGATAGTTGCCAATTCCTGGCATAGAATATCAAAGGGAAGCGTTTGTAGAAATAATCCAATCTTCTCATTTTAAGAAGGCAGCAGAAAGTGAGCCCTAATGGGACCACGTAGCTTGTCTAAAGTCACACATCTTATCAACAACAAAGTAGTTACTAGATGCCAGGTTTCCTGATGTCCTTTGGGAGAAATGGATATTGCCTCCCAGAATTATAGCTAAGGTTCACAGTTATCCAGAGTTCATATTTCAGCCTCTTCTATTATTATAATTCACAAAAGTTTTTGGTTTTTTTAGATAGAAGAGTGAAAAGACAAGTCTGTGCACTAATGGTTCTTTGCTTTTTTCTGGAGATTAGATGAGACAATGTACATATGTGTGTAGCCCAGCTCCCAACCCAAGTTAATTTCCTTTCTACCTTCATTTTTCCAGATGAGGAAACAGGTTTGACAGGTGGAGTGACTTGTACTGAGGACATATATGCAATAAGAGTTAAAGGTAGAATTCACCTTCCATGTTTAAGATTCCAAGTTCAGTCTTCATTCTATAATGCTAAATAAACAATTTGAATACAGATTATTAGGATTTAGGAATAAGTTGGATTAATGGTTTTTCTTTTTGCTGCTTATGAATGGTTTCTTAACTAGGAATGTCAAAAGTCCTCTCTCTTGAACTATAATGTCCCGTGATGAGAACAGGAAGCAGAGAAGCACCCACATAACTGTAAGTTGGGGTGAGCATCTACATTCCTGTGCTTTGCACTTGTTGTAGTTTCTAAAAGTAAAGTATCCTGTCTGTAAGCAATAGCAAGAGTAAGTTAATGCATAATGAATGATCTAAATAAAACAAATCTCACATGGAAACAGGGGGTAAAAAACCAACTTCCTTCATGCTGGTGGCTCTCGCTAAAGCACCTCTCTTCTACTTCTACATACTCCCCTGTGTCATTGCATGCATTTTAGAATGATGGATCACTTTGCACAAATGTGGACGAAGGCTTAAGTGTAGAAGGCAAGAAAACTAGCAAAGATAATGCCACAAATATTCAGTGGAGAGAAAATGAGGTACTGAATTAAACGAAAATAAAGCTAGAAAAGATGAACTTTTTTGAAGATATTAACCCAGTAAGAACATTAAATCCTTTCTAAGACAACACGGTGGTGAGGGAGTGATAAACCAACAAAAATTAAAGATAAAACCCACACAAATTTTCATTATGACTTTGATAGAAATGGTGGAGAGGTACAAAGAAAAGTTAACGATGACTATCAGTTTCCTAGTGTTGCTGTAACAAATTACCACAAACTTAGTGGCTTAAAATAGCAACAACGTATTATCATACAATTCTGGGAGTCAGAAGTATTAATGGATCCCATTGGACAAAAATCAAAGTACACAGAGCTATATTCCTTTTGAAGACTGTAGGGGAAAATCTGGATTATTTGCCTTTTCCAACTTCCAGAGGCCACCCACATTTCCTGGCTCATGGCCCCATTTTCCATCTTCAAGCCAGCAATGTCAGACCATGGCCTCTCACAGTGCCATCTCTTTAATTATCTTTTATTCTGCATGCTTATTTCACTTTTAAGAACCCTTCTGATTACTTTGGCCATACCCAGATAATTTTCTGATCTATTGATTAGCAACATTAATTCCATCTGTAACCCTAATTCCTCTTTGCCATGTAATGTAACAGATTTATAGATTACAGGGATTAGGACATAGATATCTGCAGGCAGGGTCCACTTTTCTGCCTACCAGAGTGACTTCTCAAATTCTTACTTGGGCAATTGAGATATCATTGTAGTATAAAATATATATTTCATGCTGAATCAAATCTAGAGTTCTGATAATGTTCTATATGGCTCTCTATGTAGTTAAGGACTATGACCCTGAATATAGACTGAATTTGAGTAATGTTACTGCCACTTAATAGTTTGGTAAATACAGATATATGTGTATACATATATATATATATATACACATATATATGTGTGTGTGTGTATATATATATATATATATATATCTCACAGCTTCAATTTCCTCATCTGTAAGATGTGAAAACCAGCTATCTCTAACAAATAAGAGTTATGGTGAAGATCAAATAAGATAATGATACAGTGCTTAGCCTAGTGTCCCACTCAAAGAATTTTGGATACTAATGAGCACTGAATAGTAATGCAGGTGAAGGAAAGTTGGGATTTAATTTTTAGTATATAGATTTCAGTTATGTGAAAGACATCCAATCCCATCTCCTGTATTATTCCATTCGCACACTGCTATGAATAACTACCTGAGACAGGGTGATTTATAAAGAAAAGAGATGTAATTGACTCACAGTTCCGCATGGCTGGGGAGGCCTCAGGAAACTTATAATCATGGTGGAAGGCAACTCTTCACAGGGAGGCAGGACAGAGAATGAGTACAAATAGGGGAAACGCCAGACACTGATAAAACCACAAGATCTTGTGAGACTTCCTCACTATCATGAGAGCAGTATGAGGGAAACCTCCCCCATGATCCTATTACCTCCACCTGGTCCTGCCCTTGACACATGTGGATTATGGAGATTACAATTCAAGATGAGATTTTGGGTGGGGACACAGCCAAACCATATCATCTCCCTAGAACATACTTTTCCACTCACCTAGAGGGCCATATTATACTTTCTTTTCTCTTTTCCATTTTGTAAAAGCTCTTTGCCTATGCTCATCCTCTGCAAAAGATAGAAACAGCCAGAATTTTCCAAAGCTCTTACTTCTTCATCTAGACACCCACCTGTGACTATGGCCATGTATTCTACCTTCTTTCTTGTTGCTATGTGTAATTGTCCATAATCATGACTAACTACAGAGCTCACTGCCATTTACACACTAGATTCCGTGCCTTATTGCCTATTCAAGCAATATCCCCTTTCTCGTCTGCATCATCAAATTCTTCCCTGCTATCATTTGAATGTGTTCCCAAAGTTCATACGTGGAAAACTTGGTTCCCAGTGCAATAGTGTTGGGCGGTGGGGTGTAATAAGAGGTGATTGAGTCAGGAGGGCTCTGCTTTTATGAATAAATTAATGTCATTATTACTGGAGTCAGTTAGTTATCATGAGAGTGGCTTAACCTCACCTTATCTTGCCTTTTTGCCTTTCACCAGGAGATGACACAGCATGAAGCTCATTGCCTAGATGCCAGGGCCATGGTCTTGGTCTTCCTAGCCTGCAGAACTGTAACACAAATACATTTTTATTATACATTTTCCAATCTATGGAAATTTATTATGGCAACATAAAACAGACCAAAAACAACACCTCTCTGCTAGATCATTGCCCTTAGCATACAAACATTTTAATATTGCTCTCATTGTGTTCACAAAAAAGCTCCAACTGTACCTCATTTTAACCTGCAACAAATGCCCCATTTTCTTTTTCTCTTTACAGAAAAACTCCTTGAAACAGCTGTCTGTATTCCTTGCCAGAATTGTATCTCTTCTTGTTTTCTGTTGAACTATCCAAATAAGCTTTTTACCACACCGCTCCACTGAAACTGCTCTTATCCCAGGTTGCCAAATAGTATTTCTATTGCTAGATGCAGTGATTATTTCTGTCTGCGTCTTATTTGAGCCATCAGCAGGATATGACACAGTTGATGACTCCTGATTTCTTAAAATACTCTTCTCACCTGGCTTCTAAGACATCACACTCATTTTGTTTTCCCTGCGTTTTTGACCAGTCTTGCATGTTTCTTTTCCTAGTTCTTCTTCATACTCTGCCCCCTACACATTAGAATATTTCAGTTCCAGTACTTGAATTATTTTGCTTTTCTGTCTAGTTTTACTCACAAGCTGATTTTATTCAGTCACATGACTTTAGACATTTATCTGTTGATGACTTCCAGATTTATGTCTATAGTCTAAACTGAAATGCACATTCTTATATCCAACTGCCTAATCACCACCACCACTTAAAGGTTTAACAAGCACCTTAAAACATCCAAAAATGAGTTTTTGACAATCTCCTCTAATCTGAGGATTAATGTAATGCAAGTATCAATCAAAATTTAGTCTGTTAGTCTTCCCTATCTACTCTTAGTCTTTTCTACAGTGGATGGTAATTCCAAATTTCCTGTTGCTTAGGCCGAAAACCTTGGACTATTTTTTTTTTTTTGAAATGGAGTCTCGCTCTGTTGCCCAAGCTGGAGTGCAGTGGCACGATCTCGGCTCACCACGACCTCCGCCTCCCTGGTTCAAGCGATTCTCCTGCCTCAGCCTCCCGAGTAGCTGGGACTACAGGTGTGCACCACCATGCCTGGCTACTTTTTTGTATTTTTAGTAGAGACGGGGTTTCACTATGTTGATCAGGCTGGTCTTGAACTCCTGACCTCATGATCCACCAACATCAGCCTCCCAAAGTGCTGGGATTACAGACTTGAGTCACAGTGCCCAGCCTGGACTAATTTTTAATTCCACTTTTCTTTTCAAAATGTACATTTAATCCATCAACAATCCTGTGGATTCTAACTTCAAAATATATGCAAGAGCTGACAACTTCTCGCTATCCCTACTCATACTATCCTGGTTTCAGCCACTATAGTCTATGACCTGGAATATTGCCAGTAGCCTCCTAGGTATTCCTATGCCTACAATTGTGCTCTCAGTCTGTCCTTAGCATGCAAGCTATAGTGATCCTGTTACATCCTGTTAAATCATAAGTTAAATTATGTTATTTCCTCTCCTAAAAACCCCCTCCATGCCTTGCCTGTCTCATAATAATTAAAATCCAGAATGTCACATAGGTTCTATGTCAATAGTGCACCAGCAATTGCTTAACAGCCAGTTTTATATTAAAACAAAAATACTGCATATGGGTGTGAGTGGTGTGACACCCACCAGTATACATATGCACACATATTTATATTTAAGGTTTATTGTTTTAAAGAAGTACTAGCATACAATTTACAAATATTACTCAAATATACAACATTTTTTTGAAAATATCAAAGAACCTATTGATTCTTACAAAATGCTTTTATTGAATTTTGCCAAACTCTTGTTTCCATAACCAAACTATGGCTGCAGCTGATGAATGTGTTTAGTTTCTTTTCTTTTCTTTCTTTTTTTTTATTTTTTATTTTTGGAGATGGAATCTTCTCACTCTGTCACCCAGGCTGGAGTGCGGTGGTGGGATCTTGGCTCACTGCAACCTGTGCCTCCCGGGTTCAAGTGATTCTTCTGCCTCAGCCTCCCGATAAGCTGGGATTGGATTACAGGCATGCACCACCAAGCCCAGCTAACTTTTGTATTTTCAGTAGAGATGGGGTTTCACCATGTTGACCAGGCTGGTCTCGAACTCCTGGCCTCAAATGATCTGCCCGCTTTGGCCTCCCAAAGTGCTAGGATTACAGGCGTGAGCCACCACGCCCGGCCATGTGTTTAGTTTCCACATAAATGTTGGTTGATATTTGTATGTGTTTTAACGAGTAAGATGAAAGTGAAACAACAAAGATATATGTTGGAACATCACTGGTTCATCAATGACAGGAATAGCTTCTTCATTGAATCAGATAGTAGTTTTCAAATAGTGGAAGGATATTTTCTCAGTTTTTTACTATTCACAATGCAATGCCTACAGCCATGACACCCTTTTAGGTTTACTCTGCATTGTTAACATTTTCTCCATCATATTTTTAAGTGTAGATGATCAGCAAAACAATAAACTAGCCCTTATTTGCAGCATTTTTAAGTTTCCCTAGTGTAAATATTCCCACCATGGTTGATTTCAATGTGATGTCACTAAATGCAGAAATATTACTAGATTTTTTAAATGCTGCACTGCCATCACACAGATACAATAAATCTATACAAGCTGGAGTCATGGTTACCTGTTATAGGACACATGTTCAAGGTCATTCTTCTGTAGAGGAGTTGAACTGCTCCCTGAAAAATGGTAGCTGGATAATAGTAAGAGATTACAGATATAATTGCAAGGTGTCAGAATCAACCTAAGAACTTCCTGTGACTTTGATTGAAAGGTTTGAGGCTTAGGGGTATTAGAATATCTATAACTACAACACAATTTTACATATCTGGAATTTGAACCTTTTATGTTTTCTCCAAGCCTTTGTTAAAGTCTGGTTAAATTGTTTCAACACAGCCTCATCTTATGCTGTAGAGAACTGAAGAAAAGGCCTTTTTCTATCCTTGTGGAAAAACAGTAAAGGGAAGAATGGCAGCTGAGCAATGGAAGCAAGTTAGGAGCTGGCAGTAAGGAGATAACAAGCTGGAATCAGACAACTGGTTGAGATAAAAAATGAGAACAAGCTGGATGCGTGAAACATGGACAGATTCCTTTGGGATTTCCAGAGATACATGAGGAAAGGAACTTGGTAGAAGACAGAGCTAGTAAAATATTGATAAATATTAACTGTATCATCTTGTGATGATAATGGTGCAGAGAAATTGGTACCTTTGAATACTGCTGGTAAAAGTTCACAGGATTTTTTAAGAGAGGAAAATGATAATATTTATTAAAAGCTTAAGGAATTTATACCTCTGGACTCAGTAATTTCACTTATAAGAATTTATTTTAAGGAAATGTTCAGAGAGACACAGACTTCTGTACAATATTGTTGATAATAGCATTATTTATGAGCAAAAAAACATGAAAACAGCCAGGTGCGGTGGTGGCTCACGACTATAATCCCAGCACTTTGGGATGCCGAGGGGGGCGGATCACTTGAGGTCAGGAGTTCGAGACCAGCCTGGCCAACATGGTGAAACCCTGTCTCTACTAAAAATACAAAAAATAGTCGGGCATGGTGGTGCACATTTGTAATCCCAGCTACTTGAGAGGCTGAGGTGGCAGAATCGCTTGAACCCAGGAGGTGGAGGTCGCAGTGAGCCGAGATGGCGCCACTGCACTTCAGCCTGGGCGACAGAGCCAGACTCCGTCTCAAAAAAAAAACCACAAAACCATGAAAACAATTTAAATGCTATGCAGATGAGACTAGTAAAATAAGATATGGCATATCCATATAACGCAATACTACATCGGTATTATAAATCAGATTTTCAAAACCTATTTCATGACATTCAGAATTTATGAAAAATAATATAAAGTATCAAAAGTAGGATACAATCCACATGTACCATGACTCTAGTTTTGTTTAAAAAGAGTAATAATAGCAGAATAATAAAATAAAATGTCAGCACTGGCTATAATTTGGAGATAGAATTTTGGGTAATTTTTAGTTCTCTTTCTTTTTTCAACTACTCTAAAAAATATGCAATTATAAATATAATGTTTTTGCCATGATCCTGTATTTAAAAGTTTGTATTTAATATAGTACATATACAGAGAATCAAACACATTAGGAGGATTTATCTTGCTGAATTTTCACAAATTGAATGAATCCCATGTAACTTGCACCATGATTAAGAATAAGATATCACCATCACTGGTCCTCTTCATGCACCCCAGAGGTTTTCACTCACTAACCCTCCCAACACATACACGAACGTGCACACACACACACACACACACGCACACATACACGCACACATACACAGCCTTTTCCACCTAGGGTCACAATTATTCTGACTCTAACAGATCATATTAGCTTTACCTGTTTATACAGTTTACACAAATACAATTATATAGCATGTAGTCTTCTTTTTCCCAACAATTTAAGTTGCACTTCTCTATCTATGTTTCAATACCTGCTATGATTTGAGTATGTCCCTTCCAAAATTTTGGGTTGCCAGTGTGATGGTTTTAAGAGGTGGAGTCTTTAAGACATAATTAGGCCTTGAGGGCGCCTCTCTCATGAATGGGATTAGGTGCCCTTTTAAAGGGGCTTGACAGAGGAAGTTCTTCCTCTCTTGCCCTTCTGCCTTCCACTATTGAGGACACAGCAAGAAGGTCCTCATCAGATGTCGGTGCCTTCATCTTGAATTTCCCAGCCTCCAGACCTGTGAGAAATAAATTTCTGTTCTTTATAAATTACCCCGTCTCAGGTATTCTGTTATAGTAGCCCAGACAAAGACAATGAACTAAAAGGAAAACATGAGGCTGGAAATAACAATGAACACTTCTCGTCTCATGCAGTGTCCTTTGTGAATGAGTAGCTCACAACATAGCTACTCTTTCTGAAATGTCAGGATTGTTTAGTTTCTGGACAATTCTCCAAATCATCATAAACCGATCAATTAAAATACTACTGCGGCACTATTCACAATAGCAAAGACTTGGAACCAACCCAAATGTCCATCAGTGATAGACTGTATTAAGAAAATGTGGCACATATACACCATGGAATACTATGCAGCCATAAAAAAGGACGAGTTCATGTCCTTTGTAGGGACATGGATGAAGCTGGCCACCATCATTCTCAGCAGACTATCGCAAGGACAAAAAACCAAACACCGCATGTTCTCACTCATAGGTGGGAATTGAACAACGAGAACACTTGGACACAGGAAGGGGAACATCACACACCGGGGCCTGTTGTGGGGTGGGGGGAGAGGGGAGGGATAGCATTAGGAGATATACCTAATGTAAATGACGAGTTAATGGGTGCAGCACACCAACATGGCACATGTATACATATGTAACAAACCTGCATGTTGTGCACATGTACCCTAGAACTTAAAGTATAATAAAAATAAATAAATTTAAAAAAGAAAAAAGAAATAATAATTGTGATAGTAAAAATAATAAAACGTAAATTCTCAAGAGGAAAAGACAATCTGTGGGAATTTATTTTAAATGTATAGATTAGATTCTACATGAAGATAAATTAGTTGAGAATAAGGCAAATCAATAGATTTTATATAGTAGCTACTATTTGCATGTACCTGTTATATGCTAGGCATTTTACATATATTGTCTCATTGTTTAACCTTTACAATAAACTAAAGAATTAGAAGATAATATTCCTATACTACAAATAAGTAAGTCTCTGAGAGGTTTTCTGCTCAAGATTGCTAAAATGCAGAGAACAGTATTATAATCCAGGTTTCTCTGATTTTAGAGCCTGGACTGTTTCCACTGTGATGCTTACTGGTAGTTATTTCAGGAAATTGTGTTTTTAGTTCACTTCCTTTTGAGTTCACATAGTAGCATCTGATTTTGATTCAGAGTGTGATTAACGCAGGGAACTTTGAGCAGTAACAAAGTGCCGATTGTCAGGAAGGCCTGTTTATACCTTGCCTGTTTTACTTTAATCAGCAATACACTTATAAATTATGTATCAATTTATACTGATAATAAAATTTGCATTTTTTAAACATCCTGGATTCCATAGAAACTGAATGCATTGTTGCTTTTCAGTTAGATGTGGCAAAAAAAATGCTCAGAATTATTGAAATGACTATTTCATCAGAAACCACCTTTCAATGTTCAATGAATAACACACCATTTCAGCTTTGTCATGCTCCCGGCATGCTGTGCAGGTCTGCTTGTTTCCTGAGGGCGTGGGGTAGCCATGCAGTTTTAGATGTCAAGGTCTCAGTCATTCAGTCTGGCCTAGGCTCTGGGCAGCTGGGGTCGTGATGCTGCAGGCAACCATATGCACCTGGTGCACGATGGTGGGACCTCTGAGATGAAGAGAGTCCGTTGCTACTGGTCCCCAGAGCAGGATGCACTGTATTAGTGGGTCCATTTCAAGATGGTGCTGAGTCATAGCAGTTTAGGTCGCTGGTGCGGAGGGTGCTCATGTTGAACTCCTACTCTGAGGCAATGCAGCTACACAAACTCCTAGCTACTCTCCAAACTGCATTCAGAGACTGTGAGGACTGGGGGACTCTCTTGTAGCAAGGATTGTTAATGTTTGTGGCATAAATGAGGACTACTGTGGCTCTCTAGCTTACCTTTTAACTGTAAGATTAATTTCCTCCTGACTCTGAGCTGATCCCCATGGGGGAGACGGTGTTGCAAAGGCAGGCTTCCTCATTCCCCTTGCTATGGTGCTGTCCTGGATTTCATTGCTCTGTGGGGTTTTCACCACTCCCCTGGTGCTCTCCAGAGTGCTTCCTCGGTCACTGTACTCAAAATATAGTTGTTTATTTGTTTTTTGTCCCTTTTTATGGAGAAGATGGGCACCAGGTAACTCTTGTTAGCCATCTTGGTGACGTCACTCTGTACCTTGGTCTTTTAAGTGGCCATAGTTTGCCCATTTCTATTATGGATAGAAATAACCCCAACTGTGTAACATTATTTATTCACATAATTATTTTGCTTTTCTTCCTAGATTAGCCAACTGTCTTTATGGCCACTGCTTGTTCTACCACCCAGGTCAGGCTGGCAGAACAAGCAGGAACATTTCTCAGCAGACTGCCTGCCTTCTGACTTCCTCATTCACCAGAAGCCAGGAGACTCGCTTGTCCTACAATTTCACTTTGCTTCCCTAATAACCATCTCATTGAATCCTTTAGACATCTAAGTCATAGGACCACTAGTTATCTTTCCTTGTCACCAGCAGTCTTAAATCAACACTGTTGAAACCTACCTTTAGTGACAAATAGCAAATTCAATGTGCTTTCCAGAGGTGAGCTGATAAAACCACTCATGTAGGTATATAAATGACTGGCAGAGTTTAATTTATAAGCTTTCATAAGGGTTTACTCCCCCAAAATGTGTATGTGGTGTGTGTGTGTGTGTGTGTGTGTGTGTGCGCGTGTTTCAGTGTTATTTTGGAGAATCATTTCATAGACGACTAACCCTGTCTCTGTTAGGTAATCATCCATTTTTAATACATTTTTTATATCGTGGAAGACTCGGACCTCTTCACCAATAGATATTCATTGTGCGAAATTAAGCTTTTAACATTATTTTTCTCATGAGGCCAAATGAGTGTGGTTTTAGAGTTAGGTTTACTGCACCTCCCGGGACAGATCAGGCACCTATGCACGGACTTCCCAGCGGACTGCATTTTAGCTTCCTGGTTAATCAGAAATCTGCAGCTTGTTTTGTCCTGCCACCGCACTTTCCCACCACGAGAAGATGACTGATGCCTTGATCTCAACAGATGTAAGACTGTATAAGTGATGAGACACTTTCATATTCACTTAACATTGAAACTATAACACAGACAGCACCAACTTGATTTTAGTAGAGAAGGAAGGGAAAAGGGACAAGTTAAAAAAATCCTGTTTCTCAGAGAGAAAGAAGTAAAAGAAAAAGAAACTTTAAGGCAGGTGCCATTAATTGCCTCTTTCCCGGAAGGAAGTGTTTAGAGAGCTTGAAGCTAACAGGAGAGAAGATAGCTAGATAATGGCTACACATCTGTGGCTTCTTATTTAAAAAAATAATTGTTATGATATGTTGTAATCATTTTCTCACCAGCAACATTTTCTCATTGGCTACTATTGCACCAGGTGACTATTCCTTCACATTTTGGCATCCTCTCTTTCCCTAGCAATAATGGAAAAGACAAGGGAAATGAATTCTGCTGAGTTCTTCTTCAGCCAATCACCTTCTGACTGTCCCGGCCTTTAACATCTTTCCAATAGCCCCAACTATTCCCATTCAGATTTCTGTGTGTCCTATAAGCTCTGAGGTAACCTGTCCTACCCCAATAGCCCAACCTAAACTAAGACAAGGAAGGCTTCATCCTACACCAGAGGTTTCATCGTCAGCACTATTGTTTTAAGCCTGATAATTCTTTGCACAGAGACTCTCCTGTGCATTGCAGGATATTCAGAAGCATCTCTGGCCTTCACCCACTGTCAGTAGCACTCACCTCCCACCAGTTATAGCAACCAAAAATGTCTCCAGACATTGACGAATGTTCCCAGAAACGGGGAGGTGGAAATCACTCCCAGTTTGATAATGACACTGATGGGAAAACATAATTGTAGGAGAGCTTGGTGTGAGACAGTGGGTCTTTTGTCCTCCCCTTACATGGCACCAGGACATGCTCTGTGTCCAGGTGTGAGTGTACACTATGGATACAGCATGCCCAGAGCACTCAGCAATGGCTGTAGCTCCTATGAGCTTCTGAGAAGAGGCTAAGCCAAGGCCTGAGCTTTCTTGAGTGGTTGGCCCCACAGAACACAGATAAAACATAAAGGAGCAGCTGCTGATAAACACAGGTTGACTGACCTCCTCTGATCACTCCATGTCTCTCAATTAATATCTGCTCACTCATCAAAACTATGAAATAATTCCCCAATGTGGCATTCCAGCAAACAACAAAATTTCCACATTAATTTCATTTTGGTTGACAAATTGTGTTATACCCTTTTAGGCAAAATAAGCACATGCCTATGCATGGATGAAATGGAAAGCCTATTTTTTTAAAAATATGGCTAATTAAGAAATTGTCTATTGACTATCTCTCTGTAGAACACTACTGGAGTTTGGGGGGGCTTCTAACATCCTGCACAGGGAAAAGAGTCAATGTTTGGGGTAGCAGGTCTCTCCCTGGGCCTCTTAGCACCACTCCTGCTCTTGGCTGCTGAGCTCACAAAAACACTGGCCTCCTTTATTCTCACGGATCCCAGACCCTGGCCCTAACATTCTTTCAAAGCATCCATCCATCATGCAGTACTTAAAATCATGAATTCTGTAGCTGCACTGTCTCGGTTTGAATCTTGGATCCACTATTTACTAGCTGCATGGCATGGGCTAAGCTAGTTAACCTCTCTGTGCCTCAATTGGTAAATATTGAGTACTCATATGTTCCAGGAATTATTTCTTCATTGTTTCTAAAAACTAAATTAGCTAATGCTTATTTAAAAATTTACTAGTGTTGAATATGTATTAAGTGCAAATGCATTAGCTATTATTATTATTATGCTCAACTCCTCTCCTTTTTTTACCCCAAATCCAACTCATCAGCAAATCCTGTATGCTCTTTTAAAATACTTTTCAAGCTGGCCCACTTCTCACCATCTCTAACATTACAACTCTCAACCAAATCATCATTATCCCTCATCTGGATTACTGGAATAGACTCCTACTTGGTATTTCTGCGCCATCCTTATCAATCTATAGTTTATTCTGCACACAGCTTCTAGAATGATCTTTTAAAAATTCATCACATCACTCCTTCACTGAAAACTGGCAATGGCTTTCCAGCTCGCTCAAAGCAAAAAAAAACAAAACACACTTTATGTCATTTGGAACCTGCTACCTCTGTGACTTTAGCCTCCATTATTGTGCCTGTTTCTTATTCTTCTTTGGTCAATATGACCTCCCCATGATTCTCTATATATGCCAAGCACATTTCTGCTTCAAGAATTCAGCCTTTGTTCTGAATGAAAAACAGTTCATTATTGTTTTGAACTGCTTTTCCTCAAATATCTACATTACTTGCTCCCTCATTTTCTCGTGGTTTTTTCTCAAATATCACCTTTTCAGTGAGGTTTTACTTGAACTCCCTATTTAAAACAACATCCCCTCAGCATTCCCTGAACTCCCATGTTCTACATTATTTCCTCCATTTCAATGTATACTATCTCAAATAGTATATATTTAGCATATTTATTTTCGCTTATTGCCTGCCCCCTCTCCCCAGAATATAAGCCACGTGAAGGAAAAAAAAATAAATGTTTGTTCACTGCCATATCTCTAATATCTAGAGCAGTGCTTGATTCAAAATATGTGCTTAATCAATTAAAGTATGCATTGAACATAATAAATAATTATAAGCTAATTGATTGGTTTTCTTTCTGAGATGGAGTCTCGCTCTGTTGCCCAGGCTGGAATGCAGTGGCATGATCTTAGTTCACTGCAACCTCCACCTCCCGGGTTCAAGCGATTCTCCTGCCTCAGCCTCCCAAGTAGCTGGGATTACAAGCATGCACCACCATGCCCCAGCTAATTTTTGTATTTTTAGTAGAGACGGGGTTTCGCCATGTTGGTCAGGCTGGTCTTGAACTCCTGACCTCGTGATCTGCCCGCCTTGGCCTCCCAAAGTGCTGGCATTACAGGCATGAGCCACCGTGCCCGGCCAGCTAATAGAATTATTGGTAACAGTGATGTTAATGTAGCTGGAGCATGTGATACAGGGCTAAGTAAATATAAAGATTTTATATGAGATGTGATCTTTGGAAATGCTAACGAATGTTTATTGAAAGCTTACCTATTATCTCATTTAATCCTTGAAGCAACCATATAAAATTGATAATCTAATTATTATTTCACAGATGCAGAAAATAAGGCCAAGGTGGTTAGGGTCACACAGTAAGTAGCTTAGAGAGGATTTTAACTCCAGGTGTTTGGCTTCAGAGCCCTTGTGCGTAACAACTAAGTGTTTTATTGTCCCTAAAATGCAGTTTGGGTAATAGTTTGAAAGATGAATATTTAATCAGAGAGCAAGAGAGTAGAGAAACTGGCTTTGAAACTACACTTCATTGAGGAATTATGTACTCATTCTTTTGAACAGCTAATATTGATCAAGCTCTGTACTACTCATGAATAATGTACAGAAGAAATAGCATATTTGCAGTCTTCCTAACCCACAGTTAAATGAGGAAACAAACACATAAATAATTTGTGAAAAAACATAAGATAAGCACTGTTCTACACATACATATGAGGATTTACAGAAATTTAGAGAAAGAATCAGTCAACCAGTCTCCAGGTAAGTGAAGGTGAGTTTACTAGAGGAGATGATATTTAAGTTATCTTTATAGTATAATTAAGAGTTCACATTGACCACGATGGAAAGAATATTCCAAGCAAAGGAACCAACAGCATGTGGAAGTATTAGAAATGACAAAGATCATAGCCCACTCAAAAACTCAGAGAAATTCAAATTTGCAATTAAGGTTTTCTGAGGGGAAAACGTAGCAGGTGAAGACATGAAGGAGAATGGGGTGCAAATCCTAAATAATTTATACATTTTTAAAAGCTTCAGAATTTTTGTGCAGATCATAAAAACTCTTGTTCCCCTTCTCCTCTATCCTCTCACGCATTTTTCCCAATAAATCTTTTGCACTTCTAATTATGCCTCGACATCTGCTTCCCATACGTCCAGAAATGACACATAATGTAGTATAGGGTGCTCTTTCACAAAATATTTGTAACTGTAATCCAATCAAGCCTTCAGATTGAACTACCAGTTTATAGAAAATACAACAGCTATCAGAAGAAAGTAAATTACACCATGAGTAAATATGCACACAATTTCAGAATCCTGGGATCAAGATATCCGCCCATCTTGGTATTGCAAATGTTGAGATTACGGGCATGAGCCACTGTGCCTGGCCTTAGAAGATATCACTTTTGTTTGCTATCTTAATAGTATTGCAGTTTATTTTTTTAATGTTGCTTTTTAGAGATACATACTAATATGGTTTGGCTGTGTTCCCACCCAAATCTCATCTTGAATTGTAGTTGCCATAATCCCCATGTGTCATGGAAAAAATAGGTGGAGATAATTGAATTATGGGGACAGATTCCCCTATATTGTTCTCATGATAGTGAGTGAGTTCTCACAAGATCTGGTGGTTTTATAAGGGGCTTCCCCCTTTGCTGGACACTGATATGGTTTGGCTGTGTCCCCACCCAAATCTCATCTTAAATTCCCACATGCTGTGGGAGGTACCCTGTGAGAGGTAATTAAATCATGAGGGCAGGTTTTTCCCGTGCTGTTCTCTTAATAGTGAATAAGTCTCACGAGATCTGATGGCTTTATAAGGCAGAGTTTCCCTGCACAAGCTCTCTTTTTGCCTGCCACCATTCATGTAAGATGTCACGAACTCTCCCTTGCCTTCCACCATGACTGTGAGGCCTCCCCAGCCATCTGGAACTGTAAGTCCAATAGGCCTCTTTCTTTTGTAAAATTGACCAGATTCAGATATGTCTTTATCAGTAGCATGAAAACAAATGAATACAGTAAGTTGGTGCCGGGGGCATTGCTGAAATTATACCCAAAAATGTGGAAGTGACTTTGGAACTGAGTAACATGAAGAGGTTGGAACAGTTTGGAGGGCTCAGAAGAAGACAGGAAAGTATGGGAAAGTTTGGAACTCCATAGAGACTTCCTGAATGGCTTTACTAAAATGCGGATAATGATATGGACAATGAAATCCAGGCTGAGGTGGTCTCACATGGAGATGAGGAACTTGTTGGGAACTGGAGCAAAGGTGACTCTTGTTATGTTTTAGCAAAGAGACTGGTGACATTTTGCCCCTGCCCTAGAGATTTGTGGAACTTTGAACTTGAGAGAGATGATTTCGGGTATCTGGCAGAAGACATTTCTAAGCAGCAACACATTCAAGAGGTGACTTGGGTGCTGATAAAGGCATTCAGTTTTATAAGGGAAGCACAGCATAAAATTTTGGAAAATTTGTAGCCTGACAATCCAATAGAAGAAAAAATCCCATTTTCTGAAGAGTAATTCAAGTCAGTTGCAGAAATGTGCATGAGTAACCAGGAGCCAAATGGTAATCCCCAAGACAATGGGGAAAATGTCTCCAGAACATGTCAGAGGTCTTCACAGCAGCCCCTCCCAAAACAGACCTGGAGGCCTAGAAGGAAAACATGGTTTCATGGGCCAGTTCCAGGGTCCCTGTGCTGTGTGCAGTCTAGGGACTTGGTGCCCTGCATCCCAGCTGCTCCAGCCATGACTAAAAGGGGTCAAGACGCAGCTCAGGCCGTGGCTTCAGAGGGTGCAAGCTCTAAGCCTTGGCAGCTTCCACATGGTGTTGAGCCTGTGGGTGCACAGAAGTCAAGAATAGAGGTTTGGGAACCTATACGTAGATTTCAGAAGATGCAAGGAAATGCCTGGGTGTCCAGGCAGAAGTTTGCTGCAGGGGTGGGGCTCTCATGGAGAACCTCTACTAGGGCAGTGTGGAAGGGAAATGTGGGGTTGGAGCCCCCACACAGAGTCCCTATTGGGGCACCGCTTCGTGGAGCCATGAAAGGAGGGGCACCGTCTGCCAGACCCAAGAATGGTAGATCCACCGACAGCTTGCACCGTGTGCCTGGAAAAGCCACAGACACCCAACACCAGCCTGTGAAAGCAGCTGGGAGGGAGGCTGTACACTGCAAAGCCACAGGGGTGGAGCTGCCCAAGACCATGGGAACCCATCTCTTGCATCACCGTGACCCAGACGTGAGACATGGAGTAAAAGGAGATCATTTTGGAGCTTTAATATGTGACTCCCCTACTTGATTGTGGACTTGCGTGGGGCCTGTAGCCCCTTGTTTTGGCTAATTTCTCCCCTTTAGAGTGACTATATTTACCCAATTCCTGTACCCCCATTGTGTCTAGGAAGTAACTAACTTGCTTTTGATTTTACAGGCTCATAAGTGAAAGAGACTTGCCTTGTCTCAGATGAGACTTTGGACTGTGGACTTTGAGTTCATGTTGAAATGAGTTAAGACTCTGGGGGACTGTTGGGAAGGCATGATTGGTTTTGACATCTGAAGACATGAGATTCGGAAGGGCCAGGGGCATAATGATACGGTTTGGCTGTGTTCCCACCCAAATCTCATCTTGAATTTCCACATACTGTGGGAGGCGCCTGGTGGGAGGTAATTGAATCATGGGGGCAGGTCTTTCCCATGCTGTTCTTTTGATAGTGAATAAGTCTCATGAGATTTGAAGGCTTTATAAGGCAGAGTTTCCCTGCACAAGCTCTCTTTTTGTCTGCCGCCATTCACATAAGATGTGATTTGCTCCTCCTTGCCCTCTGCCATGATTGTGAGGCCTCCCCAGCCATGTGGAACTGTAAGTCCAATAAACCTCTTTTTTTAGTAAAATTGCGCAGTCTCAGGTATGTCTTTATTAGCAGCATGAAGATGGACTAACGCAACACTCATTTTTCTCCCTGCTGCCATGTGAAGAAGGATGTGTTTGCTTCCTCTTCTGTTATCATTTGTAAGTTTCCTGGGGCCTCTGCAGCCATGCTGAACTGGGAGTCAATTAAACCTCTTTCCTTTATAAATAACTCAGTCTTGGGTATGTCTTTATTAGCAGCATGAGAACGGACTAATACACATACCAATAAATTAAGTTACAAAATGTCAAAATGTCTATAAGTTTAAATACTTCATAATGTAAAAATATAGATGAAATAAACATGTAAAAGAAACCTCTAAAGACTATCATCCCTAAGATAAAGAGCAAAATAAAGATGTTTACTTACACCACTATTATTTCTCTTTTCTTTTGAAGTTGCGGCCAATAAAATAATATTCATAATGGCATCAGCAACAAAAAACCCTTTATAGTGCTTATTATGTGATAGGCATTGTTCTAAGCATTTTGTCTAAATGAACTCATGTGATCCTTTGATGGTCCAAATCACCTTGTGTGGTAAGTAACTGTCTCTCGGTTTTAAAGAAAGTTGAGGTTAAGAGATGTAAAGTATCACAGCTGGTAAGTGGTGAAGCCATATTAAAATATATGAGCTCTAGTTCCTATAAATAAATAAACAAATGAATATACACATATGTGTAATAACAATGTGTAATTCCTTATAAGATATGTAATTATCTGTAGATTACATTCTTATATACCGAGAAAATCTGAGAAAATTCATTCTATACCTTTTTAGAACTAATTAGAGGTTCAGTATGGTAAAAAGTGGGCATATTTATTACAGTAAACAACAACAAAATGTATTTAGGAATAATCAAAGTAAAAATGTCTATTTTATGTAAATGTAATTATAATTTTTATTCTGTTCCAATCAAAATATTATTTAAAAATAAACTGGCAAAAGGACTCAAAGATATACCTGGAATAACAGGTGATACTAAGATACTTTTGATGAAGACGAACGAGGGAAGACCGGTCCCAACATCAATGCCATTATAAAGATAGAAAAAACAAAACAGTTGGTATTGGCAAAGAGCAATAGCTAAAAGGAACACAGTACAAAGTCTGGATTTAGACTCAAGAATATATAATTTAGTATATGATAAGGCAGCATTTAAAATCAACACGGTCATATCAAATTGGCATGTAATGTACCCCATCTTGAAACTTGCTACTATCTTGGCTTGTGTGTGGATAGCATATTACATTAATGCCGAGCAGATGAGTAACGCCGAAGTAGCTGGCGCCTAAATGGCTTAAACACGGAGAAACCACTTACTGATGATGGAACAAAAACTGACCAATCAGATTATAGAGCTGGCTTTTTAAAATTGAAGAAGCTTCTTTGTAGCTAAACCAACAAGAACAAAGACACAACATACCCGAATGTCTGAGACACATTCAAAGCAGTGCGTAGAGGGAAATTTATAGCACTAAATGCCCACAAGAGAAAGCAGGAAAGATCTAAAATTGACACCCTAACATCACAATTAAAAGAACTAGAGAAGCAAGAGCAAACACATTCAAAAGCTAGCAGAAGACAAGAAATAACTAAGATCAGAGCAGAACTGAAGGAGATAGAGACACAAAAAAACGCTCCAAAAAACCAATGAATCCAGGAGCTGGTTTTTTAAAAGATCAACACAATTGATAGACTGCTAGCAAGACTAATAAAGAAGAAAAGAGAGAAGAATCAAATACACGCAATAAAAAATGATAAAGGGGATGTCACCACTGATGCCACAGAAATACAAACTACCATCAGAGAATACGATAAACACCTCTATGCAAATGAACTAGAAAATCTAGAAGAAATGGATAAATTCCTCGACACATACACCCTCCCAAGACTAAACCAGGAAGAAGTTGAATCCCTGAATAGACCAATAACAGGCTCTGAAATTGAGGCAATAATTAATAGCTTACCAACCAAAAAAAGTCCAGGAATAGATGGATTCACAGCCAAATTCTATCAGAGTTATAAGGAGGAGCTGGTACCATTCCTTCTGAAACTATTCCAATCAATAGAAAAAGAGGGAATCCTCCCTAACTCATTTTATGAGGCCAGCATCATCCTGATACCAAAGTCTGGCAGGGACACAACAAAAAAACAGAATTTTAGACCAATATCCCTGATGAACATAGATGCAAAAATCCTCAATAAAATACTGGCAAACGGAATCCAGCAGCACATCAAAAAGCTTATCCACGATGATCAAGTTGGCTTCATCCCTGGAATGCAAGGCTGCTTCAACATACACAAATCAATAAACATAATCCAGCATATAAACAGAACCAAAGACAAAAACCACATGATTATCTCAATAGATGCAGAAAAGGCCTTTGACAAAATTCAACAGCCCTTCATGCTAAAAACTCTCAATGAATTAGGTACTGACGGGATGTATCTCAAAATAATAAGAGCTATCTATGACGAACCCACAGCCAATATCCTACTGAATGGGCAAAACCTAGAAGCATTCTCTTTGAAAACTGGCACAAGACAGGGATGCCCTCTCTCACCACTCCTATTCAACATACTGTTGGAAGTTCTGGCCAGGGCAATCAGGCAGGAGAAAGAAATAAAGGGTATTCAATTCGGAAAAGAGGAAGCCAAATCGTCCCTGTTTGCAGATGACATGATTGTATATCTAGAATACCCCATCGTCTCAGCCGAAAATCTCCTTAAGCTGATAGGCAACTTCAGCAAAGTCTCAGGATACAAAATCAATGTGCAAAAATCACAGGCATTCTTATACACCAATAACAGACAGAGAGCCAAATCATGACTGAACTCCCATTCACAATTGCTACAAAGAGAATAAAATACCTAGGAATCCAACTTACAAGGGATGTGAAGGACCTCTTCAAGGAGAACTACAAACCACTGCTCAGTGAAATTAAAGAGGACACAAACAAATGGAAGAACAGTCCATACTCATGGATAGGAAGAATCAATACCGTGAAAATGGCCATACTGCCCAAGGTAATTTATAGATTCAATGCCATCCCCATCAAGCTACCAATGACTTTCTTCACAGAATTGGAAAAAACTACTTTAAAGTTCATATGGCACCAAAAAAGAGCCTGCATCGCCAAGTCAATCCTAAGCCAAAAGAACAAAGCTGGAGGCATCACACTACCTGACTTCAAACTATACTACAAGGCTACAGTAACCAAAACACAGATATAGCATGGTACTGGTACCAAAACAGAGATATACACCAATGGAACAGAACAGAGCCCTCAGATATAATACCACACATCTAAAACTATCTGATCTTTGACAAACCTGACAAAAACAAGAAATGGGGAAACGATTCCCTATTTAATAAATGGTGCTGGGAAAACTGGCTGGCCATATGTAGAAAGCTGAAACTGGATCCCTTCCTTACACCTTATACAAAAATTAATTCAAGATGGATTAAAGACGTAAATGTTACACCTAAAACCATAAAAACCCTAGAAGAAAACCTAGGCAATACCATTCAGGACATAGGCATGGGCAAGGACTTCATGTCTAAGACACCAAAAGCAATGGCAACAAAAGCCAAAATGGACAAATGGGATTTAATTAAACTAAAGAGCTTCTGCACAGCAAAAGAAACTACCATCAGAGTGAACAGGCAACCTACAGAATGGGAGAAAATTTTTGCAATCTACCCATCTGACAAAGGGCTAATATCCAGAATCTACAATGAACTCAAACAAATTTACAAGAAAAAAACAACCCCATCGACAAGTGGGTGAAGGATATGAACAGACACTACTCAAAAGAAGACATTTATGCAGCCAAAAGACACATGAAAAAAATGCTCACCATCACTGGCCATCAGAGAAATGCAAATCAAAACCACAATGAGATACCATCTCACACCAGTTAGAATGGCGATCATTAAAAAGTCAGGAAACAACAGGTGCTGGAGAGGATGTGGAGAAATAGGAACACTTTTACACTGTTGGTGGGACTGTGAACTAGTTCAACCATTGTGGAAGTCAGTGTGGCGATTCCTCAGGGATCTAGAACTAGAAATACCATTTGACCCAGCCATCCCATCACTGGGTATATACCCAAAGGATTATAAATCATGCTGCTATAAAGACACATGCACAAGTATGTTTATTGTGGCACTAGTCACAATAGCAAAGACTTGGAACCAACCCAAATGTCCAACAGTGATAGACTGGATTAAGAAAATGTGGCACATATACACCATGGAATACTATGCAGCCATAAAAATTGATGAATTCATGTCCTTTGTAGGGATATGGATGAAGCTGGAAACCATCATTCTCAGCACACTATCGCAAGGACAAAAAACCGAACACTGCATGTTCTCACTCATAGGTGGGAATTGAACAATGAGAACACTTGCACACAGGAAGGGGAACATCGCACAACAGGGACTGTTGTGGGGTGGGGGGAGGGGGGAGGGATAGCATTAGGAGATACACCTAATGTAAATGACGAGTTAATGGGTGCAGCACACCAACATGGCACATGGATACATATATAACAAACCTGCATGTTGTGCACATGTACCCTAGAACTTAAAATATAATAAGAAAAACCCGTAAAAAATAAAGTAAAAAAAAAATAAAATAAAATAAACAGTGAGAATGTCAATTATTTAATTTCTTTGTGATTACTAGTTAACCATTTGTTAAAAACTAAAATGGTTTCTCAACTCAAATAAATGCAAGGATATATCAAATACTTTAAAACATTAAAGATGAAGTGTTAACATAAATAATTACTAGTGACTTAACTACTAAATATCTTTAGGTAGAGTGGTTATTTCTAAGCATATAATGAAAGCTAAGAAACATAAAAAAGGTTAATAGAATTAAATATAACATATAACCTTTGTTTAAAAAAAGAGCAAAATTTGTCAAGGTATAAATAATAACTAAATGGGAGAGTATTTGCAATAGCAGTAACAAAGGGCTAATATCTTGAAGGCAAAAAATCCCTTTCTACTAAAATATGATTACCCTCATAGAAAATTGCAAATATCAGTTAAAATATAGATGGACACTAAACAAGAAAATACTTTAAAATTGTAAGGTAATTAAAGATAATTCCTCATTTATCAAAAATTGTCAAGCACCTCATTGTATACACTTGCTGTTTCCTCCATCTGGGATGCTCTCCTCATAAATCTTCACTTGGCCAGCTCTTTCTCAAGATTAAATATCATCTCCTCATTGAAGTAGTTCCTGATCAAAAGCTTAATTTAAATATCTCCCCGAACAGTTTTCATTATAGCAACCATTACCATCTGACCTTATCTCACTCATTTAGTTGTGTTTTATTTGCCCCCTGAGGTTTCCCAAGGGTATGTGTAAATCCTCAGTGCCTAAAATAGAGCCTGATCCACAACAGACATTCAATAAACCTGTAAAAAATTGCCAAATGAATAATAGCTACCACGATTCCTGCCAGCTTCAAGATGCGATAGTGATCATAAGTAGAAATAGAGAAGCCAGGAAAGGTAAACTTGGGTAAGATTTGCCCAACTGTCTATTATACACACAATTGCAGAGTACCCACAAAACCAAGAGCATTGGAAATCTCTTTGCAAAAGGAATTATTTTCCCAAAATGAGTAAAATATTAGAGAAAAGTATATATTTTCAAATGATATATGTCATTTTTCTTATGTATTAGCCCCTCCTATGTGTCTAATTTAGCCTAATATTTCTTATCTAAGCAACAATTCTGAACACTTGGTGGGAAATTTTTAGCAATATCTACAAACTCAGACCTACTCGACAGATTAGGAAACAGAAGTTTCCATGGTTTTTTTATTTTTTTTATTTATTTTTTTTTTATTGATCATTCTTGGGTGTTTCTCGCAGAGGGGGATTTGGCAGGGTCATAGGACAGTAGTGGAGGGAAGGTCAGCAGACAAACAAGTGAACAAAGGTCTCTGGTTTTCCTAGGCAGAGTGTTTGTGTCCCTGGGTACTTGAGATTAGGGAGTGGTGATGACTCTTAACGAGCATGCTGCCTTCAAGCATCTGTTTAACAAAGCACATCTTGCACCGCCCTCAATCCATTTAACCCTGAGTGGACACAGCACATGTTTCAGAGAGCACAGGGTTGGGGGTAAGGTCATAGATCAACAGGATCCCAAGGCAGAAGAATTTTTCTTAGTACAGAACAAAATGAAAAGTCTCCCATGTCTACTTCTTTCTACACAGACACAGCAACCTTCCGACTTCTCAATCTTTTCCCCACCTTACCCCCTTTTCTATTCCACAAAACCGCCATTGTCATCATGGCCCGTTCTCAATGAGCTGTTGGGTACACCTCCCAGACGGGGTGGTGGCCGGGCAGAGGGGCTCCTCACTTCCCAGTAGGGGCGGCCGGGCAGAGGCGCCCCTCAGTTTCCATGGTTTTATAGGTGATCGTGTGGCTGCATTTTGCAATTTAAATTTAAAAAATGTCTTGGTGATAAACAGACACCTAGAGCTTTTGTCTGATCAGCTGGAATAAAATGTGAAAACTTTCTATGGAAACCTCAGGGGAACGAAGGTGAGGTTCGTGATTTCACTGTGTTAGCAAATGGAAATGCATTGGGAGTGATGACGAATGTTATTGTCTGTGTTCCTGGGAGATAACACAATTGCATTCCAGTGGCTTTTAATGAGTTTTCACTTGAGATACAGTGAGTACATTTGCATGTCAACTACAGAGACCAAAAATATATTTCTTGTCATCACTGCAGGAGGAGAAATCATTTCTGTGCTGTATAAAGTAGAAGGAAAGTAGGTTCACGTACTGCCTTTTGTATTAACGATAAATAATTGAGTTCAGTTAGCTTGTTCTTACACAATCTGAGGAAGAAGAACTGAGTACAGTGGCTCCCATTTTGTAACAGTTTGTTATTTTTTTCTGGGATGACCTGAAGCTAAGAACATGGGGGTAGAGACATGTCTCATAATTTTTTTTTTTTTTTTTTGAGACGGGGTCTCGCTCTGTCACCCAGGCTGAGAGTGCAGTGGCACAATCTTGGCTCACTGCAACCTCCCCCTTCCGGGTTCAAGCAATTCTCCTGCCACCACGCCCGGCTAATTTTTGTATTTATAGTAGAGACAGGGTTTCACCGTGTTGGCCAGGCTGGTCTCGAACTTCTGACCTCAAGTGATCCACCTGCTCCAGCCTCCCAAAGTGCTGGGATAACAGGCATGAGCCACAATGACAGGCCCAAAATTTTTTCTTAAAGGTCTAAAAAAGTGTTTTCTTCCAACATAATATTCCGTACACTGCAGATGGTCTTTTATTTTGCTTATTGGTAACTGGCCTAAGAGATTTTACATTTTATTGAAGTAAATCCTATGTCATTATTATAAACTTCTGGATTGCTTAGAAAAAAATATATAAAAAATTTTTTACTTAAGGTTCTTCCATCTGTGTAACTTTCTGTATGTGCTTTTAAAGTCCTTGTGCCATTGAGCTATAGGGCTTTGACTTCTGGGTCTAAAAAGGACACCAAGTTCTGCTATATCTTAAACACTGACAGCAATTACAGCCTTATCTTCAGGCCCGGTAGAAGATGCTAATCAAAGTAAACTGCGTTCATGAGATGCAGGGCCAGAAATTAAAACTATTCAACTCCTCAAGGCCCAAGGACTATTGTGGAAGAGGTGGGCATGTGAGATTGTAAGGGCTGATATTAAGAGAAAAGTAGCTCAGTTTCTCTAGGAATTAACCATTCATATCAAAGGCACACTAAAGCAAAACCAGTATCTACGTTGCTGTGTCAGTTTAACAAGGCTTTCTTGGAGCATTAACTCACTCCTTCATGCAAAATGATAAAGGTTACAAGGTTTATAGAAATTATATTTTATAGTCAAGATGATTAAACTTTTATTATAAAATTTCAAAAAAACAAATTTAATTTGCCACATCCTGTTTTTAATTAGGGCTTATTGTTTGGGATATTAAGTCTCCTCTCTCAAAGAATAAAGATTTTCACCTTTTTTTTTTTTTTTTTTTGAAATCTTTGAGTTACTGCTTTGGTTAAATGAATGACTTATTTTACAATGACCCATGACCCTATTTCGTGATATCAAGCATTTTAAACTTTTTATCTTTGACGAACTTTCCAAAGTGAAATTCTAACTTGATTCTTCATTAATTTTTTGATATGAGTCCTCTGAAGTCCAAAAGAGACATATTTGTCTTCTTTGGTATAAAAATCATACAAGAAGCATCGTCAAATATAAAATGGTGTTTGACTTTCTTTGGGCTGTATTTATAGAAATGTTATTGATATGTGCTCCAAAATTATGGGAAACTCTTATAATTCTGAAATAACTTCTGTATGTTATTAATTATAAATTTTATGTTAAATTGTTGTATGCTACAGAAGTAACCAAAATTTACTTGTCAATGGTGGTTTTAATAATGGCCATCCTGGCTGGGTGTGGTGGCTCACGCCTGTAATCCCAGCACTCTGGAGGCCAAGGCGGGTGGATCACGAGGTCAGGAGTTCAAGACCAGCTTGGCCAAGATGGTGAAACCCCGTCTCTCCTAAAAATACAAAAATTAGCCGGGCGTGGTGGCACAGGCCTGTAATCCCAGCTACTCAGGAGGCTGAGCCAGAGAATCACTTAAACCCAGGAGGCAGAGGTTGCAGTGAGCTGAGATCATGCCATTGCACTCCAGCCTGGGCAACAAGAGTGAAACTCCATTTCAAAAAAAGAAAAAAATATACACCCCTGATTTGAAACAAGACTAGGATACACGGTAAAGAATGTCTATTCACTAAAGTTTTGACAGACTGAAGGCCATTATTTCAGATTGGAAATAGGAAACTTAAAAGAACTACATGGACATTGGGTAAAAGAACATGGGTTGAAATTTGCCTGGCAGTAGCCCAAAAGTAAATGGTCTTCGAGGTGCATGTGAAGGAACTGTAGGAGGGAAATGGGATAATTCACATCTCCGCCAATAAATAAATGTAGCCACACTAGCTTGGGGGATTTGAGGTGAGACATCGAAAATACTAAGTCATGGTGAGGGCTGGAAGACAAAAGAATGAATCACTTCATAGGAATGGCTGTGGGGAAGGGCTTGAAGGAATCATCCTCTGACTTCCACGTGAACCATGAACATTAAACATGGAGAAATGAGGAGCGGCAGCAGATCGGTTTGGGATGCATCTTCAGGGGATGCTGAAACAACAACAGCATTTGGTTTGCTCTACACCCCTGTCACCCCTCGCCCGCAAGCCCAGGGAGTGGTCAGCAGTGGTGCTTTGTGATGTCGAAGCCACCCTAGGGGTGCCATTGGCTGGGACACTGCCTGTATGATCAAACAAAGCTCAAGGGTGTGGCTTTGCCTTGTCACCAGGAGGGTACATATAGGGAGGGCAAGAGCTCTGGGCCACTGCGAAGATTCAAAAGCTACAAAAGCCCACTGCAGACATTGAAGAACCAATATATACAATGGGCCAGCAAGCCAGTGCCGGCGGGGTGAAGAGAAGCACCCCCTGTGCCTCCAACGAGGCCGGCGAGACGGTAAGATTGTTAGGTTTTGAAGCGAAGGCGAGGGTGAAAGAAAGACACACAGAGCGGGGGCGGCTCAAACAACAACACAGGAATATTGCAGACAATTGTGGAAGTGGGGGACCCGCTCAATGCCAGAGCCCACCGCCGCTTACAGGCTGGGGTGCTTGTAGGTATGGGTGGGAGGGGCCTGGGCAGTATGGCTTGCTGCCCGGCAGGATATTGATAAGATGTTCTTATGATCAGGTGGTTTGGCCCTTTTTCTGGTGGAATATCATTGTGGTGTTCCTTAGAACGTTGCCAAGCAAGATATGATAGGGATGTTTCTTTAGTTGGGCCTTTGTCCGCCTTGCGGACAGGTGGTTAGGCAGGATGTTTCTCATGGCCTGAACCCCCATGGGATGTTTCACTTTGACCAAGGTCTGCAAAATAGCAAAGAACTTACAAAATGGTGCAGTTTGGACTAACAGATGACCCTACCCACGCTCCTCTTCTTCTTCCCCATAGATCCCTACTCTGTGATTCAACCTTGTTCTTCTCTGGATCAAACCCCTTCCTCAACCTGCGTTCCTTCTTCTCATGAAGCCCCCCATGCTATCCAGTCTCTATCCTGTTCATCCGAAATAATGTCCTCCTGGCCTCTCCCTGTTTTCTTAACAGATGCCGGAGACCCCAAGTGGGGACTCAGACCCCCAACCTGCTCCTAAAAAACTGAAAACATCTGACTCCTCCACCATAGTAGTGGTCCGCCACAGGAGGAACGTTAAAAGACGTTACTCCGTCTCCGATGAATTGGTGAATGACCACTCCCGAGGGAACGGAATCAACCCCCTCCAAATGGAGGAGAAGGAATTCATGGAAATAAGGGTTGAAACACCTGCAAAGTAGAAGGAAGATGCATTCATCAGCCTTGGGCAATGAAAATAAAGTTTGAGAAGCTGATGGCTGTGTATATCTCTGCCTGTTTTCTGATGGTGGGGGGGGGGAAGGGAAGGGAAGGGAAGAGGTAGGCATTTGAGAAGGGAGGGATATGAGGTCCTGTAGGGTTGGTGGACAGACCCACAGGTTGACAGTAAGCCAGACATCGTACATAAGGCCTGGGGGAGGACTGATTCCTAAAGAAAATTTTCTTCTTAAAAGTTTATCTCACAGGAAGTGGAGATGTGTATATGTTCACCCAACTGTACCCGGCAGCACATAGTTCTGCTGAATGGACATATCAAACGTATTCCCATCCCCTTTCCATCGGATATTTTCCTAGGCTAGAAATATATGCTTTATAAAGAGTAAATGTTCTGTAAAACACAAAGCACAATACAAAAGAAGATAGTAGATGTAGGAGTAAGTAAACGGCAGGAAAGCATTGCTTGTAATGAAATGATTGAAAAGCCAATTCTGAAACAAAATTTTCAATGCATCTTAAATATTTGTTACTGTTTTAATGACCTCAGCAGTCTTTAATCAAGATAAGTATGCTTTAGAAATGTGTTGATATCCGCAAAGTGTGAATATTCAAAATCGCCATGACTTGGGAAAAGGAAAGTAAAACACTCTTAAGTATGAGGAGCTTTTTTCCATGGAATGTGAACTGCAAGGTGGTGAGAAGGGTTAGGTGTGATGTGGTGAGATCATTTTTAGGAGAGTGTGTCTATTATCGGCTTCCTAACACTTCCATTTTGCATGATAATTTCCTGAAATTCATCATTTAATTAAGGCTATAGATTTTGATTACAATGTGTCTTAAAATGTCAAACAGTATAATATTTATAGTGAAAAAGAAAACTGCTTGGTGGATACACATCGGTTAGCGGGAAAAGACACCACAGGGATTCACCATGGAGTCACCCGTGGATGGGATTTTAGTTTCTGTCTTTGAATTGACCTTCACATAGTGTCTACCTCTTGAGAGTTCAGGGGATGTTGGAGAGATAATTAGGTAAAACAAGAAGGTCTTCTCAGGATACATGAGGGAGTTAAATAAAAATGCAGGAGCAATTACAATTTTAGTTATTTGTAACTGTTGTTTGCTAAGTCATAACACTGTCATGGATAACATGAAAAAATAAAATATACTAAATATCAATAGACAAAAACCAGTTTGCTTTTCTCCAACCAAATACCTAAATACCTAGCACTGATTTCCAGAACAAAATCCCCCATGTACCATCTTTGGAATAAAAGAATATTCTTTCAAGTTGTCGGACCACAAGGTAAAAACAAAAAATCCCAATGCTTTTTTTCTCACTCTTTGATATGTACAATTGAAGGTATTCCTCATTGCAAACTAATATTTCCATCCAGCACGTGACATTAAAGAAGTTTTCATATTTAGGATAGTAATACGGGATCACATTCTTTAGCCTTAGGCATTGCAGAGGAAAAACAAACAAACAAAAACAAACCAAAACTAAGCTGAGAGAGGCGGAGCAAGAAAAGCAGAATAGAAGGCTGCACAGATCAGCCCCCTTGCAAGGACACAAATTTAGCAACTATCCACACAGTAGAAAACACCTCCATAAGAACCCAAAATCAGGGGAACTCTCATAGTACCTGGTGGTATCACTGAAAGAGGCACTGAAGAGTTAGAAGAAACAGTCTTAAATCGCTGACCCCACCCCTTCCCTATCTTAGGCAGTGGCAGTGTGGTGTAAAGAGCATCTCTGGAAGCTGGAAGAGCAAGAGCAGAGCAGTTGTGGGTCACTGAACTCAGTGCTGTCTCTTACAGGAGAAAGGAAAACCAGACCAAACTTAGCTGACTCCCATCCGGGAAGGGAGCATTGAAACCACCTCTAGCCAGAGGGAAATCACCCATCCCAGGAATCAGAACTTGAGTTTCTGCAAACCTTGCCACCAAGGGCTAAAAAACTGTTCCAGGTTTCTCAGACAACCTTAAAGGCAGTCTAGGCCATAAGACCTGTAACTCGTAGGTGAGTTCTAGCGTAGAATTGGGCCCAGAGGCAGTGGATTGTGGCGGGTATGTGGAGGGGTGCACATGACCTACTGAGATACCAGCTGGGGCAGCCGAGTGAGTGCTGGTGTCACCCCTGCCCTAGCCCCAGACTGCCCGGCTAGCGGCTCCATAAAAGGCCCCCTCCTTCCACTTGAGGAGATGGAATAGTGAGGAGCGTTTTTTTTCTTGCATCTTGAATACCAGCTCAACTACAGCGGGACAGGGCACTGGTCGGGGTTGTGAAGCCCCTGTTCCAGGCACTAGCTCCTGGATAACATTTCTAGACACACCCTAGGCCAGAAAGAAACCTGCTGCCTTGAAAGAAATGAAAAGAGAACACCTATACACTGTTTATGGGAATGTAACTTAGTTCAGCCATTATAGAAAACAGTTTGGTGATTTCTGCAAGAACTTAGAATTACCATTCATCTCAGCCACCACATTACTGGATATATACCCAAAGGATATGTATCATTCTACCATTAAGACATATGCATGCGTATGTTCTTGACAGCACTATTCACAATAGCAAAGATACTGAATCAACCTAAAGGCCCATCAGCAGCAGACTGGATAAAGACAATGTGGTGCATAAACAGCAGGGAATACTACGCAGCCATAAAAAAACGAGATCATGTCTTTTGCAGCAACATGGATGGAGCTGGAGGCCATTACTCTAAGCGAACTCACGTGGGAACAGAAAATGGAATACCACCTTTTTCCATTTATAAGCAAGAGCTAAACATCGGTACGCATGGACACAAAGAAGGGAACAACAGACACCCGTGTCTACTTGGGGGTAAAGGATGGGGAGGAGGGTGAGGATTGAAAAGCTACCTGTCAGCTATTATGCTGATTACCTGGGTGATGAAATAATCTGTACACCAAACCCGTGTGACACACAATTTCCCTATATAGCGAGCCTCCACGTGTACCCCTGAACCTAAAATAAAAGTTAACAAAAATTTAAAAATAAAATAATAAAAAATTAAGAAGTCTCACAGAGGTAGAGGGTAGAATGGTGGTGACTAGGGGCTCGGTGGTGGTGGCTGGAAAGACATTGCTCAAAGGATACCTAATTTCCGTTAGACTGAAGGAATAAGCTCCAGAGATACATTGTACAACACGGTGACTACAGGTGATCATAATATGTTGTATTATTGATAAATGCTAAGAGAGGAGATGGTAAGTGTTCTCAATACAAAATGATAACTTTGTGGGATGATGCATATGTTAATTAGCTATATTTATTCATTCTACAATGTATATACTTCAAACATTAGATACATGATAGATACATTCCATTTTATCTGTTCAGTTTAAAATAATAAAAATAAAGAAGAAAGACATGTCCAAGTGTTCTGCCTGGGAAGATGGGCCTGAGAGAGTCTTACATAGTTAATCACGTACTATGTTTTTCTGTGCAGGACAGCAGAGGGAGTGGGGCTACCTGAGAGCTGCACATAGTCAGTAAATGGCCTATAACAGCTCTACTTCCTTTCTTGAAGAATCAGAATGGTGAAAGAAACCAGTGTAATGTTTCTCATACCCCTAAGAAGGACACTAAAGTGTTTTAAAGAGAGTTGGATCTGAAGGGGCCCTGTGGTTGGGCTTGAGGGATGACATGAAAATGTTCTGCATGAATCAGCCATTTAGGGCCAGATGGGACGATACGCATCTCAGGAGACGTTCGATGGATACGACATTGGGAAATTCTGAGATTCTGAATTGACTAAGTGTGAGACTCATGCATATTAAGTGCAATTACATAAAATGGCATTGCATTTCTCATTCGGCCAAGCATTGTAACCAGGTATATTCATGTGCCAGCTATTTCAATAAAAAGTGGTATCTCTCACAACCGTTTGCATTCCAATACAATTTTCTGAATGTAAGAGAAAGAGATATAGTTATAACCAAGGTGTTAATCAATGAGAATAGTTTGCATCTCATCTTCTCTATTCTGCAGAAAGGCCCTTGAAGAGCATATTGCATCATTTTCTTCATGGCCAAGAAAATCAAGAATCACTGATCTGGCCAGGCGCAGTGGCTCGTGCCTGTAATCCCAGCACTTTGGGAGGCCGAGGCGGGCGGATCACCTGAGGTCAGGAGTTTGAGACGAGCCTGGCCAACATGGTGAAACCCTGTCTCTGCTAAAATACAAGAAAAAATTAGCTGGGCGTGGCGGCGGGTGCCTGTAATCCCAGCTACTGGGGAGGCTGAGGCAGGAGAATTGCTTGAATCCAGGCAGTGGAGGTTGCAGTGAGCCGAGATCGTGCCACTGCACTCCGGCTTGGGTGACAGAGCCAGACTCTGTCTCAAAACAACAAAAACAAAAACAAGAAATCACCGATCCATTTGAAAGTCAAAAAATATTTTGTCATTGACTAAATGTAGACCCTAGAGAGTGATCCCCATACACCACACTACAACTTAAGACTGATTCTGTTTCTTAATCATCCTTTGGAGGTCATCACGTTTTTGAACTCTTGTAATAACAGGGGACTTGAACTCATTTCAGACAGCAAACCTCGTCCTGTGTTATCTTATGCTCTGGGAGGAATCTAAAAGACAAGGAAGTAAGGAAGAAAGAAAGGAAGGAAGGGAGGGAGGAAGGAAGGGAGGGAGGGAAGGAGGGAGGGAGGGAGGGAGGAAAGGAGAAGAGGAGAGGAGAGAAGAGAGGAGACGATCTCTAAACCTAAATTGGTAGAAAGCTTCACAAGTCTGAATACTTAAAAAGTTAAATTAAGTAGCTAAAGATGTTTTTGAAAATCATCTCAGCAAACAACAAAATGATTCTGAAAAATATTTGGTAATGTAATAATGACAGTGGGTTATTTCTTCTATCCTTGATCTCCTACAATATATTTTAAGCCAGATCATGTTTTTCCTTTGATGAAAACTCCACAGAGTTTTCATCTTGATTAAAATAAAATCCAAATTCCTAATAAGGCCGTACATGATGTGGGCACCTATTACCTCTCTGACATTAATACTTATTCTTCTCATGAATCAGTCACTCTACTTCTATCACACTCCCCAATCTGTGACTCTTGTAACTCACCATGCATGTGATTCCTCTAACCTGCCATCCATATCAGGGTCTTTGCATACTTCCGCCTGGAAGGTTCTTCTCTAAAATATCCACTATGTATCCTAATTTTCTTTTCTTTTCTTTTTCTTTCCTTCTTTCTTTTCTTTTTCTTTTTCTTTCTTTTTTTTTTTTTTCTTTTTGAGATGGAGCCTTGCTTTGTCGGCTAGGCTGGAGTGCAGTGGTGCATTCTCGGCTCTCTGCAACCTCTGCCTCCTGGTTTCAAGCAGTTCTCCTGCCTCAGCCTCCTGAGTAGCTGAGATTACAGGCGCCTGCTACCACGCCTGGCTAATGTTTGTATTTTTAGCATAGATGGGGTTTCATTGGTTGGCCAGGCTGGTCTTGAACTCCTGACCTCGTGATCCACCTGCCTTCGCCTCCCAAAGTGCTGAGATTACAATCGTGAGCCACCACGCCCGGCCTGTGTATCCGAATTTTCTTAAGGTCACTAGTCAGAAGTCACTTTATTGGAAAGGCTATCCTCCATTTAATGGTGAAGACATTAAATGGTACTTGTACTTCTTTCAAAAAAAATGATACTTTTATCAGTTATTTTACTACAGTACCTGGAACACGTACACTTTCAAGAAATATTTGGTGAATGAATGCATGTTAATCTGAATTTAGTATTGCAGTCTTCATTACCAGAAAGCATTTACATGTTTTAACTGTCAGGGAGCAACGCTGGTAAGTGATTAATTCCCTATCAATAAAATGGATAGAGTACTATTCATGCTACATGTTCTCACAGTTGTGGCAAGGGTTATTAAATTGCCAACTGTAGTACTAAACTTATATTAATGTTGTACTCGTTAGTATTACTCTTGTTATGTTCAGAGGAAATATGGAATAAAAGTAAGATCATGGGCCTGGTTCAAATCTGAAATTCTGCTACGTCCTAGTTGGGTGATGTAGGTCAAGTTTCTTAACTCCTCTGAGTCTTAGATTGTTCGTCTGAAAAATGGAAAAAATGCTAGCACCTACTTCTCAGGATTGTTTTGAAAAACAAATTAATTAATATATTTAAGCTTTTAGCACAGAGCTTAGTACATAGTGTATGTTCAGTAATTACAAACTATTACTAGTGAGTATAATAGGATGTGAAAATTCATGACATCAAACAACTAGAACCAAGATTTATATATACACACACACACACACACACGCAGACATATGTATACACACACACACACACACACACACACACGCACAGACATATGTATACACACACACACACACACACACACATAATTTTTTTTGCAACAGAGTCTAGCTCTGTCGCCCAGGCTGGAGTGCAGTGGCGCGATCTCGGCTCACTGCAACCTCCGCCTCCTGGGTTCAAGCGATTCTCCTTCCTCAGCCTCCCCAGTAGCTGGGATTACAGGCGCCCGCCACCACACCCAGCTAATTTTTTGTATTTTTAAGTAGAGACAGGGTTTCTCTATGTTGGCCAGGCTGGTCTCGAACTCCTGACCTCAGGCGATCCACCTGCCTCGGCCTCCCAAAGTGCTGGGATTACAGTCGTGAGCCACCACACCCGCCCCCATTCTGCTATTTCTTATCCCTCTTTACATTGCAGCCACACTGCAATGTAAATGAACCTTTGACCTAAATGAACCAATTAATGATGCCCCCACTTCACTAATGTGCCACAAGAGGGCGCCAGACAAACATTTCTCAACTACTCGGTCAATGCGTTCAAGCATGCCACAGGTGTTCTTGCTAGAGACTTGTCATTGATGTTTTCTTGAGCCATTAGAAGGAAATGGCCATGAGGAAAAGACTCGGTTTGTTTTATGTTAATCCAGGGGATATGATGGTAGATAGGTACCAACCAGACATGTCCATTTCAGACAGTCAAAGTAGCCAATCTGTCCTCCACAATTCAGCATTTTTAGAGAAATAAAAAATGGTGCTGAAACATGCAGAGTCTAAAACTGAATGTCTGTTTTTCAAGTTCTTTCTATTTATTGGCTAGGGAAAAATAAGCGCCACTTAACTTCTCTGTAGTGCAATGTCTCAACTTTAAAATGACTACAATAGCAAATGCTTCATAGAGTTGCTGCAAAGATTACATAGATAAATATGCGAAAACACAAGAGGCTGGAACGAGCACTTTAAGATGACAGTAATTTTATTTTATTACAAGAAAGACTGAGGTTGAATTTTCTTAACCCAGAACTTAGATTAGGAAGAAGTGGTCATTAAAATATACCATGCATTATTACTTATTATGGTCACCATTCTGTGCAATAGATCACTAAGCTTATTGCTCCTGGGAGGGGATAGATTTATTAACTTGCCTGATGTAATCATTCCACATTGTGAACATATATCAAAGCATTCCATGGTACTATATATATTATATATAATATTTTATATAAAATATTATATACAATATTATATATTATATATAATACATTATATATATTATATATTATATAATTATATATATTATATATTATATATATCATATATTATATATAATATATATAATATTACATATATATAATATATAATATATATAATATATATAAAATATATATAATGTTATATATAAAATATTATATATAATGTTATATATAAAATATTATACATAATGTTATATATAAAATATACATAATGTTATATATAAAATATTGTATATAATGTTATATATAAAATATTGTATATAATGTTATATATAAAATATTGTATATAATGTTATATATAAAATATTGTATATAATGTTATATATAAAATATTGTATATAATGTTATATATAAAATATTGTATATAATGTTATATATAAAATATTGTATATAATGTTATATATAAAATATTGTATATAATGTTATATATAAAATCTTATATATAATATATATATAATTTATCAATTAAAAATAAAAATAAAATGCTGACAAAATAAGAGGTGTTAAATGAATGTATAAGAAACATGAGGTAGCTGAAGTAGGAGTCTTAGTCAAACCATCTGCCCTGATCTGTCTATCATCCCATGCTAGGACATGAAAAGGCACATATGCAGAGGACTGGGGGAATTGAGAGAGAGTGAAGGACAGACAGAGTCTTCATCAGGGACGCTCCCACGTGGGAAGCCTCCTACCATGAACCTTAAAGACGTGAGTTCTGGAAGGTGTCTGAGAAGAGATTTTCTGTGGTTTTGCCAGAGAGCTGGCAACGAGGTGATGGGAGCAAACCCTTCCTTCATTATTATATTTTCCAAAACTCACAGCATTATTTTGGAGAATTGTTAAGGTAGTAGGAGGGAGATTTAAGAAATAGCCCCAGAGTGTCTTTGTGTTTGCTGCCCTGCATGTTTGCCAGGAAGAACATATTCCTCAGGTATTAGTCTCGTGCTGCTGATAAAGACATACCCAAGACTGGGTAATTTATAAAGGAAAGAGGTTTAATGGACTCACAGTTCCACATCACTGGGGAGGCCTCACAATCATGGCAGGAGGCAAAAGGCACATCTCACATGGTGGCAGGCAAGAGAGAAAAAAGAGCCAAGTGAAACCTCTTATAAAACCCTCAGATCTCATGAGGCTTACTCACTACCATGACAACAGTGGAAACCGCCCCCATGATTCAATTATCTTTCACTGGGTTCCTCCTGCAACACGTGGCAATTATGGGAGCTACAGTTGAAGGTGAGGTTTGGATGGGGACACAGTCAAACCATATCACCTGAGGTATGGAGAGACTGAAGAAAATGAATGTGCCATTTTTGATCTTTACAGAGGGTTTCAAATTTGCAAATGCTCAAAAATGTTATCCCTCAAAGACCTTTGAGGAAAAAGTTAGTTGATTGACTCCAGCAAAATGGAATGTAATCCAAGAAAGGCGAGAGCAGCCAAGCACAGTGGCTCATGCCTGTAACCACAGCATTTTGGGAGGCTGAGGTGGGAGGATCGCTTGGGTCCAGGAGTTCAAGACCAGCCTGCACAACATAGTGCAATCTCATCTTTACTAAAAATTCGTTTAAAATTGCTGAGTGTTTACTAAAAATTTGTTTAAAATTGCTGAGTGGCACATGCCTGTATTCCCAGCTACTCAGAAGGCTGAGGTGGGAGGATCACTTGAGCCCAGGACATTGAAGCTGCAGTGAGCTATGACTACACTACTGCACTCCAGCCTGGGTGACAGAGCAAGACCCTGTCTCAAAATACTACTACTACTACTAATAATAATAATAAAAAGAAGAGAGTACACAGGAAGCAGTGCTGAATAAATAAATGTATAAAACAAAGTCTGAATGTGTTAGTGCACAGTTGTGAAAATAATCTGGAATTAACATTTCACATGGGAGGTAATTGAAAGAGCAGAGAAGAAAGAGAGAATGAGCATATGTTCATGTTTTTGTTTCGTCTGGGAAGAAGACATAGGTAATGACTATCTTTATATTTGATAGAAAATATAAGCTTAAATACGTGTGCTGACAGGTGAAAGGTGGTTACCACTAGAAAACTAGAAAAGATGTGTACAAGTTTCAGAGCCTTAATGGGAAATGCGTGGATTGAAGAAAACCTGATTCATGCAGTCAGAGGTGGGTGGGAAAGAATTACACTGAAGAAGCAGAAAATCTGATATATGTAAAAAAGGGAAAATAATATAAAGTGAAACTGCAGGACTCAATCCAAATATTACCATGATCATAATAAACATGGATGGATTAAAATTCCTTTAAAAAAGATAGGCTTTCTGAATGGGAAAATAAACATAAAATCCGGACATACAGTAGTGTAGGAGGCAGCTTAATTAAAAACAAACAAAATGTTGAAAATAATAGATGCATTTGATATGATTCTGTTCCACTATCCAATCTAAGTAATGGTCAATTACTTTATAGATTGTTCTTCGTTTTTTTTTTTTTTTGTTTTTTTTTTTTTTTTTTGAGACAGAGTCTCCCTTTATCCCTCAGGCTGGAGTGCAGTGGCGCGATCTTGGCTCACTGCAACCTCTTCCTCCCAGGTTCAAGCAATTCTCATGCCTCAGCCTCCACAATTGCTGGGAGTAGAGGCGCCCGCCACCACGCCCGGCTAGTTTTTGTATTTTTAGTAGAGACGGGGTTTCACCTTGTTGGCCAGGCTGGTCTAAACTCCTGACGTCAGGTGATCCACCCGCCTCAGCCTCCCAAAGTGCTGGGATTACAGGCTTGAGCCACTGTGCCCAGCCTTCAGTTTGGTTTTGTCCAGTGTTTTCTCATGATTAGACTGAGGTTATGCATTTTTGGCAAAAAAATCATCAGAATTGATGTAAGTTTTCAGTGTGTCATGTTACGGAGTGCATGATGTCTGTATGTCCTGTCCTGGTGATGTTAAATTTCATCACCTGGATTAAGTGGTGTCTGTTGGAATTCTCCACTGTAAAATTATTATTTTTTCTGATCCAGGAAAGGTTAAGCAAGAGTCTGGCACCATTTTAAGTCTAATAAGAAACATTTACTATCTGATTTCTCTGAAGCCTGCTACCTGCGGGCTACATGTGCATAATAAAAACTTTGGTCTCCTCAACGCCTTATCCTCACCCAGACATTTCCTTTCTATTGATTACAGGTCTTTAATCAGAAAATCCTGGAATCCACCTACGACCTGGAAGTTCCTCACTTTGAATGGAATCCCACCTTTCTGGACTAAGCCATTGTACGTCTCACATGTGTCGATTGATGTCTCCTGTCCCCATAAATTGTATAAAGCCAAGCTGTCACCCAACCACCTTGGGCACTTGTTCTCAGGACCTCCTTGGGGCTGTGTCGTGAGCCATTGGTTAAATGAATAACTCTTTTCAAATATTTTACAGAGTTTGACTCTTTTCATGGACATTAATTGGTGTCCTACACGTGGGGCCTCAGAAAAGACTCAGAATCCTTGACGCAGTTGCCCGAACCCGGAGCTAAGGTACCCGCGGGGCCACTGGAAGCCCTCCCTGGCTTTAGGTTTCTCCTCCAGTGGAACCGGTGAGTCCTCTGCAGCTCTGGACCTTCCATTTGGTTGATGGTCCTTGGTTCATTCTGAGCTGTTTTTCTACCTCCTTTTTATTTTTCTCCTAGGAAGTTGTTGTATAGGATCCTACTTTAGGTTTGGTGGTGCATTCTAAATGGTCTTCTCCACTGCCCTTTTCCCCCCAAATTAATCTCGATTGGCCTGTGAGTACATTTGCGTGAGAGACTGAACTGCCACTTTTGTGGCATAATTTTGAATTGCCAAATGAGAGGCTGACCTCCTCAGCTTGGAAAAGATAGGGAGTTTTGCTCCTCCTAGCCAAAAACCACCCCTGGGTGGTAGGGGTTGAGTGGGAGTCTCTGGGGGATTGACTCCTGCCATGATGTGCAGTGACCCTACAGGGAACCACACAACAAAATTAATTTTAAGAGGCTCATCCAGGAGACGGGTGTAAGAGCTGATCACTTGCTATGTTGAGCCCTGTCAGGGGTCTAGACCTCTGGAGAGAGAAACTCAGACACGTGAAAGGGTAGAAAGACTCAGTGGTGACACACAGTGTAGTCCCTCTCACAGCCAGCACACTTCAATCCACCCTATTAAAACCCAGGCCACAGTTTAGTTCCTCATTTTTAAATAAAAGTGGGAGACATAGCATGTAAGGATGAGGAAAGGCGGAGAGAGCGACCCCCATTTGGGCACCCCTTTTGGTTCTCTGGTTCCTCTACTTGCAAGTATTTGTGTAAGTGGGAAAAGCTTGAGGGCATGCCAGGTCAAACAAGAAGCTTCCTGTTACATATTATGTCTGTGCTTGTTCACATTTTAAACTGCTGCACACATTACACCAGAGAAAATTCCAGCCCAAAGGTCAACCTGCAACCATTCAGTTCCTAAGTCCTCTATTTTGCTCTTTTCTTTTCTGCCTACTTTAAATCTTCTGTGTACTTTTTGTTCTTTTCTTTTCTTTTTCTTTTTTTTTTTTTTTTTTTTTTTTGAGACAGAGTCTTGCTCTGTCACCCAGGCTGGAGTGCAATGGCGCTATCTACTGCAGCCTCTGCCTTCCAGGTTCAAGCGATTCTCCTGCCTCAGCCTCCCCAGTAGCTGGGATTACAGACGTGCGCCACCACGTCTACGTAATTTTTGTATTTTTAGTGGAGACAGGCTCTCACCATGTTGACCAGGCTGGTCTCGAACTCCCGACCTCAAGTGATCTGCCGGCCTCGGCCTCCCAAAGTGCTGGGATTACAGGCGTGAACCACCACTCCTGGCCCTTCTGTTACTTTTCCACTGCTGTTGAGATAGAAGTCACTGTTGGGATCCAACCTTTTTGTTTGTGTAAACTGGTGAGTTTGTGTTGATATCTCTTGCTAGAGTTCTGAAGTAAAAGCTATAGGATCTTTGTGTGAGTGTGCATGCGTGTTTAGATGTGTTTATGTACATGCACATATGTGTGCACATACATACATTTTTTACGTGCTTTAGCCCTGAATTGTCAAATTGGCTTCAAGTCAAAGAGTACTCATAAATTAAATAATAAGCCAAAAGCTTTTCAAGTTCACATGACTTACATAAATCTTTAATAAATAAGCTGGCTTTAAAATTATTGGTACGATAGTATTAGAAATATCTTAAAAATTGTCAGCATACATGTTTGTTTGCATTTACTGATCAAGCAGTTTCATATTTACCTCTGACAGATATTGTAAGGTGTCAAAATTTGGCATAAGGCTTACAAAACTATAAACCCAGCAACCCAGCATGAAACACAATAATCTTTGTTTCTGTACTTTTTGAGAAATAAGACATTTAATGTTATTAGTGTAGTAAAAATAGCTAAATCCCAAGTTATCAGTAAAATATCTATATATTTAAAATTTTTGCTTAGGCAAACACAGAAAATTCATAGACTATAAAAATGGTTAACAGGGAAATAACTTTAAATGATGACTATCAGAGTTTTCACAGATAATCTAGGTAAAAGATTTTATAAAATTAATTAGGTAAATGTAATGAAACAAATGCCTGTAAATAAATATAATTTACAATCTAAAGTTAAATAATAGATATTCACTAAATGTCTGGGCCATTTTCAATTTAAATAAATTGTATTATAGAAAAACTTTTCTAAAAAATATGTTCTTATTCAAAGCTAAGTTATTTTCATCTAATTCCATGTTTATTTATTTATATTTTTTGAGATGGAGCCTCGCTCTGTCTCCCAGGCTGGAGTGCAATGGTGCAGTCTCAGCTCACTGCATCCTCTGCCTCCCAGGTTCAAGCGATTCTCCTGCCTCAGCCTCCCTTGTAGCTGGGATTACAGGTGCCCACCACCATGCCTGGCCAATGTTTGTAATTTTAGTAGAGATAGGGGTCTTGCCATGTTGGCCAGGCTGGTCTCGAACTCCTAACCTCAGGTGATCCACCCACCTAAGCCTCCCAAAGTGCTGGGATAACAGGTGCAAGCCACCGCACCCGGCCAGATTCTAGGTTTATTTAAGGGTTATTTATGAAATATGGTAAAAGGAACCAAGAAACAAGAGATGTAAAGAAAGTTAGGCTGCGTGTATTGGGTCACACCTGTAATCCCAGCACTTTGGGAGGCTGAGGCAGGCGGATCATGAGGTCAGGAGTTTGAGACCAGCCTGACCAACACAGTGAAACCCCACCTCTACTAAAAATATAAAAATTAGTCAGGCATGGTGGCACGTGCCTGTAATCCCAGCTACTCAGGAGGCCGAGGTAGGAGAATTGCTTGCACCCGGGAGGCAGAGGTTGCAGTGAGCCAAGATCGTGCCACTGCACTCCAGGCTGGGTGACAGAGCGAGACTACTCCATCTCAAAAAAAAAAGAAGAAGAAAGTTACAAGGAGGTATTTTTGGTAAGAAATGTTAAAAGAAAAATAATTTTGTATGAGAAAGAATCTTGTTGTTTAAGAGATATGTTTAGGACAGAACAGAAAATCCAAGCAGGTTGTATATGGTCTGTGCAAGTCATAATACAGTCTGTAAAAAAGGAATTCAAAAAAATTTTTATGTAATTAAGTTTGCTATAACTAAAAGGAGATTATAATCATTCTAGGTATTGGACTTCAATAATAAAAATACAGTAATGCAAAAGGAGATCATTGGTTAGAACAAGATTTTCTTAAAATGCTGATGTACTCAGTGAAATTGCAAGAAGATTTTTATTTTTGAATTCCATAATCTCTTCTTGAAATTCTTCAGATGGACATCCTAGGGGTTCCACTTCTGCTGCATCCTGCTTGCCTCAGAGCTTTCCCTCTTTTGAAAAGGCCTGGGATGGTAACTCTCTCCTTCAACTTTTGCTGGCTCCCGTAATTTTTTAAAAATTAATAGTCTAAAGGAAGAGAGAGAAGTTTTGAAAACAGGCAAGTGAAAAATGTTATAGGATGTGCCTCTATCTGTGTGTCTGTCTACAAGTTTATTTATTGTCTGTTTGTTTGATTGGTTTATTTTGGCGACAGGGTCTCACTCTGTCACCCAGGCTGGAGCGCAGTGGTGTGATCTTGGTTCACTGTTCCCTTGAGCACTGGGCTCAAGGGATCCTCCTGCCTCACCTCAGCCATCCATGTAGCTGGAACCACAGGTGCATACTGTCTCGCCCAGCTAATTTTTTGTATTTTTTATGTAGAGATGGGGTTTTGCCATGTTGGCCAGGCTGGTCTCAGTCCTGAGCTCAAGCGATCCACCCGTCTTGGCCTCCTAAAGTGCTAGGATTACAGGCGTGCGGCACCATGCCTGGCCTTGTTTGTAAGTTTCTATCTGTCATGAGGAAGTAATATTTCAGTACCAAATTATATGAAAGAGCTCTAATCAAATGGCTTAAAGAAAAGTAAGTGCTTATCAGACAACCAAAAGCTAGCTCAGACGCTTTTAATTGACATTCCTTTAGTAATCTTTGGTAAGACTAATTTGGTAAATTTAATTTCAAAATCCTGTCCAGTGGTTTAAAATCTTAGAGTCACGTTAGATGGGACTGTTCCCCTGACCTTGACCCCCTTGGTGGGCAGGAACTGGAGTGGCTCATGTTACTCAGGCTGCAGTTTGTGGACAGCTATGTGTTAACAGCTCAGTGAAGGGTCAAGGTGACAGCCTTCTGCACCTGTCCTTTTGGACACCGACTTCTTGTTTGGTGTCCAAGAATCATCAGGTCACACAAACCGAAAGATGATGAATGTGGAGGACTTTATTGAGCGGTGGAAGTGGCTCTTGGTGGAAGAGGAGCTGGAAAGGGGATGGTGTGTGAAGAAGGTGATGTTTCTCTGAAGCCTAGCCTTCTCTGGCTGGGCTCCCCTCCAAAACCACACCGTCTGAAGTTAGTCATGTTTATCTGTAGTCTCCAATGCTCAGTTACTTCTCTGCTCGCCACTCAGTAGCTTGTATCCCTGCCGGTCAGCTGCTTGTGTTGCTTTTTTCTTTCTCTTTTTCGTTTTTCTTCCTGCCAGCTGGTCTGGTCCTTATGGGCACAGGATAGGGGGCAGGGCAGGCCATAAAGGCAATCATCTGGGCAGAGAAACGAGGTCAGCTGCTTTCACTAGGGCCGAGTTTCCAGAATTGAGGTTGTAGTTTAGCCGGGAGCCCAGCCATCCTGTATCAATGTTAGATTAAATTAGGCAATCCTAGGTTTGGCACTGGAAGTTAGGGTTACTGGGAGTTGGAATAGTAGGAGAGTAAGATGTATTTTTGGTGAGGTTTATAAAAACACAAAGATGTGGTTTTTGCCAAAGAAAATGTAATGTTTAGAGGCTATTTCAAGGTCACTTTAAAATAAATGGAAAATTATGTAGATAAAACTCATTGGAGAAAGAGAAAAATAAAGAGGTGGGGAATGAGAAACCTTTGACTTTTGGGTGGCCACGTGGTCACACATGGTAATGAAGTGGCATCATTGTCTGGGGTAAATACCCGAGATTCATTGTCTCATGGCCACAGAAAACGAGGACGTGGACACACAGAATGAGGTTGAGAGCAGAAGTTTAGTAGGCAAAAGAAAGAGAAGAGCTCTCTGCAGCAGAGCGGGGTCCTGGAGAAGTGGGTTGCTGCTTCTTTGCTGAAATGCAGCAAGTTTTATAGATGAGCTTGAGGAGGCAGTGTATGATTTACATAGGACGCAAAAGATTGGTTGGACCAGGTGTACCATTTGCATAGGGCACGTAAAGCTGGTTAGGACTAGATGTGTCCTTTGTATAGGGCATGAAAAACTGGCCTAATCTTTTTTTTTTTTTTTTTTTTTGAGATAGAATTTTGCTCTTGTTGCCCAGGCTGGAGTGCAATGGTGCCATCTCAGCTCACTGCAACCTCCGCCTCCCGGGTTCAAGTGATTCTCCTGCCTCAGCCTCCTGAGTAGCTGGGATTACAGGTGCCTGCCACCACACCTGGCTGATTTCGTACTTTTAGTACAGATGGGGTTTCTCCATGTTGGTCAGGCTGGTCTCAAACTCCTGACCTCAGGTGATCTGCCCACCTCGGTGCCTAATCTTTTATTATGCAGATGGACTCTTTACCTGGCTAGTGCCATGTCGCCTGTTTTTTTTGTTTGTTTTGTTTTGTTTTTTGAGACGGAGTTTCACTCATTTTGCCCAGGCTGGGGTGCAGTGGCGTGATCTTGGCCTAATGCAACCTCTGCCTCCTGAGTTCAAGCAATTCTCCTGCCTCAGCCTCCTGAGCAGCTGGGATTACAGGCATGTGCCACCACGCCTGGCTAATTTTTGTATTTTTTTAAGTAGAGACGGGGTTTCACCATGTTGGCCAGGCTGGTCTCGAACTCCTAACCTCAGATGATCCGCCCGCCTCGGCCTCCCAGAGTGCTGAGATTACAGGCGTGAGCCACTGCGCCTGGCCTCTGGTTTTTTACTGTACACGTGGTGACAAAGAAAAGGGAAGATGGAGCCTCCATGTTGAACATACCTGGCTTCCAGGTAGCCCTTTCCCATTGGCACAGCTGCCAGCATTTACCCATGCAAGCTTCCAGCTTGCTTATCTATGCCTGCAGCTCTATTTTCCAGGCTGCTCTTTGTTAAAAAGAAATGTTTTGGGGGCTCCTTTTTAAAAAGGGAAATTCTGCCTAGGACTCTTTTACCCTCACTATCTGCCTGAATAATTTCTTTCTAGTTCCTCTATCAGTAAGGAGATGCAGCTGGCTTGTCTTCAGTCACTAAAGGTCAAAGCCACCAGAGGAATTTAGAGTTGGATCCTACTCATAGTCCCAGGGAATTTAGTTCACTGGATGTATAGCAAATGCAAATTAATAAGGAAAAAGTGCACTATTCAGTCCCTTGCTTACTGCCTCTGTAGTTGCTAAAATGAAAGTAAAAGAGCGCTGCCTTGGGCGTGAAGGCGGCACCAAGCTCAGATGTGGGTCTGTCTCAGATCAGGCCAGTGACCTCAAAGCTTCCTACACAAGGAAAAATTAAGCCACGTCAACCAAAAGTTACCTCTGAGACCTGTGATTACCAAGAAGATAGACATGTGGAGGAAGGGCAAAACCAAGTAACTATTAAACCCAGAGGCTATTTACAGGGCTGTTCAGTCTTTTGGCTTCCCTGGGCCACACTGGAAGAAAAATTGTCTTGGGCCATGCATAAAATACACAAACACTAATGATAGCTGATGAGAAAAAAAAAAGGCAAGAAAATGTCATAACATTTTCAGAAAGTTTACACATTTGTGTTGGGCCACATTCAAAGCTGTCCTGAGCCACCTGCGGCCCGCGGGCCGTGGATTGGACAAGCTTGAAAAGGAATTGGTTCATCTTCTAGACTGGTATCGTCAGCTTCCCGAGTTCCCTTTTCTAAAATGGGTTGTAAGAATGACTAGTTTAAGAACAGTATGTTTATTTATTTATTTTTTTTGAGAAAGGGTCTCATTCTGTCACCCAGACTGGAGTGCAGTGGCATGATCTCAGCTCATCGCAACCTCCACCTCCTGGGTTCAAGTAATTCTCCCACCTCAGCCTCCTGAGAAGCTGGGATTACAGGCACATGCCACCATGCCCGGCTAATTTTTCTATTTTTTGGTAGAGATGGAATTTCACCATGTTGGCCAGACTGCTCTTGAACTCCTGACCTCAGGTGATCTGCCCACCTTGGCCTCCCAAAGTGCTGGGATTACAGGCGTGATCCACTCTGCCCAGCCGAGATGTTTAATTTTGAAATGCCACAGAAAGAAAGAGCATGTTTGGGCTGGTGCAGGGCCCGCGGCTCACTCACCACTAAACACTTGCTGATGAGTGTATGGGACCCAGATGCACAGGAAGTTTTCCCTGAGGAAATGGCCAGCCTGGTGGACTAGGTAAACACCACTACAAGGCCTGTTTATCCTGAAAAGGGGACTGCCCAGCCCTCCCTATAAAATGCCAAGTGGAGCACCCTAGATAAAGCAGCTGATGTGCTTCATATGCAAGCCATGTGGGATTGGCTTAACGATGACCGGGATATTCACCAGCTGAATATGCCCATTACCCAATGTATTAGTCCGTTTTCATGCCGCTGATAAAGACATACCCGAGATTGGGCAATTTACAAAAGAAAGGGGGGTAATTAGACTTACAGTCCCACGTGGCTGGGGAAGCCTCACGATCGTGGTGGAGGGCAGGGAGGAACAAGTCACATCTTACATGGATGGTGGCAGGCAAAGAGAGAGAGCCGAGCGAAAGGAGTTTCTCCTTGTAAAACCATCAGATCTCGTGAGACTCATTCACTACCATGAGAACAATATGGAGGAAACCGCCACCAGAATTCAATTATCTCCCACCGGGTCCCTCCCACAACAATGGGAATGATGGGAGATACAATTCAAGATGGGCATTGGGTGTGGACACAGTCAAACTATATCACCGAGGTCACAGTGTGAAAGGAAAATAAATCTCAGGACCCCAACATCACTAAGCCAAGGGAAGAGTCAAGCTGGGAACTGTGTCAGGCAAGCCTGCCTCCCATTTGATTCTTAAATAAGACAGCTACAAAGATAAGAAGCTACATACCCCCCTCACAATTTGTGCTTAAGGAAATTCCTTGTGGACAAAGGACAGACGGAACTCAAAGTCATCCTTCCAAGGCTCCCCTGAGACAAATGCTTATCTGATAACTTCCTCTGCCCCATTGCTTATGTAAAAGTACAGATTCACGGAGCCAGCCTAAGTTGTGTATTCAGTGGAAAGCTGATCAAGGACTCAAAAGAATGTAACCTTTTGTCTCTTGTCTACTTCTAATCTGAAAGCTCCCACTCCAAGTTGTCCTGAATTACCGAACTGAGCCCATGTATGTCTTACACATATTGATTGATGTCTCATGTCTCCCTAAAATATATACAAGCAAGCTGTGCCCTGAACACCTTGGGCACATGTCGTCAGGACTTCCTGAGGCTGTGTCACAGGTGCACGTTCTCAACCTTGGTAAAAGAAACTTTCTAAATTGACTGAGACCTGTCTCAGATATTTTGGGTTCACAGTAGATTCTCAGTGTATTAATGATGTTATGGGAAGAACTGTGAAGCTCATAAATTTGGAAAGGAAAGGTTTATTTCTATAAATGTTGTGGTTCAAGGGTCCCCTTCTACAAGAGCACCCCAGGTGACATGACTCTTGCAGAATCAAACAATGGTTGGAGAAACCTTATCAAATTTGCAGTTGTAGCTTTCCCTCATGGGTCTTACAGATGCTACCAAAAGACTAGGGTGTCAACGAGAAGAGACAAACTGTAAATTTTTTTAAGAGGTTTATTCTGAGCCAAATATGAGTGACCATGGCCGCCCATGACACAGACTTCAGGAGATCCTGAGAACATGCGCCCAATGTGGTCTGAGGACAGCTTGGTTTTCTACATTTTAGGGAGACATGAGACATCGATCAATACATGTAAGACATACATTGTTTCCGTTCAAAAAAGGTGAGATAACTCAAAGTGGGGGATTCCAGCTCATGGATGGACAAGACACAAAAGGTTGCATTCTTTTCGGTCTTTGATCAGAATACACAATTTACATGTGACGGAGGTTGGGGGGTGGGGGTGGTGGGTAGAGGAATAGTGACTGATGCCTGTTCAGTGAATCTGCATGTTTGCGTAAACAATAGGGCAGGGGAATCTATCAGATATGCATTTGTCTCAGGTGAGCAGAGAGGGCTGACTTTCACTTCTGTCTCTCCTTTGACCCACACCTGTGAAGATAAGCCAAGGTGAAATTGAACAGAACTGTTTTAGGGTAAAGATCTTGAGGTCCACAAAAAATTTCTTTGTGGGCAAATTATGAAAGAGGTATGTAGCTTTTTGTTTTGTTTGTTTGTTTTTGTCTCCATAGCTGTCTTATTTAGGAGAAAATGGGAGGCAGGTTTTTCTGATGCAGTTCCCAGCTTGCCTTTTCCCCTTGGCTTGGGGATTTTGGTTTCCTTTCACTAATTAACAAACAAAATAAATAAATTAACAAACAAAAACAGGGAAGGGAAAAGTGAGTCAAAGGGCTCATGCCAGAAGGGTGGAAATCTTTAGATAATTATTTTGTTATTATTATTAATTTTTCTTTTTTTGAGATGGAGTTTTGCTCTTGTTGCCCAGGCTGACATGCAATGGTGCCATCTCGGCTCACTGCAACCCCGCCTCCCAGGTTCAAGTGATTCTCCTGCCTCAACCTCCTGAGTAGCTGGGATTACAGACACCTGCCACCACGCCCAGCTAATTTTTGTTTGTATTTTTAGTAGAGACGAAGTTTCACAATGTTGGCCAGGCTGGAATCTTTAGATAATTGTTAAGAAATAAAAGAAAAGGAAAATTGATGGAGTTAAAACAAAAGACTTTACAACATGATCAAAGGTTGGGTGGGCCACAGGGAGCCCCAACTGGTCCCCCAACATGAAGGGGCCCCATGCCAGTTTTCTTCATTTGCCTCAGATTGGAGAAGTTTAAGAAAAATTGAGGCTGGGCATGGTGGCTCAAGCCTGTAATCCCAGAACTTTGGGAGGCCAAGGCAGGCGGATCATCTGAGGTCAGGAGTTCGAGACCAGGCTGGCCAACATGGTGAAACCCCGTCTCTACTAAAAATACAAAAAAATTTGCTGGGCGTCGTGGCACGCACCTGTAATCCCAGCTACTCAGGAGGCTGAGGCAGGAGAATCGCTTGAACCCAGGAGGCAGAGGTTGCACTGAGCAGAGATCATGCCATTGCACTCCAGCCTGGGCAAGAAGAGCGAAACTCTGTCTCAAAAAAAAAAAAAAAAAGTTTTAGAGCAGGAATGAAAAGAAGGAAAGTACACTTGGAAGACGGCCAAGTAGCTGACCTAAGAGATCAAGTGTATGGTTGGCCTTTAGACTTGGGGTTTTATAGGTTGGCATGCTTCTGGAGTCTTGTGTCCCTTCTCCGCTGAGTCTTCCCTTGGGGTGGGCTGTCCACATGCACAGTGGCCCGCCAGCACTCGGGAGGGGAGCATGCGCAGTGTGTTTACTGGAGTCGGACGCATGCTCACTTGAGGCGTTCTTCCCTTACCAGCTGAATGTTCCTAGAAGGTTATAGACCAGTTAAACTCCACCGTTTTGCTTCTCAGTGTGCATGCTTGAGCCCACTCACTCACCTCCTGAGATCGTATTGGGAAGCTGCTGACCACCAGTTTTAGGTGTTTTCTATTTACTGGGAGACGGCCTTTCCCTGGTGCTGACTGTGACCAATTATGATTTTAGAGACAGTTTATCAACCGCCTGACCATCACCTGATGGTCTTCTGACATTTCTGGTGTGTGTGGGGAGGGGAGCAGGGGGAACCCATCTCCTGCCCTGTTCATGCCTGACACGCTACCTACCCTAACAGTAGTGTCAGAGGTGTGTGAACCAGAACAACTCCATCTTAACTAGGAGCTGGGTAAAATGAGGCTAAAACCTACTGGGCTGCATTTCCAGATGATGGAGGGATTCTAAGTCACGGGATGAGATAGGAAGTCAGCAAAAAATACAGGTGATAAAGACCTTGCTGATAAAACAGGTTGCAGTAAAGAAGGCGGCCAAAACCCACCAAAACCAAGATGGCCACAAGAGGGACCTCTGGTCGTCCTCACTGCTACACTCCCACCAGCACCATGACAGTTTACAGATGCCATGGCAACGTCAGGAAGTTACCCTATACAGTCTCGGGACCCCTGTCCTGTAACAGTAGGAGGCACAAGATCCCAAGTTTGTTTAAATCCCCTTAGGGCACCTCCCAAGCCTTGCAGTGACCTGCCTTGCTGAGGGTGGGAGAACTGGCCCCATATCCTATCACCTGAAGGATCTCATTGTTGGTAGCCTCAGGTAGGACCCACCTGTCTGCAAAAAGCAAACAACAAAAATTTTAAAATCCACGCTCTCCTTCTGCTTGGGGTGAGGCTTCTGTAGACAGATCTAGGGCAGGTCTTCAAAGGGACAGTTTGAAAGAGGAGTCGTGAGGTCTGCCTTTTCCCAAAGCCTCCTCCCCCTGGGGACCTGCAAGGGCAAGGATGGGGAGATTGGATTCCATCGACATTGCATCTGCTTTGTTCTGAAAACTCCCCAGGTAGCTCTGCGGAGCCGGTTGCCTCCCTAAAGCCCCACACCCAGTCTTTTCTCTTCTTTTTCTTTTTTTTTTTTTTTTGAGAGGTCTCCAAGCTAGATGCATTCAATTCTTTCTGTATTCAACAAGATAACCCTCTAAAAAAAAACCTGTCTGCCGGGTTTTAAGTATTCCAGTAGAGACACATGCAGAGAAAAACATTTGCAGTGAAATGAGAGCTGTGACTGATGTTTCTGTTCCTTAGATCCTGGGGAAGCAGGAAGATACTCCAAGGAAACATCAGAAACCCAGGAGGCAGACAGAAGAGGACCCTGGTTTCCCCAACAGCCAAACCATAGCACTCACTGCTCTAAACTGCCTTTCTGAGAGCTGATTATTTTCCACATTTGAAAAATGGCCAAGCTGAGTCAAAAGATCCTCCCGTGAAACAGCTAGCTCACTCGGGGGTAATTCTAAGCACTGTAGATTCCTCCAAACACCTGTCTTTGCAAACCAAGCAACTTTTCCAGTGTACAATAAGACAATTAAGAGGAACAAAGCCATTCTAGCCCTCTCTTCACTCACCTTTTTCTTTGTCTATGTGATTTCAACATCAAGTTAATTGGCAATTGCGGTTACCATAAAGTGCTTCCTTGCCAGTTTTAGAGTGTCTTTCAAATTGCCCATGTATTTAAAATTGTCTTCTTCTTGGAAGATTAAGCCCTGCCTGAAAGCTTTTGTTTCAAATTACTATTGATTGAATCATACAGCCTTCAAAGGGAAGGAAATTCTAACACAGGCTATAATGCAGATGAACCTTGAGGCTGTTACGCTAAGTGAAATAAGCCAGGCACAAAAGGACAACTAGAGTGTGGTTCTGCTTATTTGAGGCGGTCAACCTAAAAGGAAGAAGCTGAGGCAAAATTAATATAAATAGTTTATTTGAGCCAAGCTTGAGGCTTGCAAACTGGAAGAATAGATTCAAGTTGCCCTGAATATACACTTAGACGCTCTGATTAGCAGCCGTTGCAAGTGGATGTGTTTGTTTGAGACAGGGTCTCACTTTGTCGCCCTGGCTGGAGTGCAGTGGCATGAACACGGCTCACTCCAGCCTTGACCTCCTAGGCTCATGTGATCCTCCTGCCTCAGCCCCCCAAGTAGCTGGGACTACAGGTGCACGCTACCACGCCCAGCTAATTTTTACACTTTTTATAGAGAAGCGATTTCACGGGGAGTGGATTGATACAAAATTGTTGTCAGAAATTCTTGCTGTTTACAGAAATAATACTGATTCGTGATTGGCTGTCTCTTGTTAAGCCATAGGGTGTGGGTTGTGGTATCCAGTGTGGTATTATAAGGTTAACTTATAGTTATGTGTGACAATGGCAAGCAGTTTCAATAGATGTATACATAGCTCAAAGCGGGGACTAGGGCACGATTGCTGTCTCGTCTTAATGCATTTCTGGGCCTGATAATTTGAAAGTGCTCAAATTCCTCAGATAAAAGTACTTCTCTTTCATGAAAATACTTGGAATAGTCAAAATCACCAAAGCAGAAAATCGAACAATGCTGCCAGGGCTTGGCGGAGGAGGAAATGAACAGATGAGGACACTATGCAACTGCTATGTGTATTTTAACACAATCAAAAAATAGAAAGCTGGGTCCAGTGGCACTGGATTACAGTGCCTGTAATCCTAGCACTTTGGGAGGCCGAGGCGAGCGGATTGCTTGAGCCCAGGAGTTGAAGTCTAGCCTGGGCAACACGGCAAAATCCCTTCTCTACCAAAAATACTAAAAATATGTCGGGTGTAGTGGCATGTGCCTGTAATCCCAGCCATTCCAGAGACTGAGGCGGGAGGATTGTTTGAGTCTAGGAGGTGAAGGTTACGGTGAGCAGACATGGCACCACTGCACTCTAGCCTGGGTGACGGACAGACCCTGTCTCAAAAAAAAAAAAAAAAAAAGAAAAAAAAAGTGAAAATGTGCCATCCCCTTGTTACAAAACCATGATAGTTTTTATAAAGGGCTGTTCCCCTGCACACACTCTCTTGCCTGCCACTATGTAAGACGTGCCTATGCTCCTCCTTCACCTTCTGCCATGACTGTGAGGCCTTCCCAGCCATGCAGAACTGTGAGTCCATTAAACCTCTTTTTCTTTATAAATTACCCAGTCTCAGGTATTTTCTTCATAGCAGTATGCAAATGGACTAATACACACACCCAAAGGTATTATGTAATAAATTATAAAGGATCTTTCTGGTCCTCTTTGCATAGAAAGATCCAGGAATGACCTCCCCTTTATGAAAATACTGTCAGAGGCATTTGAACCAGAGTGACTCCATCTTGAATAGAGGCTGTGTAAAATGAGGCTGAGACCTACTGGGCTGCATTTCCAGGAAGTTAAGCATTCTAAGTTATAGGATGAGATGAGAGGTCAACACAGGATACAGGTCACAAGGACCCAGATGATAAAACAGGATGCAGTAAGAAGCTGTCCAAAACCTAGAAAAACCAAGATGGTGATGAAGGTGACCTCTGGTCGTCCTCACTGCTCATTATATGCTAATTATAATGAATTGGCATGCTGTAAGACACTCCCACCAGTGCTATGACAGTTTACAAATGCCATGGCAAGATCAGGAAGTTACCCTATGTGGTCTAAAAAAAGGAGAAGCCCTTAGTTCTGTGAGCTGCCCACCCCTTTCCCAAAAAACTCATGAATAATCCACCCCTTGTTTAGCATATAATCAATGTATTAGACTATTCTCACATTGCTATGAAAAACTTCCCAAGACTGGGCAATTTATAAAGGAAATAGGTTTAGTTGACTCACAGTTCCTCAAGGCTGGGGAGGCCTCAGGAAACTTATAATCATGGCTTAAAAGGAGGCAGGCATGTCTTACATGGTGGCAGGCAAGAGAGCAGGTGCAAGAGAAAGCAGGGAAAACTGCCTTATAAAGGTATCAAATCTCTTGAGAACTCGCTCACTTCACTATCATGACAACAGCATGGGGGAGACTGCCCCCATGATCCAAACACCTCACGCCAGGTCCCTCCCTCAATGCACAGGGATTATGGAAATTACAACTCAAGATGAGATTTGGGTGGAGACACAGAGCCAAACGATATCAATCCAGAAGTATCTATAAGTATAATCAGCAGAGCAGCCCACACTGCTGCTCTACCTATGGAGTAGCCATTCTTTTATTCCTTTACTTTCTTAATAAACTTGCTTTCACTTTATGAACTTGCCCTGAATTCTTTCTTGCATGAGGTTCAAGAATCCTCTCTTAGGGTGTGGATAAGGACCCCTTTCCGGTAACAGTACCAACTAATATCCAGGCCTCTGGGGCCCCTTGCTTCTGGAAAGGTAGTACTTTGGTCTTGCTCCGAGACCTCTCTGGTTTTTGCTTTCCCCATTCCTGGACTCAGGGGAAAGAAATAGTGTGTGGGTGGAAAAAGGATGCCTGATGCTGTAGTTGCATTGGAGTTTCCATAAATGTCCTGATAGCACAAAGGGAGGAGCAGCAGAGTACTAAAAAGCCAGTAGGCATGACTGGAACACTACTCGAAGGCCAGGAGCCCTACTGCACAGTAGGTTGCAGAAGTGTCCAAAACAGATGCTGTTTCTACCCATTGGAGCCTATAGTCAGTGTCCCCAGGGACCATGATGAGGGGGAACGAGGCTCTCCAGGAAGCTATGAGTGGCTTTTCTCTCTTAAAGCAGCAGTAGGAAGAATCCAGAGACTAAAGCCCACAACCAGCCACTTGTGCAGTCTATTGAGACTGGGGTTTAGAGTCTTGACAGCTCAATGCAGATACTTTCATTACCAGCTCTGAAACAGTCCCTATAATCTTCATGAATTAATAATAGAGGAAGAGAGGAGAGAAATGAAAATAAAGCAAGCTTGCAGCCCATGCAGCATTCATCCTGAGTTCAGCCTACTCTCTGCCCTGCAACCTCATGGTTGTCTGATGCCTCTTGTCCTAGAAGCAAACGGATGTTAGGTTATAGTGCCCTGTAACTGCTCTGGAGACAACAACTTGTACATTAGGAAACATTACATTTTCCCTTTGAGATATTCGTTCACAAATTGGCTTTTCCTATTCCTACAACCATCACTGTAGCCAGGCACGTGCAGAGGTGCATGCTTGGCTATAGTCATAGTGATAGGAATCTATACAGGGGATAAAATTTCACAGCACTACACATGCACACACATTTCACATAAAACCCATGGAAATAAAATAATGTAATTTAGTGAAGAGTATTTGATATGGTTTCGCTGTGTTCCCACCCAAATCTCATCTTGAATTTTGAATTGTAGCTCCCATAATTCCCATGTGTTGTGGGAGTGACCCAGTGAGAGATCACTGAATTATGGGAGCAGTTTCCCCATACTGTTCTTGTGGAAGTGAATAAGTCTAATGAGACCTGATGGTTTTATAAGGGATTTACCCTTTTGCTTGGCTCTCATTCTCTTTTGCCTGCTGCCATGTAAAACATGCCTTTCATCTTCCACCATGACTGTGAGGCTGCCCCAGTCATGTAGAACTGTGAGTCCATTAACCTCTTTTGCTTTATAAATTACCCAGGCTCAGGTACGTCTTTATCAGCAGAAGAAAACAGAATAATACAGTATTGTACCAATGTCAGTTGACTGGTTTTGATGGTCTACAATAGTTAAATAAGATGTTATAATTGGGGAAAGCTAAGTGAAGGGTCCACAGGAACTATATGTATCATTTTTGCAATAATTTGTGTGTCTTAAAAATTATCTTAAAATAAAAAATTAAAAACACTTAATGAAATGGATGACAGGTCCATTCCCACCCATTCGAATCAGAGAAGAGGAAAATGCCAAATCACTATATTCTAAGATTTGTTCAACTAGAGAGGCAGTGAGTGGATCAGCCCCTTTGGACTATTGCCAGAGGTGACCAGTGGAAATTGATCCTATAGACTCCTGCATTCACAGCATACATTCAGTCTTCCGATCACTTGAATCAGATCTGGGTGAAATCGAAAGCTCATTGGTTGTTTATGATGAACTAATATAGCCAATTCTCATTATTCACAGCAGTCATTTTATAAAATCGCCAAAAACACTGAATTAGCAAAGACTGAACCATTGATCCTACTAGAATTATAAGGTTAGGTTCCTGCGAGTGTCTGGTCACATTTTCATCAAATTATCAATACACAACCTTGTTTTAGGTGTGTTTCTGTTTAAAGGCACATTATTGAATACATATTGTTGACTCATTCTCATTGAACTCACGGCCAACAACTGTAACTCCTGCCTGAGCACCTGAAAGAAGCATCTCTAACACACGTATTTTCTCTGTAAGCAACATCACAGGCTTCTTGCACTTAGGAACACTTGACAGCCCTCCAGCACAATGCTTAGGGTCATTTTAAACAGCAAAATTACCAGCAGAAAGAGACTGCATTTTGCAAAAATGAAAAAAGCATGGCACTCCATAGACCACAACAAGGCACTTGTTTATAGTATGAACTGAAATAAGAAGGCAGAGCATTGCCTTGTTCAAGCTTAGCCAGAAATGTACAAACCAGGTGACTCAAATTATTTACTGCTTTAAATGTTCACGAAAGTGCAATGAGTATTAATTTGGGGTTACAAAGAAATTAGAGCAAGTAGCTGAATTTGCAAAGAGAGCATCTGCAAATAATGAAGGTTGACTCCACTTGGGTAACCCCCCAAAAACCTTGACCTCTGGCATTTACGCCCTTGTGTATACCTTTCTGTTGAACCAGAGTAGCCCTGGGATATGCTTTATCCAACACTATATGGCAGAGGGTGGCTGCATTCACCCCAGGTCTAAGAAGAACCGAAAGCTTCTGCTTTTGTGACACGGGGTAAGTCACCCTCTAACTACCTTGAGACAGCCATATTGTAAGAAGCCTGAACGATCCCTGTGGAGGAGAATCGAGGCCAGGCCAGTCAATAGCCATACTGAGCTCCTGGCCTTCAGACAGCATTCCTCTGCCAGGCCAATGCATGGGGCCATCTTGGGAGTAGAATGCTTCAGTCATGCCGAAGATGTTTCTGCTTATGTCCCAGGGAGCAGAGAAGTGCTGTGTCCACCAAACTCTGCCATGTGGCAGGATCCCAAGCAGATGACTGAAATGGGCATAGTCATGGCCCTTGTTCATCTCTTCTTTCTCTACCTGATATACAGCTTGCTTCTAGGAGATGGTTGCTTTGACTTCTAAGATTGTTTACCCAAACCCCACTTGCTTTGAAATGCAAATGTGTGCATTCTCAATGCAAGGGAGCTCTTCCAAGGATTGAAGAAATAAAACAGGATGCCACCCTTCAGCTCTCTTGAAATTTCTTTAGACCAATGTCAGCCATCAAACAAAAACAGTCACTAGAGGGTCTGTATTTTTCTAAGACTGTTTGTTGCCATTTTCTACTGTTTTTAGCTATGTTTTGCATCTGGGTGAGACTAGCATGGGTTATGTGATGACCCAATATTTATTGTTTACTATTGCTACTCAAGTTCTTTCTTACTAGGTTCTCTCCAGGTGGGAAGGAGGCAAACATTGACGTGATGCAAAGTTGAACATTTATTCTGTGACATGAAGGTCAATCAACTCAAAGCATATTAGTGATGACAATTCTTCATTTAACACATCTCCCCTCTCCAAGTCCTGGAAGGAATATGACCTGAAGTAAATACAAGTACACAGGATTTATAAGTGGAATCTCCTTGTGTATACATAAAAAAGGGTGGTGAACACACAAGATTCTGTGCATCCTCAAGAAACAGCCTCATGTGGCCCCAGTAGCTTTACAATGGGCAGGTCTGGACAGAGCAGCCCCAAATCTGTTAAACAAAAAAACAAAACTCCTTAATCACATGGGCGCCATGATGGTGATAACCCACGTATACCTAACTCTCTAGGGCTCCATGATTAGAGGTTTAAACTGGGAAACAAACTAGCATTGCCTTTGGTTGGAATGAATTCTTAAGCTCATTAGTTACATGATAACTCCCAGAAAGTTCTGCCACACATCGGTAGGGTGTCTAGGGATCTTCCGTACAGCCCAGTTCCCAAAATAAGATTGGTAATGATGTCAGAAACCGTGTTGCTAAGGGAACCCTGCAGAGGGAGATAAAGAGGAGTTGTTTGAACAAATGCACCAGAACAGCCAAGTTAATAGATGGCCAGTTTTGCTGGAGACAAAGGAATACAACAAAGCCACCTGCAATGCGTGGTACCTCAGTGTGGGCAAAGTGGACCCGAGCTAAGAGCCAGGTTACCGGCAAATTTCTACATACGCCTCAGAAAGAGTGGCCAAAAGGCAAACTCAATATGTGTAAGAATTCTCAGGACAATAACAGCTTGGGTTTCCTCCTATTTCCTTACAAAGCACCTCCTTGCTACTTGTCCTGGGCTCCTTTGAGACACATCACCTGTAGGGAAAAATACTAACATCAGGCATGCATTTTTGCTTGATCACAGTAACTTGGAAAGTTGAATGATTCATTATAAAATTAGAAGAGAGAATTAGCAGAGCTGGGTCTTCTGCTTAGGGTCCCACAAGGCTGAAATCAACAGAGCTGCGGTCTTATCTGAGTGTTGGGGTCCTATGCTGAGCTCTCTGGATATTGTCAGGATTCAGTTCTTTGTGATTATAGGAAGAAACTGAAAGTGTAACTGTGTGATTAGTTTTATTCTATGCCTCCTGGTGTGAATGGAAAGTGATTCCTGTCAGGAGAACTTGCTTTCTACCAGTTTCACACATTGCCTGGATCAGAACTATTCATTTGGAGCAGAGTAAACAGTAATTCACGGTTTGTTGTTGCCAGTAAACCAGATGCAAGAAAGGGGCAGGACACTGCTTAGCAACTTCACGAATAAAATTATGCAGTTAGCAGAAACTGGGCCGTGGGAACCCATAATCTAGCCCAGCCCTCCTAAGACTATAAATGCCTCTTGGGAGGTACATGGGGGGCACTGAATGGACGGTGATTCCTTGCATTTTGGTATCCTAGAATACTCCTGTCTTAATCCATTCAGGCTGCTATAACAAACTAGCATAGTCTGGATGGTTTAAACCACAGACATTTATTGCTGGCAGTTCTGGAGGCTGAAACTCCAAGATCAAGGTGTAGCAGAATCTGTGTCTGGTGGGGACCTCCTTCCTGGTTCATAGATGGTGACTTCTTGCCATGTTTTCAAATGGTGGAAAGAGGTAAAGGAGCTCTCTGTGGTCTCTTTTAGAAGGATGTTAATCCTATTAGTGAGGCTCCGCCCTCATGACCTAATCACTTCCTAAAAGCCACCTCCTAATACCATCACCTTGGGAGTTAAGGTTCAACCTATGCATTTTGGAGGGACACATTTAGTCAATAGCAACTAAGTTTCCCCTGTAAATAAAGTGGCCATTCGAGAGTGGGTGAGCCTTTCAGAAACTTTTCCAAGCAGCCATGTGGGAGTATTCAGCAAGGCATTTTGATAGGAAATATTTCATCTTTCTTCTAAGTGAGATTCCAATTGCTTGAACTATCACAGTAGATAGTAGATACTAGCAAAGTATCTCCTCCACACAAAGGTGTTTGGCATTTGATAGCTGGAGCATATGACTCACGGCCAGGCTTTTTCCACCCATGGACAGCCTTCTAGGGAAGGACTCCCTGCTCATTTCACATCAGAAATGAGCAGGGTATTAGTTAGCTATAGCTTCATAACAAATGATCACAGTCTTTGTGACTTAACACAACATACATTTACAATCTCACACCATTTCCAGGCACAGTATGGCTAGGTATTCAGCTTAGGCTCCTACAAGGCTGAAATCAACAGAGCTGCCATCTTATCTGAGTTTTGGGATCCTCTCCTGAGCTCTCTGGCTACTGTCAGGATTCAATTATTTGTGGTTATAGGAATGAAGCCATCAGTCCATTTCCTGCCATATGGCTGTCTTCATCATGTGGTAATTTGCTTCTTCAAGGCCAAAGGAAAATATTTTTGTTGTTTAAAATCTATCTGGCTTCTCCTGTCTTTGGCCTACAGATGTACTTTTAAAGGATTCACCTGATTAAATCAGGCCCACCCAGAATAATCTCCTTTTAATTAACATAAAGTCACCTAATGAGAGACCTCAGTTACTTTGTTTTTATGTTTCTTTTGTTTTTTGTTTGTTTGAGGTTTCTTTTTTTTTTTTAGATGTAGTTTTGCTCTTGTAGCCCAGGTGCGATCTCAGCTCACTGCAACCCACCTCCCAGGTTCAAGTGATTCTCCTGCCTCAGCCTCCTGAGTAGCTGGGATTACAGGCACCCACCACCACTCCTGGCTAATGTTTTTGTATTTTTAGTAGAGACGGGGTTTCACCATGTTGGCCAGGCTGGTCTCGAATTCCTGACCTCAGGTGATCTGCCCCCCTCAGCCTCCCAAAGTGCTGGGATTACAGGCGTGAGCCACCACGCCTGGTGGAGACCTCAGTTACTTTGTACAAAATACCTTCACCTTTACCATATAATGAAACTTAAATACAGGAGTGACATTCATGCTATTTCACAGTCCTACACACACTCAAGGGGAGAAGAGTACACAGGGTGTTTGCATTGAAGGCAAGAACCTTGAGAGCATTTTATTTTGCTTTCATTTTAGATTTAGAAGGTGCATGTGCAGTTTTGTTACAAGGGTATGTCGTGTAATGCCTGGCTTTGGGCTTCTATTGAATCCACCACTCAAATACTGAACCTAGTGCCCAATAGGAAGTTTTTCAGCCCTTGTTCCCTCCCTTCATCACCCCTTTTGGAGTCCCCAGCGTCCATTGTTTCCATCTTTATGCCCATGTGTATTCAGTGTTTAGCTCTCACTTATAAGGGAGAACATGTGGTATTTGATTTTCTTTTTCTGTGTTAATTCATTTAGGATAATGGCCACCAGCTACATTCATGTTGCTGCAAAAAACATGATTTCGTTATTTTTTATGGCTGCATAGTATTCCGTGGTGTATATGCACCACATGTTTTAAATCCAATCTACCATTACGGACACTTATTATGTTGGTTCCATGACTTTGCTATTGTGAATGGTGCTGTGATAAACACACGAGTGTGTCTGTCTTTTCAATATAATGATTTCTTTCCCTTTGAGTGGATACCCAATAGTGGGATTGCTGAGTCAAATGGTAGTTCTATTTTTAGTTTTTTGAGAAATCTCCATACTGTTTTCCATAGAGGTGATACTAACTTACATTCCCACCAGCAGAGTATAAGAGTTTGTTTTCTCTGCAACCTTGCCAGCATCTGTTATTTTCTGACTTTTTAATAATAGTCATTCTATTTCATTTTGGTGTTAATTTGCATTTCTCTGATAACTAGTGATGGTGAGCATTTTTTCATATTTTTTTCATATTAAAAGAAGTCTATTTCATATTAAAAGAAGAACTAGTGATGGTGAGCATTTTTTCATATTTTTTTCCTATTAAAAGAAGTCTCACACTTCTTTTAAGAAGTGTGAGACTGGCCGGGCACAGTGGCTCACGCCTGGAATCTCAGCACTTTGGGAGGCCGAGGCGGGTGGTACCTGAGGTCAAGAGTTCAAGACCAGCCTGCCCAACATGGTGAAATCCTGTCTCTACAAAAATACAAAAATTAGCCGGGTGTGATGGCAGGTGCCTGTAATCCCAGCTACTCGGGAGGCTGAGGCAGGAGAATTGCTTGAATCCTGGAGGCAGAGGTTGCAGTGAGCCAATGTTATGCCATTGCACTCCAGCCTGGGCGATAGAGCGATACTCTGCCTCAAAAAAATATAAATAAATAAATAAATAAATAAAAATACAAAAATTAGCTGGGTGTGGTGGCACACGCCTGTACTCTCAGCTACCTGGGAAGCTGAGGCAGGAGAATCACTTGAAACCAGAAAGTGGAGGTGGCAGTGAGTCAAGATCACCCCAGTCACCCCACTGCACTCCAGCCTGGGTGACAGAGTGAGACTCTGCCTCAAAAACAAAAACAAAAACAAAACAAAACAAAAAAACCAAAAACCTATGGGCAGAGATAAAAGAGCCTTGGGCCTCCTTATTAATTTCCTTCTCTAAACTCATGGCAGATCCACTGACACCAGCCTTCCTGCCTGTCAATTGCCTATAAGTTAAAAAGCAGATCCCTGCAGTCTACAGGACTTTCTCCAGAGAGAAGCCCTAGTATCTCTGCCCCAGATCTTTCTTTGAGAACAGAAAGAAAACAAACCTCAGGCAACTATCTAGAGTTGAGGCACTCAACATACAAGCAGGAAATGAGTCCCACATTGACAGAAACACCAGCTCCCTTCATAACTTTAAGTATAATCCCATTTACACTGGGATGTGAATTGAACCAGAACTGAATAAGCTCTGTAAGTTTGATCAAGACAATTGCATCCCAAGTAGCCACTGGAGAACAGATGATAACGTCTCTGTGGTTGCAGTTTGAACATTTTTTCTTCCTGAAGAAAGATGAAAGTCCTTTTTTTTTTTCAGTTGGATTAGATTGGATTCCCTTTGTATCCCTCAAGGAACTCTCTCAGTATAGGCTGAAGAAGGTCAGAGGAGAGAATTCCATCATCATAATTCCACAGAGAAAGGCCAAGTTTCAGGACGTCTTCAGGTTAAGGGTGTCCAGTGTGGTGTGGATTTCAGGGTCTTACAAAGTGACGTGGGAAAACCCCAATACATGCCTCTTTCCTCTTCCTACACCCCTTCCTACTACTAATCTAATTAACCCATCTCTCTTCCTCCCACTGTGAGCTTCACCTCTTCCTTCTTCCACTCTGCGGTAGGCTCCTAACTGCTTAGCTAATGTCTCCTCTTCCCATTGTCCATATTATCAGGAGTTTCATCATTTTAGGTGGTCATCAGTTTAAAAGCTACAATCCCAGCTTCCCCCGTCGCTACAGGATTTCTTTCTTTTTTTTTTTTTTTTTTTTTGAGACGGAGTCTCGCTCTGTCACCCAGGCTGGAGTGCAATGGCGTGATCTCGGCTCACTGCAACCTCCGCCTCCCGGGTTCAAGCAATTCTCCTGCCTCAGCCTCCCAAGAGCCGGAATTATAGGCGCATGCCACCACGCCCGGCTAATTTTTTGTATTTTTAGTAGAGATGGGGTTTCTCCATGTTGGCCAGGCTGGTCTCGAACTCCCGACCTCAGGTGATCCGCCCACCTTGGCCTCCCACAGTGCTGGGATTACATGTGTGAGCCACCGCGCCTGGCCAACTATGGGATTTCTAATGGAGTCTCTTGGGTGAAGCCTCCATGAAAGCTATGAAAAATGGAGTGCATTTGGAGATTTCTCAAAAACCTTAAAACGGAACTACCATTCAACCTAGCAATTCTATTACTGGATATATAACCAAAGAAAATAAGTCCTTCTACCAAAAAGACACATGCACTCACATGTTCATTGCAGCACTATTCACATTAGCAAAGACATGGAGTCAACCTAGGTGCCTGTCAGTGGTGGATTGGATAAAGAAAATGTGGTACTTATGGCCAGGTGCGGTGGCTCACACCTGTCATCCGAGCACTTTGGGAGGCCGAGGCAGGTGGATCACGAGGTCAGGAGTTCGAGACCAGCCTGGCCAACAAGGTGAAATCCCATCTCTACTAGAGATACAAAAAATTAGCCGGGCGTGGTGGCATGCGCCTATAATTCCAGCTCTTGGGAGGCTGAGGCAGGAGAATTGCTTGAACCCGGGAGGCGGAGGTTGCAGTGAGCCGAGATTGCGCTCACTCCAGCCTGGCAACAGAGCGAGACTCTGTTTAAAAAAAAAAAAAAAGAAAAAGAAAGAAAAGAAAAGAAAAAAATAAAATGTGGCACTTACACACCATGGAATACCTCGCCACTATAAAAAATAAAATCATGTTTTTGCAGCAACATGGATGCATCTGGAGGCCATTATCCTAGGCAAATTAACATATGTTCTCATTTATAAGTGGGAGCTAACCATTGGGTACTCATGGACATAAAGATGGGGACAACAGACACTGGAGACTACTGGGGGGTAGGAGACAGGGGAGAAGGGTTGAAAAACTATCGGGCACTATGCTCAGTATCTGGGTGATGGGATCATCTGTACCCCAAACAAACGTCAGCATCACAGAATATACCCATGGAACAAACTGGTGCATGTACCCCCTGAAGCTAAAATGAAAGTTGAAATTATGTAAAAAAATAGATGGAGTACTTTGGCGGGGTGTGGAGGCTCACGCCTGTAATCCCAGCACTTTGGGAGGCCGAGATGGGCGGATCACGAGGTCAGGAGATCGAGAACATCCTGGCTAACACGGTGAAACCCCGTCTCTACTAAAAATACTAAAAATTAGCTGGGCGTGGTGGCGGGCGCCTGTAGTCCCAGCTACTCGGGAGGCTGAGGCAGGAGAATGGCGTGAACCCGGGAGGCGGAGCTTGCAGTGAGCCGAGATCGCGCCACTGCACTCCAGCCTGGGCTACTGAGCAAGACTCCGTCTCAAAACAAAACAAAACAAAACAAAACAAAACAAAACAAAACAAAAATAGATGGAGTACTTTTTGTGTCCTCCCTCTCTTGCATCTTGGACATGATGTCTAGGGCTCAAGGCGCCATCTTGAAACATGAACTGATAGAAATGTAGCTCAGAGACAGACGAGTGGAGGAGAAAGACAAAAAGATCCTGGTCCCTGAAAACCATGTAACTGTCACATAGACCCTGCCCTGCCCTTTTCAAAACTTCTCCAAAATAAACCTCTGCCTTGTTGAAGCTTGTTGGATTTTCTTTGATATGTGGGTGAACCTACTCTTAATAGATACCCAATCTTTATTGGAAAAATAGAGTTCTTTCTATTCCCGTGCCCCACCTTTGACTTCTTACAAGCAGGAAAATTAGATTAAAGGAATATGGAGGGTTAAGCAAGAAAAAAGATTAAAGGATATGGAGAAGAAGGATAAATAATTTTGGCGAAAAATCCAAGTACAATGGATAGATTTTTTTCAAATTTTAATTTTATTTACAATCAGTACCAACATTACACTTTCTGCTTTGTGCAAATACCATGCCATTTGTCTGTTCCACAGCAAGGAGACGGAAATCATTACTTACTTATAATACCTAATGGTGGAAGCAGCTCTCTCTTAGCAATTACACAGATGCATTGAGTTGAAGCCTGGTTTGATCCATCCCCACTTCTTCCTGGGAGAAATTCAATTTCCCATACGTTGCAAAGGAAAGCACATGTCAAGAGAAATTATCTGTTATCCATTTAGAGTCTGGCTATCCTCAGCTCCAGGGAAAGATTGCAAAGAAGGAAAGTCCTCAAGAGGAAGATTAATTTTTTATATGCATTGTGAATATCCCCTTAGCATGATGAAGGAGAAAGGGTAAAGCAGGCATATTTCATAAATGCTCCCTGAGTGATTCTGATAGAGCACCACTCTTCTCCTGTCCTTTACCTACTGACGTAGTTTGGATATTTCTCCCCTTCAGATCTCATGTTGAAATGTGACCCTCGGTGTCGGTAGCGGGCCTGGTGAAAGGTGTTTGGGTCATGGGGCAGATCATTCATGAGTGGCTTGATGATGACTTTTTGGTAATGGGTGAGTTCTCTGGTCTATTTATTGCCAGATGATCTTGTTGTTAAAAACAGCCTAGTACGTCCTCTCCTTTCTCTCTTGCTTCTTTTCTCACTATGTGATCTCTACACACGCCAGCTGCCTTTCCTTTTCCACCATGAGTGGAAGCTTCCCGAAGCCCACCCCAGAAGCAGATGCTGGTGCCATGCATTTGTGCAGCCTGCAGAACCATGAGCCAAATAAACCACTTTTCTTTATAAATTACCCAGCCTCAGGTATTCCTTCACAGCAACACGAAATGGACTTAGACACCTACTAAGAGCCATAGCTCTGGCGAACTGGGAAGGCATCATCTCTCTTAGGCAACATGCATTGGGGCAAAATGGTACATCCATGTGATCGTTTTGTTTTCTGTTTATATTTGCTACTTTTCTTTTCTTTTCATTTAATTTTAGAATCAGAATGAGTCCATGTGACCTTTCTGCAAACAAAATCTTCTACTCCCACACTCAGCCCGGGCACAGAGAAATGAGAAGGCAGGAGGATTGCTTAAGCCCAGGAGTTCAAGACCAGCCTAGGCAACGTGGTGAGAACCCATCTCTACAATTTTTTTAAAAAATTACCTGTGCATGGTGATGTATGCCTGTAGTCCCAGCTACTCAAGAGGCTGAGGCAAGAGGATCGCTTGAGCCCAGGAGGTGGAGGCTACAGTGAGCTATGCTCGTGCCACTGCACTCCAGCCTGGGTGACAGAGTGAGACTCTGTCTCTAAAAAAAACAAAGCTTATCCTTCTTTAGTACTGATGAAGATCACCACGGTGACAAGGTGGGTTTAGGGAGTTGGAAGGGGGGACTTCTATAAATTGAATCCGAAATCTAAAAATTATTGATTATCAGTCTTATTTATGTTGTACAAAGGGCCCGTATGATCTTGCAATTTCCAGCAGGTCTGCACATGTCATGAGTCACTGTCCAGTCAAGGGAGGCTTGCCTTGAGTCAGGGGTCCAGCCCCAATCCTTTGAGCTATCCCTGAGTGTTAGAGGTTGGGGACAGGATCATACAATAGGTAATAGGATAGGGAAGGTTGACATTTTCCCTGTTGGAGGTGAGATGTCTTTTCACATCTCACATAGCTGCATGAGATACTCATGCAGCTCCCAACTGAATCCCCTTTAGAGATAATTGCCTTGGAGCTGGTTGGTTCAAGGAGAATTGAACAGGCTGGGCGTGGTTGCTCACACCTGTAATCCCAGCACTTTGGGAGGCCGAGGCAGGTAGCTCACCTGAGGTCAGGAGTTTGAGACCAGCCTGACCAACATGGCGAAACCCCGTCTCTACTAAAAATATAAAAATTAGCCGGTCGTGGTGGTGGGCACCTGTAATCCTAGCTATTTGGGAGGTTGAGGCAGGAGAATCGCTTGAACCCAGGAGTTGGAGGTTGCTGTGAGCCGAGATCGCACCATTGCACTCCAGCCTGGGCAACAAGAGCAAAACTCTATCTCAAAAAAAAAAAAAAAAAAAAGGAGAATAGAACAATGTATTTTAGTCAAACATACTTCTGCTTTATCCAAATTTTCATTACTGCTCCTTCTACAAATATTCTATGTTGATTCCAATATGCATGCTTACGATTTTGTTATTTTTGAAACTCTGTCCCTGTAAGCTGTTTGCTAATACAAATACTTGCCAGGTGAGTTACCTTGATTTTTGTCGTCTGCACACTAAGGACCAGATAGGGAAGTGGGAATCATCTTCTAACTCATAGATGGATAATGGCTACCAAAAACAATTGCATTCTATAGGTTCACCCATAGAGACAGAAGGCAGATGAATTATTGCCAGGGGCTGAGGGAAGGGGGAAAGGGGTCGGACTAATTAATGGTATGAGGACTCCTTTTATGGTGATAAAAATGTTTTGGAACTAGATAGAGGTGATTGTTGCCCAACATTGTGAATGTACAACATGCTACTAAACCATATTCTTTAAAATCATTCTATATTAGGTGAATACGTATTTTTAAAAAAGAAAGAAATTACATTTGAAATCCCAAAATTTTGATAGGAAGAGGTACATATTAAGCATAAAGCCATTAACACTTTGCTTCACCATATTTACCCTGTCTGCTTGAGTCATTTGTAAATTCAATATGCTGTTGTTAAGTGGCAGACGGGATAACAGACCCCAAAACAGCCGGGCTTGGGGAGGAGCCAAGGATCTCCATCTGGCCCACTGGCAAAAAAGTCAACAATGGGCAAAGAACCCAAGGGCTGGCTCAGTCAGAAAGCAGTGTCCCTTCCCAACAAAGGCACCGAAATTGTCAGAGGCTTTTGAACCAGAGCAACTTCATCTTGAATAGGAGCTGCATAAAATGAGGCTGAGACCTACTGGGCTTCATTCCCAGACGGTTAAGGCATTCTAAATCTAAGGATGAGACAGGAGGTCAGCACAAGATACAGGTCATAAGGACCTTGCTGATAAAAACAGGTTGCAATAAAGAAGCCGGCCAAATCCCACCCAAACCAAGATGGTGATGAGAGTGACCTCTGGTTGTCCTCACTGCTACACTCCCACCAGCACCATGACAGTTACGAATGCCATGACAACATCAGAAAGCTACCCTATATGGTCTAAAAAGGGGAGGCACGAACAATCCACCCCTTGTTTAGCATATCATTGAGAAATAATCATAAAAATGTGGAGCCAGCAGCGCTCGGGGCTGCTCTGTCTATGGAGTAGCCGTTCTTTTATTCCTTTACACTCTTAATAAACGCGCTTTTGCTTTGCACTGTGGACTGGCCCTGAACTCTTTCTTGCGCAAAATCCAAGAATCCTCTCTTGAGGCCTGGATCAGGACAACTTTCCTGTAACAAAATGAATGAAGATGAGCCATGGCAAAGACTGTCTACTTTCCGTTCCTCGTTGCATAGTGATACCATTGATTTACCATTATGGAACCGAATAATTCAATGCAACTCTCCGATGATGCTTTTCAACCCGGTCACATTTTTATGTAGACTAAAAATTAAAAACAGACAAAAGGCAAAACTGTAGAAAAAGTAAAAAGATCAGTGTTTGTCAGTGTCCTGGGGGAGAGAGAGGAGGAAGAACACAGGAAGCATAGGGGATTTTGAGGGCAGTGAAACTATTCTGTACGATGTATCTGCAGATACTATTCCGTATCTACAAGTCATTCTCTATTTGTCAAAACCCATAGAACTGCACAGCACAAAGAGTGAGCCCTCATGGAGACTGCGGACTCTGGTGAATGATAATGTCCCACTATCAGCTCATCAGTTGTAACACGTGTACCACACTAATGCAAGGTGTCAATCATGGGGCAAACTTTGTTGTATATACAGGCAAGTGGGTCTAGGGGAACCCTAGACTTTCTGCTCAGTTTTTTAATAAACCTGAAACTGCCCCAAAAGCAAAGGCTATTCATTTAAAAAATAGAATATATGCCCTTTGCAGCAACTTGGATGGACTTGGAGGCCATTATTCTAAGCGAAGTAAGTTGGTGATGAAAGGCAAATATCCATGATATTAAGCGAGTATGTTCTCACTTACAACTGGGAGCTAAGCCATGAGGACGCACAGGCATAACAGTGATATAATGAACTTTGGGGACTTGGGGGGAACGGGGGAAGGGGGCGAGGGATAAAACACTACATATTGGGTATAGTGTATACTGCTCAGGTGACAGGTGCATGAAAATCTCAGAAATTATTAATACCACTAAAGAACTTATCCACATAACCAAAAAACTACCTGTCCCCCAAAACTGTTGAAACAAAATTTTAAAAAAAATGAAAAATAAGGTTAAAAAAATTAACTAAATAAAATAGACAAAAGGAAAACCACCCACCTTGCCCCTGCATGTGCTCTGCACAACTCCTTTCATTACAAGCATTACAGAACAAATAAAAAAAGATGATTGAAAAAATGCAGGGATGGCCGGGCACGGTGGCTCACACCTGTAATCCCAGCAATTTGGGAGGCCGAGGCAGGCGGATCACTTAAGATCAGGAGTTCAAGAGACCAGCCTGGCCTCTTGAACATGGCAAAACCCTATCTCTACTAAAAATACAAAAATTAGCCAGGCATGGTGGCACGTGCCTGTAATCCCAGCTACTCGGGAGATTGAGACAGGAGAATTGCTTGAACCTGGGAGGTGGAGTTTCCAGTGAGCCAAGATCAGGCCACTGCACTCCAGCCTGGACAACAGAGAAAGACTCCATCAAAAAGAAAGAAAGAAAGAAAGAAAGAAAAAGTGCAAGGAGTCATTATATTTTTAGTGAAACCAATGATGATGATGATGATAATAATAATAATAAGCTGGGTGTGGTGGCTCATGCCTGTAATCCCAGAAATTTGGAAAGCTGAGACAGGAGAATCGGTTGAGCCCAGTAGTTCAAAATTAGCCTGGGCAACATAGGGAGACCCCGTCTCTACAAAAATTAGCTAGGTGGGCCAGGCACAGTGGCTCACGCCTGTAATCCCAGCATTTGGGAGACTGAGGTGGGCAGATCATGAGGTCAGGAGTTCGAGATCAGCCTGGTCAACATAGTGAAACCCTGCGTCTACTAAAAATACAAAAAATTAGTTGGGCGTGATGGCAGGCGCCTGTAATCCCAGCTACTTGGGAGGCTGAGGCAGGAGAATCGCTTGAACCTGGGAGGCAGAGGTTGCAGTGAGCCGAGATTGCACCATTGCACTCCAGCCTGGGCGACAGGGTGAGACTCTGTCTAAAAAAAAAAAAATACAAATAAAATTTGTACAAATAAAAAAAAATAAAAACAAACAAAAAAAATTAGCTAGGCCTGTAGTTCCAGCTACTCAGGAGGCTGAATAAGGAGGATCACTTGACCCTAGGAGGTTGATGCTGCAGTGAGCCATCATTTGCTCCACTGCACTCCAGCCTGGGAGACAGAATGAGACCCTGTCTCAAAAATAATACAAATAAGAATAAGAGCACATGTGACCTTAATTGGTGACTGCATATTTCAGCTCTGGGATTCGGGGGTCTCCTGCAAGAGCCAGGCTGGAATTCATCCTGCTGATGGAGTGATCCTTCTGGATAGGTTACATATTTGAACACATTCCCATCTGCCTGAGATTTTCTACTTTTGCCTACAAATTATCATTTTCCTGCTTATGGCCATGACACAGAAATTAACATATCAGATGCTGGAAGTTTGAGGCCAATGTTAAAAATAAATTGACATCCTTAGAGGGGATATCTCTTGGCAAATATGTTATTTGTGGTTCTGCAAATGCTGATATTTCTAGATACCATCCACTTTGTTTTTTACATTAAAGTCTTTATAAACTTTAAAAGAAAACGTGCTTAGCAAAAATGTCCTTAAATTTCATAAATGCATACTGACTGGTTTTTCCTATATTTTAAGAAAAGATCCAATTTTTATATTTTTTTCTAAGCATGGTAACTTTTTTTTTTTTTCTAAATAGAGTCTCACTCTGTCGCCCAGGCTAGAGTGCAGTGGTGTGATCTCTGCTCACTGCAACCTCCACCTCCCGGGTTCAAGCAATTCTCCCACCTCAGCCTCCCGAGTAGCTGGACTTACAGGTGCACGCCACCATGTCTGGCTAATTTTTGTATTTTCAGTAGAAATGGGGTTTCACCGTGTTGGCCAGGCTGATCTTGAGCTTCTGACTTCAAGTTATCTGCCCACCTCGGCCTCCCAGAGTGCTGGGATTACAGGCATGAGCCACCGTGCCTGGCCAATAACATATTTTTTAAAATGATAACAGCCAGGCATGGTGGCTCACGCCTGTAATCCCAGCACTCTGGGATGCTGAGGTGGGAGGATGGCTTGAGCCCAAGAGTTTGAGACCACTCTGGGTGACATGGCAAAACCCCATCTCTATAATAAAATAATAATAATGATAACATTTTAAAATAACAATAAGAATAATAAGCAGTATTTGTTTAAAATGAGTAGACATCCCAAACCAATCTTCATCTCTACACATCATCAGCCAAATGCAGGTTTTTAGCTACAATATAAATGTATATTTTTCAAGCCAAATTCCCATTTTTCAAACCCAAAGCCAGCATACTACTCCTGACATTTTGAAGAATTTGGCAGAAACTGTTTTCGTTTTGTGAATGGCATAAGCTCCTTCCTGCCTAACCACATTCCAAAATACTCGGCCATTGTTTGGTTGGGGGAAAGCGTCTACTTTCTAAAAGTATATTATAGAGTTTTTAAGGGGCTGACTGTTTTTACTGATGACTTATGGTCCCTTTTAAAGCCTCTTAATTCTCTCTGGCACTATTAAACCAAATTCATGACCCACCAAGATGGTGTCAAAGATAAAACTCTCTGAGATTCATAATTGACAGTCAACTGGGAGACCACGCCTAAGAAATTAATAGTTCATGTGATACCAACATTTTAAAACAAGGAAAATGTAGAAAACATTGCTTGCTTTTTATATCTTCTCACAACTTTCAGTCTGGGGCAGGTTCAAGCAAGTTCAGTCAAAGAAAAACATTTGTTGCAAAGTTGTCTTTAATGCTCTCATGTCATTTATCATAGTTGAAAAAAAAATTCAGTTATAGAGTTGAGGCCTGCTTCATCAAAACTTAAACCTTTGTGCTTCAAAGGGCACCATCAAGAAAGGAAATTACAACCACGGCAGGGAGAAAATGTTTGCAAATCATGTACCTGATTAGAGACTTGTGTCCATAATATAGAAATCATCCTTTTTACTCAACGATAAAATTACTTTTAAAATTCAATTTACGAGTGGGTAGGGGCTGGGCACGGTGGCTCACACCTGTAATCCCAGCACTTTGGGAGGCCCAGGTGGGCAGATCACCTGAGGTCAGGAGTTTGAGACCAGCCTGGCCAACATGATGAAACCCTGTCTCCACAAAAAATGCAAAAATTAGCCAGGTGTAGTGGCTCGTGACTGTAGTCTCAGCTACTAGGGAGGCTGAGGCAGGAGAATTGCTTGAATCTGAGAGGCAGAGGTTGCAGTGAGCCAAGATAACGCCACTGCACTCCAGCCTGGGTGATAAAGTGAGACTCCCTCTCAAAAAAAAAAAAAAAAAAAAAAAAAACAAGTGGGTAGGGCCAGGCGCAGTGGCTCACTCCTGTAATCCCAACATGTTGGAAGGTTGAGGTGGGTGAATCACTTGAGGTCAGGAGTTCAGGACCAGCTTATCCAACATGGTGAAACCCCATCTCTACTAAAAATACAAAAATTTAGCTGAGCATGGTGGCGTGCACCTGTAATCCCAGCTACTTGGGAGGCTGAGGTATGAGAATTGCTTGAGCCTGGGAGAAGGAGGTTGCAGTGAGCCGAGATCGTGCCACTGCATTCCAGCCTGGGCAACAGAGAAAGACTCTCTCAGAAAAAAATAAAAATATAAAATAAAAACATAAGCGCGTAAAGGATTTGAATTGTACATCCCTCCAAAAAAGATACACGAGTGACCAATAAACACATGAAAAGATAGTCAATGTCATTGGCCATCAAAGATATGCAAATTCAAGACACCATCAGAATGCTTACACACCACTGGTGGGAATGTAAATTAGTTCAGCCCTTGTAGAAAGCAGTTTGGAGATTTCCCAACGAACTCAAACTAGAACTACCTCTTGATCCAGCAATTGCATGACTGGGTATCTATCTAAAGGAAAAGTAATCATTTCACCAAAAAGACACCTGCACTCATATGTTTCTAGCAGTACTAGTTACAGTAGCGAAGACATGGAATCAACCCAGGTGCCCATCAATAGTGGATAAAGAAAATGTGGTACATATACACCATGGAATACTACACAGCCATAAAAAAGAATGAAATCATGCCCTTTGCAGCAACATGGATGGAGCTGGAGGCCATTATTCTAAGTGAACTAACACAGGAACAGAAAATCAAAGCATGTTCTTACTTATAAGTGGGAGCTAAACATTGGGTACTCACGGACATAAAGATGGGAAAAGTAGACCCTGGGGACTCCTACAAGGGGGAGAGAGGGGGAACAAGGGTTGAAAAACTAACCATTGAGTACTATGTGGGTGACAGGCTCAACAGAAGCCCAAACCTCAGCATCATGCAATATACCCAAGTAACAAACCTGTACATGTACCCCTTAAATCTAAAATTTTTCTTAAAAACCCACCATCAGATTGACTTCATACCCACTAGGATAGCTAGCATCAAGGTCAGATAATAACAAGTGCTGGTGAGCATGTGGAGAAATTGGAACCCTCCTAGAGTGTTGGTGAGAATGTAAGATTGTGCAGCCGCTGTGGAAAACAGTCAGATGGCTCCTGAAAAATGGGGTTCTTCATAATTTTTAAGGATATAAAGGGGTCCTGAGGCTAAAAATTTGAGACCCACTCCTTAGTGAAAATATTTTCTCATATATAACTTGTATTTGTTGAATTCTTTTCAATTCAATTGTTGTATTCAAGTAACAGAAGAGACATCATCTCTACAGAGAAGTTGATTTTTGTCTTTCTCTCTGAAGCCCATGAGAAAGACACATAGGGCCTTCTGTAATAGCCACTGAATTATAAGAGACAAGATAAAACACAAATGATGACAGCAGGAAACAGACATACTGAACAAACTCGTTAGCTAACATGGAGTTATAGCTACTTGTAAGCCGATTTAAGTGCTTTCCTTTGCCATATTGTATGCTACAACATCAACTCTGAGATCTAAACTGGCTCTAACTCTATTCAACACTATGTACTAAAGATACATAAGGCAGTGGTCTGTTTTTTATAAACAAAGTTTTATGGGAACACAGGTGCTCCTGTTCATTTAAGTATTGTCTATGTCTGTTTTCCACTTCCTCGACAGAGTTGACCTCTTGCTACAGAGACCACGTGGTCTGCAAAGCCAAGAATACTTAGCATTTAGGCCCTTACAGAGTAAGTTTGCCAAACCCTGCTAAATGATATGAATTGGACCCAGATTTTGCAGAAATTGCAAGGGTAAGCATGCAGGAAAGAGAAACAAAAAGTAGAAATGGGCAGATCTGGGTTCAGGGGGACTTGCAATTCTGGGGTGAGGTCACTGGCCAAAGAGGCTTGCCCAGCTCTGAAGCCACACCAGGTCTGATTTTGGTATGTCGGAACACAGTCTGCTGCATGGAGCTGAGAGACTGAAAATACAGACAATGGCTAGGCCATGTATAAATAGAGAATCCTGACCCAAGATCTACAGCAACCAGCCTAGAAATCAATCCACTGCCTATAGTAACCAGTCCCAAAAGCCAGCCTACTAGCTGCAAATCATGCTGGTAGTAAATCAGACCACTGTCTCTAGTAACAGTCCAGGAAGCCAAACAATGACCCCTGTAATCATTGGCCCCAAATGACCACGACTTGTTTAATAACTGACAGCGTTCCTAATTTTTGTCCTACTTCTAAATTAGGACCAACAAGACACTGCCACACATGCACTTGTAACCAATAACATGGAATGTCCTGCCTGTAGTGAGCCTCCTACAGCTCCCTGTGCCAGCCACCTCCAGTCAGGGCACACCTGAAGCCTCCCTTTTTCTCCACTATGAAGCTGTCCTGCTTCTCTGCCTGCCTGTGAGTCTCTGCCAAATGCTTTTTAGTATATGAATAGTGGGTAGATGGATGAATAGATATTGAATGGATAGATAAATGAATCATGGATAGATTGATAGATGGATGGATGGATGGATGGATGGATGGATGCATAGATAATGGATGATTGGATGAACATAAAATGATGAATGAATGGATGGATGATGAATGAATAGATGATGTGTAAATTAATGTATGGATGGATGAATAGAAAATGGATTGATGATGGATGGATGAATAGATGGATGGAAAAATGAGATATAATAGATGGATGAGTGATAGAAAGATTGATAGATTGATGGGTGAATAATGAATGGGTAGATGGATGGATAGATAGATGGATGAATTGATAGATGGATGATTGATGGATGAATTGATAAATATATGATGGATGAATGGGTGGATGATGGATAAATGGATGGATGGGTGGATGGGTGGGTGGATGGATAGATTGATGTATGGGTGGGTGGATGGGTGATGGATGGAGGGAGGGGTAAATTGATGGTGGGTGGACTGATGGATGGATGATGGACAGATGAATAGATAATGTATAAATGGATGATGAATAAATCAATGGATGGATAGATAAATAGATAATGTATAAATGGATGGATAGATGGTATATAACAGGTGGACCAATGGATGAATAGATGGATGGATGGATGGAAATATAATGGGTGAGTGGATGAATATATAATGGATGAATGAATGAATAGGATGGATGGCAGATGGATTGATGGATGGATGGATGGATGGGTGGATTGATAGATGGATATATAATGTATGCATGAATGGATGAATAGATGGAAAAATGGATGGATGAATGGAAACATAGATGGATGATGTGGCTGAACCCCTTGCTATGGCAATCTCTGAAGATGCAACCTTCATTTCTTCTCATGTTGTTGGTCTTTGTTTATTTCCACAAAGCAAAGCAGCAGGAGCTAGCAATTGGTGCAAAATTCACAATTAAGTCATCAGCTGAGTGCTATACTTAGACAGTTGAAGGCAACAGAGGGCCAAAATACAAGAGCAAGATCAATTTCACCAAGAGAGAGTCCCAAGGGCCAAATCTGACATCTCTTTCTAGCATGGAAATTGGTTGGCTCAGTGAAAGTTAGGGAGAAGACTGTCAAGCTACTTATGGATGAGGAATTTCTGGGTCATCAGATACTGACATGTCCCGGCCCTAAACTCTGATTCCTCCAGCTAGTGAAGATATCCTTAGCATTGGCTCAGGCCCAGTGAGAGCTGAACGCAAAGGCAGAAGGGCTGTAGTATCCGTGACAGGGAGAGGCTGAGAAAGGTGGCAAAAGACACACAAAACAAATAAAAAGAGAGGAAACCTCCAGGTTTGACTCAACCATGGAGAAGTGAGAAAGAAGATCAGCTTAAAAAATAGAAATGCTTACAGAATAGTTCTTCTTTTTTTTTTCCTTAAAGGAACTGACTGCTTTTTAAAGGAACTGAGAAACTGGGAAACAGACTAGTGCGGAGTTATAAATAGAACCATCGATAGACAGTTCATAACCCCAAGTAGACTACCTATGTTAGGTGTTACAACTTCTCTCAAACAGCAAGGTACCAGGCAGCTCACACTTCATCTTCAGGGGACTCAGTCCACTTTTAGAAGATTACATTTTGTATAACTTAAAATGTTCGTGACTCTTCACACTCATCTGCAAATACAGGGATAATTTTTTAAGACTTTATTTTGAAAAATGGTGTCTAATTCTGCAACACCCAGCCAAACGTCATTGGCTTACATGGAACTATTAAAAATACATAAAACATATATTTATTATATAATGACTAGATTACTACCTATTATTTACTAAGTAGCAAACATAAGAAAATGTATCATTATTTATTATTACCAGGCACTCTATCAAACGTAGGAAAATATTATTATTGATATTAAGTAGTGCTTATCATTGCTTAGTTATTAAATGCCAAACATTATGACAAACCCTTTACATAAAATGTCTTGATTTCACAAAAATCACCTGAGATTCAGGACCAGAATCTAACCCCAGGTCGATTGGATTTTTTGTCTGTTTTGAGACAGGGTTTTGTCCTGTTGCCTAGAGTGAAGCACAGTGGGACAATTACAGCTCACTGTACCCTCACCCTCCTTGGCTCAAGTGATCCTCCCATCTCAGCCTGCAAGTAGCTGAGACTACAGGTGTGCACCACCATGCCAGGCTAATTTTTATTTTGTAATTTTTTGTAGAGACAGGGTCTCACTATGCTGCCCCAGCTGGTTTCAGACTTCTGGCCTCAAGAAGTCCTCCTACCTCAGCCTCCCAAAGTGCTGGGATTACAGGAATGAGCCCCCATGCCCAGCCTCAATTTGATTTTAAGGCTAATTTGCCTAACAGTGACAGTCTATTGGAAACATACACAGAAAATAGGAAAAAGAAGAATGCCGCTTTCAGAACCACAACTACCTTTGAAGAAGAGAGAATCGACTTGAATGGAAACCTTGATATTTCACTGGGTACCCCAGTGGGCTGGATGTGTGTTTTGGGAGCAGAAGCTGGAGAGGGCTGAATGGATTTTCAAAATCAGTGAAGGAACAGCAAGAAGGAAATTCCAGGGAGCCAAAGAGGGGTGAGAAACAGGATAATGCGTTGTAAACTCATTCTCTGCTTTCTCCCTCACCACTGTATTTTGCTGTGTCTGTTATGCTACACTGGGAAGGCTGCATCAGTGTGGTGTGTTTGCTTGAAAGTTGCAGAAGAGGTTGGCTTTCATTACAGATTCTGGGGTGTGTGTGTGGAAGCAGAAATCCAGAGTACAGGGCTTCTATAAGAAGGTAACATTCCTTCCAGCCTCCAAGGAAGTCACAGAAATTGGGAAACAGATTTGAATTTTCATGAGAAGTAAAAATAGGAGCTTGAGACAATTTCATCTCCACCTCAGGGTGCCAGGGGCCCCAGCCAACACTGGCACGTAAATGTTCCTGTATGAACAATGCACATACACAAACACATAATTTTCTATACAGCCTTGTCCGACATCACAATTTAGACACAAAGGGATTTGCTTAAATTAATTACACAGGGACAAAATATTAGTGTCAGGGCCAGACCTGGAGCTTTTAGAGCTCTGGTTCTTTTTCCATGAGGCTATCCATGTTCCATCTATATATTCATCCATCCATTCATTCACCTAACGTTCATCTGTGTATCCATCCATCCATCTGTATTCCATCATCCATTCCATCCATTCATCCATCTGTCATCCTTTTATGTATACATCTATCAATCCATCCATTTATTAGCTATTCATTCATCCATCCTAGATCCATCAATTCATTATCTATTCATCTATCTAACCATCCATCACCCATCTACCCATTCATCTATTATCTACCCTCATCCATCCATACGTTCATCCAATATATTCGTCCATCCATCAATCCATCCATCCATCCATCCATCCATCCATCCATCCATCTATCCATCCATCATCTTTCATCCATCCATCTACCATGCATGTATCCATCATCAATTTATTCATCATAGTCCTTGGTGATGGTTTTGAATAAGAAAATCCTCATTAATCTGAATAGGAATTGGTCCTGTCCTTGATCAAGCCCAGTAGGTTGGAACCTGGAAACAGGACAGGTTCATAAGAGTGAGGACACATTGGAGCAACTATGGACACAGGCAAAGCCCTGCCTAGGGAAGTATAGTATTAATAGTTCCCTAAAACAACTGAAAATAGAATTCCACTTCTGGGTATATACCCAAAAATATTGAAAGCAAGATCTCAAAGAGATATTTGTATGTGCTCATATCAGCATTACTCACAATAGCCAAAAGATGGAAGGATCCCAAATGTCCATAGATGAATAAATAAGTAAAATGTAGTATATGAATGCAATGAAATATTATTCAGCCTTCAAGGGAGAGAATTCTGACATATGCTACAATATACATAAATCTTGAGGACGTTATTCTAAGTGAAACAAGCCCATCATGAAAAGACAAATAATATATGATTCCACTTACATGAAGTCCTTTGAGGAGTCAAATACTTGGAGACAGAGTGTAGAATGGTTGTTGTCAGAGGTTGGTGGGGAGGGAAAATGAAAAATTATTACTTAATGGGGACACGATTTTTGTTTGGGGTGAAGAAAGTGTTTTGAAAATAGATCGTGGTGATAGTTGCACAACAATGTAAATGCACTTAATACTACCAAATTGTCCAGTTAAAGATAATGTAATTGGTAAATTTTATGTGATGTACATTTTACCACAATTTTTTAAAGTTTAGCCTAGGACATCAAATGGCAAGAATTTTGGGGGAAAGAGTGGAGGGACATACAAACCTGTGTGGGGCACAATCACATAAGCAAGAGAGAAAAGCAGAAGGAAGACCAGTAGCTAAAGATGACTTTTCTGCTGACCTACATGAGCCACCAAACTGGATTTTTGATGTTACATGTTGCTCAGATCACGGTAGGTCTTAAAAACTGAGGTGAAAAGTCAAGAGTCAGCTTTGCACAGAGGAGACCATCGGGACAGAGAACCAGAAGCCTGTTATGCTGATCATCAGCCTCCCATGTCTCCCCATTCTCTGATGGTGCTAAATGCTTCCAAAGCCTTGGTTTAGAAATGGAACCATTTTCATTTCTATTCAGGGGCCTGGAAGGATAAAAACTTGCTTTCCCATTTAGGCAGAAGGAACCCAATTTTGGTCTCCTCAAACATACAAAATAGATGGACTGACAGATGGATTGATGGATGGATAGATAAATAGATGATGGACAGATGAATGGGTGGGTGGATGGATGGATGGGTGGGTGGATGGATGGATGGATGGGTGAGTGAGGTAGGTAGATGGCTGGCTGGCTGGCTGGATACCTGGCTTGCTGGCTGGCTGGCTGGCTGGCTGGATGGATGGATGGATGGAAAGATGGATAGAAAGATGGATGGGTGGATGGATGAATGAATGACAGACGGATGAATGAAAGGATGAATGATAGACGGATGAATGAAAGGATGGATGGAATGGTGAATGGGTGGATGGGTAGAGGGGTGAGTGGGTGAGTAGTGTGGGTGTGTGAATAAATGGACAGAATGATGAATAGTTGGATGGGTGGGTGAATGTGTGGGTGGGTGAGTAGCATGGGTTAGTGAATGGATGGATGGATGGATGGATGGAATGATGGACAAATTGGTGGTAGATGGATGGGTGGATGGATGAAATGATGAATGGATGGGTGAGTGGATGGGTGGGTGGGTGAGTAGCATGGGTTAGTGAATGGATGGATGGATGGATGGATGGAATGATGGACAAATTGGTGGTAGATGGATGGGTGGATGGATGAAATGCTGAATGGATGGATGAATGGATGGGTGGCTGGATAGATGGGGAGATGAGAGGATGGATGGAATGATGAATGGATGGATGGATAGGTAGGAGGATGAGTGGCATGGATGTGTGGATGGATGAATGAAATGATGGATAGATGGGTAAGTGGATGGGTAACTGGGTGCATGGGTGGGTGGATAGATGGAATGATGGTTGGGTGGCTTGTTGGCTGGCTGGCTGGTTAGATGGATGGATGGATGGATGGATGGATGGATGGATGGATGGATGGATGGAAGGATGGATGAATGGATGAGTGGGTGGATGGATGAATAGATGGATGGATGGTTAGATGGAATAATGGTTAAATGGAATGATGGTTGGTTGGGTGGCTGGTTGGCTGGCTGGCTGGCTGGCTGGATGAGTGAGTGGGTGGATGGATTGAATGATGTACGGATGGATGAGTGGGTGGATGGATAGGTAGATGGATGGGTGGGCGGATGGATGGAGGGAGGGATAGCTGGGCATATGGGTGGATGGATGGGTATATGGGTGTGTGGATGGGTGTGTGGATGGATGGATGGATGGATGGATGGATGGATGGATGGATGAGAGGGTGGATGGATAGGTGGGTGGGCGGATGGCTGGATGGATGGAGGGGTAGGTGGGCATGTGAGTAAATAGATGGGTAGGTGAATGGATGAATGGAGGGATAGGTGGGCATGTGTATAGATGGTTGAATGGGTAGGTGTATGTATAGATGGATAGGTGAGAGGGTGGGTGGATGGCTGGATGGCTGGATGGATGGGTGAATAGATGACTGGCTGGATGGGTAGGGGGGTGGATGGATGGATGGGTGGGTGGATGGATGGATGGAGGGGTAGGTGGGCATGTGAGTAAATAGATGGGTGGGTGGATAGGTAGATGGATGGATGGATGGATAGGTAGGTGAGAGGGTGGGTGTATGTATGGATGGGTGGGTGGATAGATGGATGGACGGGTAAGTAGGTGGGTGGATGGATGGAATGATGGATGGATGGATGAATAAATGTGTGGGTGGATGCATGGCAGTTATAGTTGCGTGTGTATGTGTGTGTATGCACATGTACATTTATGCTTATAAAACAATGACAACGTGCAGAATTAAAATCTATGAAAAATCTAAAATTCCCCTCCTTTCCCTCATTTTTACTCCTACTCCTTAGCATCTACCAGAGCTGTAACAAAACTGAACAAATTTGGTTTGACCTCTTTTCATTGTGCCTCGTTTCTAAGTGACAAACAGAAAACATGACAAAACCCCCAAACATTAGCAAGGGAAGGTCAAGACAATGGACTGGACTCACCAGTGCCTCAAATGATTGGCCCCAGGGAATCCCGAGGTGACATTGCAAAGGCTTCTTCCAAGCTCCACACCAGACTCTCTCTCCACTTAGCAGCATTTAACCTACAAGCTAAGAAGATTCCATGCCATTAGTCTCTTAGCTGCACAAGCCCAGACTGGCTGAGTTCCTAACTGAAGAAGCTGGCATTTGTCTCCAAAATTGGCATTTGTCTCCACATTCATTTCCAAAATAGGTCATGCCTTTAGGATAAAAGGCTTAGAGGAAATAATGAGAGAGGGTGTAACCTCCAAACCGTTCTGCTGCCTCCTCCATGAGTCTATGTGCTCGGCAGGTACCTGGGCTGCTCCTTTCATGAGTTCTGTAATGCACCCTTGCAGGGGGCACCCGAAGGCACAAGTCTGCATTTTGTACTACTGCAACTTGCCCTTCCCATAGGAAGGTCACATTGTAACCTGTTACCCCCATTTTTCTTTTTCTTTTTTTTTTTTTTTCTTCGAGACAGAGTCTCGCTCCGTCGCCCAGGCTGGAGTGCAGTGGCGAGATCTCGGCTCACTGCAAGCTCCGCCTCCAGGGTTCGCGCCATTCTCCTGCCTCAGCCTCCCCAGTAGCTGGGACTACAGGCGCCTGCCACTACGCCCGGCTAATTTTCTGTATTTTTAGTAGAGACGGGGTTTCACCGTGTTAGCCAGGATGGTCTAGATCTCCTGACCTCGTGATCCACCTGTCTCGGCCTCCCAAAGTGCTGGGATTACAAACATGAGCCACCACGCCCGGCCATTACCCTCATTTTCCTAAGAGAAAGAGAATGAGTTTTTAAAATTATTTTTTCCTCTTTTTTGTCTTTTCTCCTTTTCCCCTGTTCGTCACTTCCTACTTAGCTCTTTAGAAATGCAATTATAGGGCTGCGCACGGTGGCTCACACCTGTAATCCCAGCACTTTGGGAGGTCGAGTTGGGCGGATAACGAGATCAAGAGACGGAGACCATCCTGGCCAACATGGTGAAACCCCGTCTCTACTAAAAATACAAAAATTAGCTGGGCGTGGTGGCAGGCGCCTGTAGTCCCAGCTGCTCGGGAAGCTGAGGCAGGAGAATTGCTTGAACCCAGGAGGCGGAGGTTGCAGTGAGCCGAGATCGCTCCACTGCACTCCAGCCTGGCGACAGAGCGAGACTCCGTCTCAAAAAAAAAAAAAAAAAAGAAAGAAAAAGAAATGCAATTATAACCTTTTACCTTTCCTTCACCAGAAACGCCTTATATTGCATGCTTATCTACTGTGTGCTTACTTAAACCCTCCAGAGCTCCTCTTCCACCAGGAGAGTGCCTCCAGAGATCACAGTCGACTTACAACCAAAAGTATGCCCACTAGGAAACCCTCTCCCACCTGGAGAGTATCCTGAGGCGATGGTCAATTTACAACCTATCTCTGTCCGTGAGTGCACCAGCTCAACCACCCTGTAGATAAGCGAGTTACACGGACCCCCGCCTGCTCGCCCCTTCCCCTGCATTCCATTCATGCCAAGTCACCCCCATTTAAAAGCCCCTACTGGCTGGGCGCGGTGGTTCTCGCCTGTAATCCCAGCACTTTGGGAGGCCGAGGCGGGGGAATAACGAGGTCAGGAGATCGAGACCATCCTGGCTAACACGGTGAAGCCCCGTCTCTCCTAAAAATACAAAAATTAGCCGGGGATGGTGGCGGGCGCCTGTAATCCCAGCTACTCAGGAGGCTCAGGCAGCAGAATGTCGTGAACCCGGGAGGCGGAGCTTGCAGTGAGCCGAGATCAGGCCACTGTACTGCAGCCTGGGCGACAGAGCGAGACTCCGTCTCAAAAAAAAAAAAGCCCCTACTTTCTGTGCCAGAAGCAAAGCAGTACTCTTAAGGCAGGAAGCATGTACTCCTTCCCCTAAGCTAGCTTTGGAATAAAAAGTCACTTTCTTTATCAGACCTCACTCTTGTTAATTGAACTCTGCCAGCAGTGAGTGACTGAACCTGAAATTCAGTTACAACACAGGGGCTGATATCACTATGGGATATCCCCTTAAATGGGAAAACGGCTTTAGTCCATTCAGCTGGACTTCAACCCAGAATTCACCCAAAATAAGGCCACAGACCTGGCCACACTCAATATATCCAATGCAGGGAATCATGACGACATTTCCAAGGCTGTCTAAATTTTTGTGCTTCTTACCTAGAATTCATTAATTCCCACAATTCAGGATATATTAAAAATTAATAGAGGCTGGGCACGGTGGCTCACGGCTGTAATCCCAGCACTTTGGGAGGCCCAGGCGTGTGACTCACTTGGGGTTAGGAGTTCGAGACCAGCCTGGCCAACATGGTGAAACCCTGTCTCTACTAAAAAATACAAAAATTAGTTGAGCATGGTGGTGGGCATGCTGGGTAATCCCAGCTACTTGGGAGGCTAAGGCAGGAGAATTGCTTGAACCTGGGAGGTGGAGGTTGCAGTGAGCTGAGATCATGCCACTGCGCTCCAGCCTGGGTGACAGAGCGAGATTCCATCTCAAAAAATAAAAATAAAAATAAGAGCAATAAATAAAAATTAATAGGGCCAGGCATGGTCGCTCATGCCTGTAATCCCAGCACTTTGGGAGGCTGAGGCAGGCAGATCACCTGAGGTCAGGAGTTTGAGACCAGCCTGGCCAACATGATGAAAATCTGTCTCTAATAAAAATACAAAAATTAGCAGGTGTATTGGAGTGCCTGTAATCCCAGCTACTCAGGAGGCTGAGGTGGGAGAATCTCTTGAACCCAAGAGGCAGAGGTTACAGTGAGCTGAGATTGCACCACTGCACTCCAGCATGGGCAACAAAGCAAGACTGTCTCAAAAAAAAAAAAAAAAAAAGATAGTATTCTGTCTTTTTTTTTTCTCAGTGTTTCCCCAAAACTCCCACGCAAATACCCCAGTGGATTTAGCTCAGAGGCAGAGAATAAAAGCATGTAGTTCTTTCTTGTGATCTTAGTATGTTTGTCTTTGGGAAAAACAGAGTGAAACACTTTAAAATTACTGAGCACCAGAAAAGTATGCTAATCATGAATCGGCATGAAAATCATGCTTCTCATGCATTTGCACGTCAAGATCTATTTATTATACTTGGCAACAAGATGAGAAGAAAATAAGTGGGTTATTATTTATATAACCATCATCATTTTTTCCCATAGGATCTATTATTAGGAATATTCAGAGTCCTATAATACATAGGTGGGTTTGTCTTTCAAAAAGAAAGAAGGAAGGGAGGGAAGGGGGGGACCTACCATTTATTAAGAAGCTTGTCTACATTAGGCAATAAATGAGCTTTTCCCAAATTCCCAAATGAAATCCATGTTAGTTTTATAATGCTGCTGTAAAAAATCACCACAAACGTATGTGCCTAACACAAACAAAAGTATTACAGTTTTAGAGGTCAGAAGCCCCACACGAGGCTCATGGAGATAAAATTAAGGTGTCGACTGGGCACAGTGGTTCACACTGGTAATCCCAGCACTTTGGGAGGCTGAGGCAGGAGGATTGCTTGAGGCTAGGAGTTCAAGACCAGCCTAGGCAATATGCAAGACTCCCTGTCTACAAAAAATACTAAAAATTAGCTGAGTGTTGTGGTGCCTGCCTGTAGTCCCAGCTACTTGGGAGGGTGAGGTGGAAGGATCGCTTGAGCCCAGGAGCTCAAGGCTGCAGTGAGCCGTGATTGTAGCACTGTACTCCAGCCTGGGTGACAGAGAAAGTTTCTGTCTCTTATGAAACCCATCAGTGCTGGTTCTTTCTGGAGGCTGTGGGGAGGATCCGTTTCCTTGCCTTTTTTAGTTTCCAGCATTTCCAGGCTCAAGGCTCTCCCTCACTCGCATCTCAGCTTCCATTTTCATGTCTCCTTCTCCAATTTGGACCCTCCTGCCTCCCTCTTAGAAGGAGCCTGTGACGGCATTTAGGGCCAGCCTGGGTCATCCAGGGGCATCTCCCATCTCAAGATCCTTAACCTCATCACATCTGCAAAGTCCCCCTGACCGTGCAAGACCAGCTGTTCCCAGGTTCCAGGGATTCAGATGTGGACATCTTTGGGGAACCATTCTTCTACCTATCACAGTAGCCTATATGCTTTTTTCCCCAAAACTCTCTGAAGTAACCACTGTTATCTCATCAGGCAAAAATTCTGAGACCCAGCCAAGTGAATTACTGTGGATAATATCACATCAACTAGAAAGTGGCCCCAGGTAGTCAGACCATATCCTTTTTCTTTTTCCTTCAACTTTTATTTTAAGTCCAGGGGTATCAGTGCAGGCTGTACAGGTTGTTTCATAGGCAAACGTGGGCCATGCTGCTTTGTTGTTTTTCACTTTTTAATAATCGCCATTCCGACTGGCATGAGATAGCAACTCATTATGGTTTTCATGTACATTTCATTACCCAGGTATTGAGCCTGGCATCCATTAGCTATTCTTCCTGATGCTCTCCCTCCCCCTGCGCCCCCTTGCAACAGGCCCCAGAGTGTGCTCTTCCCCACAATGTGTCCATGTGTTCTCATCGTTCAGCTCCCAATTATAAGTGAGAACACGCAGTGTTTGGTTTTCTCTTCCTGTGTTAGTTTCCTGAGGATAACAGCTTCCAGCTTCATCCATGTTCCTGCAAAGGACATAATCTCACTCCTTTTTATGACTGCATAGTATTCCATGGTGTCTATGGACCACATTTTCTTTATCCAGTCTACCACTGATGGTCATTTATGTTGATCCCATGTTGTTGCTACTGTGAATAGTGCTGCAATGAACATACACGTCTATGTATCTTTATAATAGAGTAATTTATAGTCCTTTGAGTATATACCCAGCAATAGGATTGGTGGGTTAAATGATAGTTTTGCCTCTAGATCTTTGAGAAATCACCACACTCTCCCACAATGGTTGAACTAATTTACACTCCCACCAATAGTGTAAAAGCCTTCCTTTTTCTCTGCAACCTCACCAGCTTCTGTTGGTTTTTGACTTTTTAATAATTGCCATTCTGACTGGTGTGAGATGGTCTCTCATTGTGGTTTTGATTTGCATTCCTCTAATCAGACCATATCTTATCTTACTGTAAGTCCATCTTCTTGTTACAATGAGCTGCCTCCCGAAGTTCCTTCCAAAGATGTCCAGTGTTATGTCAGAAATGGGGTATTAAGTCCCATCTTTATCATCATCCACCTTCAAGTATAACTGAACTCATGAAGATGTATTCACTGAGCATCTATGCTGGGTCACACTAACCACCCTCAGAGAGCTAGTCAAACAGAGCAATATCCTGCCACATATAATCAAATAGCAAATATATTCACTGAAGATATTGGTCAATGACAAAAAAAAATGAGCCTGGCAATATAGTGAGACCCTACCTCTGCCAAAAAAGCAAATTTCAGTTAGCTGGGCATAGTGCCGCCCACCTGTGGTCCCAGCTATTTGGGAGGCTGAGGCAGGGGAATCTCAAGCCCAGGATTTCAAGGCTGCAGCGAGCCATGATTACACCACTGCACTCCAGCCTGAGCAACAGAGTGAGACCCCATGTCTGTAAAAAAAGAAGCTCCCCCCTCAAAAAAAGACACAAAATGTCAGTTAGACAGGATGGATAAGTTCAAGAGATCTATTTTATAGCATGATGACCACAGTAAATAACAATATATTTTATCGGCGGTGAATGGTGAAGACATTCACTGTTAAGTGAAAATTACTATGAGAGTAGATTTTAAGTGTTCTCACCACAAAAACATAACTATGTTAGGGAATGTTAATTAGCTCAATTTAGCCATTCCACAGTGGATATATGTATCAAAACATCATAAATACATACAATATTTGATTTGTCAATTAAAAAAAGAATATGCCAATATAAATGTGTTTTAAAGTAAAAAAAAGAAAAAGAATATACAGAAGAAAAAAAGAATATAGAAATACATAGAAAAGAAGGCCAGGAGCTGTGGCTCCTGCCTGTAATCCCAGCACTTTGGGAGGTCGAGGCGGGCGGATCACCTGAGGTCAGGAGTTCAAGGCCAGCCAGGCAAACATAGTGAAACGCTGACTCTACTAAAAATACAAAAATTAGCCGGGTGTGGTGGTAGGCGCCTGGGAGGCTGAGGCAGGAGAATTGCTTGAACCCAGGAGGCAGAGGTTGCAGTGAGCCAAGATCGCACCACTGCACTCCAGCCTGGGCAACAGAGTGAGGCTCCATCTCAAAAAAAGAAATATGTAGAAAAGAAATATTGAAAAGAATAAATAAAATAATGTATTTAAGCAAAATAACTGAAACAAATAATTTACAAGCCAGGTGCTGGTCCCAACTATTCAGGAGACTGAGGCGGGAGGATCCTTTGAGCCCAGGAATTTGAGCTCAGCCTGGGCAACATAGCAAGACCCCATCTCTAAAAAAGAAAAAGATGAAGAATTTACAATTCTTACATCTACATTGTTTTTGTTTTGTTTTGTTTGAGATGGAGTTTTGCTCTGTCACCCAGGCTGGAGTGCAATGGCACCATCTTAGCTCACTTCATCCTCTGCCTCCCAAGTTCAAGGGATTCTCCCACTTCGGCCTCCTGAGTAGCTGGGACTACAGGTGTCTGCCACCAGGTGTCTGCCACCATGCCTGGCTAATTTTTGTATTTTTAGTAGAGATGGGATTTCACCATGTTGGCCAGGCTGGTCTCGAACTCCTGACCTCAAGTGATCCACCTTCCTCAGTCTCCTAAAGTGCTGGGATTACAGGCATGAGCCACCATGCCTGGCCCAACAATTCCTACATCTACATTGTTGAATGGGGCAATGACAGGGAAACCAGCTGTAGCCCAATTCAAGATTGGATTGCTCAAATTGGGAGGCATCATCAGCATAATGAGTTGGAAACACCAAGTATACGAGTTTCCTATTGCTGCTGTTACAAATTCTCACACACTTAGTGACTTAACACCATCAATGGACTATCTTACATTTCTGTAAGTCAGAAGTTCAGAATGGGTCTTACAGGCTGTATTAGTCTGTTCTCACATTGCTAAAAAGAACTACGTGAGACTGGCTAATTTATAAAGAAGAGAGGTTTAATTGATTCACGGTTCTGCAGGCTGTACAGGAGGCATGGCTGGGGAGGCCTCGGGAAACTTACAATCACGGCAGAAGGCGAAGAGGAAGGAGGCACATTCTGTATGGCTGGAGAAGGAAGAAGAGAGCAAAGGTGGAGGTGCTACACACCTTTAAACAACCAGATCTTATGAGAACTCACTCACTATCATGAGAACAGAAAGGGGGAAGTCTGCCCTTATGATTCAACCACCTCCCACCAGGCCCCTCCTCCAACACCCGGATTACCATTCAACAGGAGACTTGGGTGGCAATATGGTTTGGCTGTGTCCCCACCCAAATCTCATCTTGAACTGTAGTTCCCATAATCTCCAGGTGTCATGGGAGGGAGCCAGTGGGAGGTCATTGAATCATGGGGGCAGTTACCTCCATGCTGTTCTCATGATAGCGAGTGACTTCTCATGAGATCTGATGCTTTTATAAGGGACTTTGCCCCGCTTCACTCTGCACTGCTCCCGGCTGTCGCCACGTGAAGGATGTGTTTGCTTCTCCTTCCACCATGATTGTAAGTTTCCTGAAGCCCCCAGCCATGCTGACCTGTGAGCCAATTAAACATCTTTCCTTTATAAATTACCCAGTCTTGGGTATGTCTCTATTAGCAGTGTGAGAAGGAACTGATACAGGTGGGGACAAAAATTCACATCACATCATAGGCTGAATCCAAGATGTTGGCAAAACTGGTTCTTTCTGGAAGCTCTAGGGGTAAAATTAATTTCCTTAGCTTTCCCATATTCTGGAAACCACCCACATTCCTTGGCTCATGGCCCCTTCCTTTATCTCCAAAGCACATCATTCCACCTCTGCTTCCATCCTCATGTCTTCGTCTCTGACTCTGACCTCCTACTTCCCTCTTATAAGGATGCCTGTGATGACACTGGACACATGTGGATCATTTATGATCATCCCCCAATCTCAAGATCCTTAACTTTATCACATCTGCAAAGTCCCTTTGACTATGTAAGGCAACGTAGCCACTGGTTCCAGGGATTAGGGTATGGATGTCCTTCAGTAACATTATTCTGCCAACATCACCAAGCTTCTGTGTGGAAGTCCTCTCTCTATGGGGGTAATGCTTCTAGCCCTTGGTCAAGGACCACAGAATGCCTCTCACTAGTTTCCTCCTGCATCTCCACCTTCCCATGAAGAGCCAATTTCCATCAGCAGTGATGACACAGAGGCTATCTCGCTGCTTTTGAACTCTCCACCACGCAATTCCAAGCTCTCAAAAATTCTTGCTTCGTTTTAACCTAGCAAACTCAGCTGTTATTTTTGACAACACAGAAATGAAATCAATTGACCTGTGTTGTTTAATCATTTAATCAAATTTTAAAGTAGATAATATACCTTTTTTGGGGGTGGGGGACAAGGTCTTGCTCTGTCACCCAGGCTGGAGTGCAGTGGTGTGATCATAGCTCACTGCAGCTGTGACTTCCTGAGATCCTTCCACCTCAACCTCCCAACTAGCTGGGACCACAGGTACACACCACTATGCCCTGCTAATTTTTGTATTTTTTGTAGACACAGGGTTTTACCATGTTGCCCAGGCCGTCTCAGATTCCTGAGCTCAAGCAATCCACCCGCCTCAGTCTCCCAAAGTGCTGGGATTACAGGCATGAGCCACCAGGCCCAGCCAAGATAAATTTTGAATATTCACTTACACATGGAACGTTGTCAGAGTCTAAATTTTAAAATTAAATTTAAAGTTGTCATCTAAGTTGTTATTAAAAGTTAAAAAATAACAGATGCTGGCAAAGCTGAGAGAAAAGAGGACATTTATAGACTGTTGGTGGGAGTGTAAATTAGTTCAGCCACTGTGGAAAACAGTCTGGACATTTCCCAAAGGACTTAAAACACAATCACCACTTGACCCCACAATCTCACTACTGGGTATGTACACAAAGGAATATAAATCATTCTACCATAAAGACACATGCACACGTATGTTCATTGCAGCACTATTCACAATAGCAAAGATATGGAATCAACCAAAATGCCCATAAATGACAGATTGGATAAAGAAAACATGGTACATACACACCATGGAATGCTATGCAGCCATGAAAAAGAAGGAAATCACATCCTTTGCTGCGACACGGATGTAGCTGGAGGCCATTATCCTAAGCAAATTAATGCAGGATCTGAATACCAAATACTGCATGTTCTCACTTCTAACTGGGAACTAAACATTGAGTTCACATGGACACAAAGAAGGGTATGATAGACACTAGGGCCTACTTGAGGGTGGAGGGTAGGAGGAGAATGAAGATTGAAAAACTACCTATCCAGTATTATGCTGATTACCTGGGCAATAAAATTGTCTGTACACCAAAGCCCCACAGCATGCAATTTACCCATGCAACAAACCTGCACATGTACCCCTTGAACCGGAAATAAAAGTTGGAAGGAAAAAATAATAGGCCAGGCGCGGTGGTTCATGCCTGTAATCCCAGCGCTTTGGGAGGCCGAGGCGGGCGGATCACCTGAGGTCATGAGTTTGAGACCAGCCTGACAAACATGGTGAAACCCTGTCTCTACTAAAACTACAAAAATGAACCAGGCATGGTGGCAGGCGCCTGTAATCCCATGTACTCGGGAGGCTGAGGCAGGAGAATCACTTGAACCCAGGAGCCGAGATCATGCCACTGTACTCCAGCCTGGGCGACAGAGCGAGACTCTGTCACAAAAAAGAAAAGAATACTTCTTCTTTAATTTAATTTTATTTACTTATTTATTTATTTTAGAGACAGGGTCTCCACTCTGTCACCCAAGCTGGAGTGCAGTGGTGCAATCACAGCTCACTGAAGTCTTGAACTCCTGGGCTGAAGTTTCCTCCCACCTCACCCACCCGAGTAGCTGGGACCACAGGCACATACCATCATACACAAAACCAATTTTAATTTCTTTTGTAGAGACAGGGTCTTACTGTGTTACCCAGACTGGTCTCAAACTCCTAGCCTCTGGCGATCCTCCTACCTCAGCCTCTAAAACTCTGGGATTACAGATGTGAGCCACCATGACTGGCCTCTAATTTTAAATGTAGTTTTTATTCTTTTTATTCTTGTCAAAGTGATACATGTATAAAGCTCAAAAGATGAAGCCGAACCTTAAGCTTATGTCTTGCCCTCAATGTTCACTCCTATTTTTTTTCTGGGATCTACTTTATATTTTGAAATAACCTATTTGCCCAGAAATCTCTTGTGTTTCTTAACTTTAGATGGTATCTATTAACTTTCTGTTTGTAGGATGATGGCTTTTCATTTTTTGCCCAATCACCATTCCCTCAAGTGCCTGCACACACACACACACACACACACACACACACACACACATTTCCTTTCTATTCAGCTTCCTGATATGGCTACATCACCAATGTTTACTAAATGAATACCCAAACTTACATTATGTGAGTTCTCTAAATACTGAGATGTACCTAACTTCCCTTCCTTGTATACATTCTTGAATTTCCTAAGCTTGCTAGCTGTTCATGGTTTGCCTTCTAAAATTCTTTTCACAGACTTATTAGGAGACTGAAAATCCCTTCCAAATACCGTTAACACCTAAGGTAGTCACATCATCATGGTGAACACAGCCTCCTGGGACCCTACAACTTCCTTCTCCAACCTGGATTCGAGGCTTTCTAAGACACCCCCAGAGCTACTGTCCCCAGGACATCCCGTTTCCAAACACCCTGGGTTTGTAGCCTGGATTGCTTCTTGTGGTATCTTGATCAGATAAGTCTGCCTCTCTGCAGCTCAGTTTCCATGACTGGTTGGAAAATGAGAATAATAATAGTCACGTGCATTAAATGTGATCGTGGTTGTAAAATGTTAAGGCCAGCTCCCTACTCACTGTGTGCAGGATGTTATTTTTGTGGTCATCCTGAAAATTCCCCCAAAATTTCTTCACGTTAGCTGCATCAGTTCCTGAATTCCATGTCTCCCTCATGCTCAAATTGCCCTCATTTCCTCAAATCCAGTTTTCTAAGACATTACCAGCAAGAGTGCATGGGGGTTACCGTTATGAGGCATTCTGCAGCTACGTGAGCTCCAGCCTTCATGCTCAGCCCCTCATGTGGCATGGCTGGGTTGTGTATGCAATCCTAGACATTTCCCCCCAAAATGGTGAAGGCATCACTGTTACAATTGAGCTTCCAGTGCTGCTGAGCCTGAGGCAAAGTCGAATCCCTTCTTTATTTCTCAACCCTTTGCATCTCTCTCTCTCTCTCATTTTCTTTTTTTTTTTTTAGACGGAGTCTCGCTCTGTCCCCCAGGCTGGAGTGCATTGGCACGATCTCGGCTCACTGCAAGCTCTGCCTCCCGAGTTCAGATGATTTTCCTGCCTCAACCTCCCGAGTAGCTGGGATTACAGGCACACACCACCACTCCCGGCTAATTTTTGTATTTTTAGTAGAGATGGGGTTTCACCATGTTGGCCAGGCTGGTCTTGAACTCCTGACCTCAAGTGATCCGCCCACCTCGGCCCCGCAAAGTGCTTGGATTACAGGCGTGAGCCACCGTGCCCGGCCAATATGGTTGGGTTTTAACTCATCTTTGGTTGTGTTGTAATCTTTGGTTTTAGGTGGCAAAGGAATGGGAGGATGGGAAGGAGGTATCCGTGTGCCAGGGATATTCCGGTGGCCGTCAGTCTTGGAGGCTGGGAGAGTGATCAATGAGCCCACCAGCTTAATGGACATCTATCCGACGCTGTCTTATATAGGCAGAGGGATCTTGTCCCAGGACAGGTATGGAAACAGTGTTTGCTCCTAACCTAGGGTGATATATTTGAACATAAGTGGATATACTTGATAATTCTATGTGTGTGTGTATGTACATAGTATATTACTTAATTATCAATATTCTGCCCATAGGGCCAGATGTCTTTCTCCCCTTGGTGCATGGTGGAATATTTTGTTTTCTTCTTAGAGTATACCTTAATATCTTTTGTCATATTACACTTATGCCTGTGTGTGTTTGACTGTTCTCATGGATGGGATCTGATTCTCATACATCATCACATCCCTCACAGCTTCTAGACCATTATGCAATTAAGTGTTAAATGATTACTGAATAAAAACATGTATGCATAGAGCAGGTGCGGTGGCTCGTGCCTGTAATCCTAGCACTTTGGGAGGTCGAGGCTGGCGGATCACTTGAAGTCAGGAGTTCGAGACCAGCCTGGCCAACATGGTGAAACCCCCATCTCTACTAAAAATACAAAAATTAACTAGTCATGGTGGTAGGTGCCTGTAGTCCCAGTTACTCAGGAGGCTGAGGCAGGAGACTCACTTGAACCTGGGAGGTGGAGGTTGTGGTGAGCCAAGATTGCGCCACTGTACTCCAACCTGGGTGACAGAGTGAGACCCTATCTCAAAATAAAATAAAATAAAATAAAATCCTACTGCAGTGCACTGTTTATGTGGCTTTCTCAGCGAAAAAGAACCATCATAGCTGGGCAATATCTGCACATGGTGCAGCTTCCGCCAGGAGACGAAGGAGACCGGAACCGGGCCCTTATCGTCTTTCCACGTGTCCACAGCCTTCATACTTACAGTCCTTCTGATGCCACCTGACCGTGTGCAGATAGACCCCACAGTAGTGGAAGAGGAACTTGTGGTCGGAGTGGGACGCCCTTCCTTCCAGCAGGGGCATTAGGTTCTGGCCGTCAATCACTCTTGGGAGAGAAGGGGGTGTGTAGAAGGTGATGAGAGAGGCATGGTTCAGTCACGCATTTTATAGCAGAAGAAAGAGGAGGAGGAGGAGGAGGAGGAGGAGAAGGAAAAGGAAGGGGAGGAAGAGAAGGAGGCGAAAGATAAAGAGGAAGAATTTCTTTTTTCTTTTTTTTTTTTTTTTTGAAACGGAGTCTTGCTCTGTCACCCAGGCTGGAGTGCAATGGTGCGATCTCTGCTCACTGCAACCTCCGCCTCCCGGGTTCAAGCAATTCTCCTGCCTCAGCTTCCCAAGTAGCTGGGATTACAGGCACACGCCACCATGCCCTGCTAATTTTTGTATTTTTAGTACAGACGGGGTTTCACCATGTTGGCCAAGCTGGTCTCGAACTCCTGACCTCATGATCCGCCCGCCTCGGCCTCCCAAAGTGCTAGGATTACAGGCGTGAGCCATGGCGCCTGGCGGAAGAAGGAATTCTTAAAACTTTCTCCTTTTCCCTCATTTTATAACAAAAAGAAAGAGAAACAAAACATTCATTTTCTGAGGTCATGGAAGAAGAGAACAGCTAGAACTATTATCCTGATACCTTGCAAGACAATATGAGTTACTGTTCTGGATTGGAAAAATTAAGCTATTTACGCTCTTTTGATTCCAATAAAACTTCACATTTAATGAATAGATATCGCTTAAACCCAGGAGGCGAAGGTTGTGGTGAGCCGAGATCACGCCACTGCACTCCATGGTGGTGCATGCCTGTAGTCCCACCTACTCGGGAGGCTGAAGTCGGGGGATCAGAGACGAGGAAGTGGAGATTGCAGCGAGCTGAGATTGTGCCACTGCACTCCAGCCTCGGTGGCAGGGTGAGACTCTGTCTCCAAAAAATAAAAAAGAAAAAGAAAAAGAAAAGAAAAATACAGGTTTTATCCACATTATAATGATCCTTGAAGAACAAGCTAAAAAACTTTACCCCGTGATTTCCCATATAGAGGAAGAAAGAGAGGAGTGTGAGTAGAAAAATGGCCAGAGGCAGAGTTGAGAATCACTTCTTAGACAAAAGTCCCCTTGGGTGTTTCTGAGCACAAAACAAAAATGAAGCCCTTGCCGTAAGATCAATCATGAGACTGAGGCGGTTGTTACAGAATAGAAAAATGGCCCTATGCCAAATGCCAGTGTCAAGACCATATGTCTAGACTCTTTAAGAAAAAATAGGAACCTCTCTGGAGGAAAACGTCTCTTCCTATGTGAAATGTTCATTGAATGTCTTCTACGTGCGCACCTGTCTGACAGGCAGCATTACAAAGAAACACAAAACCGGAAGCCTCTAGCAGAAAATGAGGTAAAATTCACTGCAGACACATTCACTGATCTAACCAGTCTAACCAGTGTTGAAAGGCAGCTCAGCTTCCTGGCACCATTCTTTTTTTATTTTTATTTTTTTTAATTAAGACACTGTCTCCTTCTGTCGCCCAGACTGGAGTGCAGTGGCGCAATCATAGCTCACTGCAGCTTCCAACTCCTGGGCTCAAGCGAGCCTCCCTCCTGAGCCTCCCAAGTAGCACCATTCTTTATTATAAGAAAAACTCGACAAGCTCACTGAACCAAATCTATGTGCTTTTAACATACAATCATAAAGCCATCCTGATGTTTTCTTCATCGTATTTAATAACCTGTATCTTTATGGGGCAGAGCTGCGGGGTGTAACTAGACTAGAACAAAACCCATTGCTTACCCAGGAGATCTAAATCTCTCTATCCATTGAATTCATCGCTTCACAGGAAGCACCCTGAGAAACAGGCATCCTGTCCCAAAGCCTGAGAAATGCTCACAACAATTTTGCCAGTCCTATTCCAGGGTTATGTGTGCTTTTTAAGGACAGGGGCTTTACACTCACACATACTCATGCAATTATAATAATTATTATAATATATAATAGGTACAGTTGTTAGAATCATCATGACTGTAATAATCACACTTCGTTAGATGGCATATATATGGTGACTCAGATCTGTTCCTCACTTTTTCTACTAGGTTTAGCACCAATTTAGTCTTTGCTAATTAACAGTTATGACTACAGCAAGTCCACATGACAAGCCAGAGGAGGTGAATGCTTTCAGGAGCTCACTTCTATTAATTTACAATATATAATCCAGTATCCACAATCCTACATATATACAATGAATATAGTGAATATATATATAGGATTATGTGTAATATATAATGAATATAGTGAGTACATATAGTGAATATGTGTAGGGTTATGTATACTCTATACAGTGAATATATAGAATTCTATATACTATATATAATTAATATGTGACTATAGACATAGTAAATATATATAGTATATATTATATTATATATACTGAATATATAAAATTATATATAATGATCTATACAATAAATATAGTAAATATATAGAATTATGTGTGTATATATAATGAATATAATGACTATATATACATAGTGAATGTGTACAGGATTATGTATATTATATGTAGTAAATATGTAAAATTACATGTATTATATATAATGAATATAGCGAATATATATAGGATTATATGTATTATGTGTAATGAATATAGTAACTATATATACATAGTGACTATATATAGGATTATATATCACATATGATGAATATATACGATTCTATATTATATTACATACAATTAATACGGTGAATATATATACATAGTGATTATACCTCTAGGAAAATACATATATAAGACACACACACACAGAACTTTTTAATGAAATACAAGGAAGTTCAAACATTCTGATTTTATAATGATGACGATTTTGATACCCTTTTAGTTTTTTTGTTTTACTTGGAAGGTTAGGGGGTAGGGGGAAAATAGTGAATGCAGAATTCTTTTTTAAATTATTCTTTCTGTTGGCATGCCTTTGGTGATGCCTAAGAGTGGGTGCCATGGAGTTCGTGAACAACCCGGCATGAAGTCTATCAAAGTGAGCTGGAAGAATCTGCTGGCCATGAGGAGCTAGGCACCCCAGTCAAATGAAAAACTCTTTTTTCTGATCCACATAACACTAGTTAAAGCATAATGAATAGCATCATTGGTGTGATTGAATTAAAAACCTGCATCTGAGAATCCAAGTGAGGATTAATCTAAAGGAGCACTTCTCACTTAGAAATGACCTTGTCCCCAGGGGACACTGGGCAATGTCAGGAGACATTTCTGGTTGTCGCTGCTCTGTGGTGGGTGCTACTGGCATGTGTGGGTGGAGCCCACAGACGCTGTTCAACACCTACAATGGCACAGGATGCCCCCAGCCAGAGAATCCTCCAGCCTCAAATGTCAATCGTGCGGAGCCTGGGACATCTGCCACAGATGGTCATTGAGATCCTGTGCTGTCTCCTGGGGTTGGCGTTGCTTCAAACATTTTACTTTGAAGCTCTTGGAAACTGCCCCAAAATTTGCAGCTTTTTTTTTTTTTTCGGTCTAGCTTAATAAGAGTCTAACTCACGTCAAAACATCTGAACATCATGGCAAATGAATTCAAGCAAACACAAAGCCAATAGAGACTACTGATTTAAAATGGACAGGCGTTGGTTCTCTACACACAATCACCTTTGTAGATCCCGTTCCAGCCGCCCAGCTGAACAGCCCCATCCAGGGGCTCCAGGTGGCCCCCGTTGTCAGAGGTGAAGTACACCAAGGTGTGGTTGGCCAGGCGCTCCTGGTCCAGGGCATCCAGGATTTTACCTGGAGAGGGTCAGAGACACAAAGACGTTGACCTCTTGATGCAGATCACCACTGCTTTATTACATATCTGCTACTATGTATTTATTACACATAGCGTTTCAATGTTATTCTGCACTACACAATATTGTATAATTAATCATATAATATTGTAATATATACTATTTTAAACTGTACGTAATATAGTGTATATAATATATATTATATCCAGCAGTTAAAATATTTAATATATAATGTAATAATGTATAATATATGCTATATTTACTATAATACATACTTTTATACATTTTAATTACTAATTATATATTTATTATATATTGTATGATATATAGTACATATTTCTTACAAATACATATTAATATAGAACATGATGTATTAAAAATGCATAAAGAATTGTTATATATTAAAATATCAATTATGGAATAGAACAAACTATATTGTAATATGTATAATCAATACATACTATGTATTATTATACCACATGACTTTACAATACTACAAACAGATCATTATATAATAGTTTATCATTGTGTAAAAATTGTTATGTAATTCTATAATAACATGTAACTATTATTTTATTATATAGTATTTTGTATATCAATGCAATATGTAAAAATATATGTTTATTGACATAGGAAAATATATTAACTATAAGATAAAATATGAGTATATGTAATAAATGTATAATATATAATGAACATATTAAATTTTATAATATATGTCTAATTAATATATTAAATTTTATCATAAATTTATATCTTTATATAAATATATACTATATTATTTTATATAATTGAATGATATGTGTCACATATTACTTTAATTAATTTTATTATATTAATGTAATTATATAAATTATATTAAATATACTAGATACATTAATTATATTAATTTAAAATGTAGAATAGTTCATATACAATATATAAAGTACTGGTTTATTATACAATTTTATTGTATAATGTGTTCATTATTTTGTTATTGAATATATAATAAAATCTATTTTATTATACAAATCGTGTAATAATACATAAGGTCATCATTGCCCCAAACGATTCAAATAGACAGTGCCAAGAAGGCCCAGCAGTTAAATAAACCGATGAACATTAATTAAAAAAAATACAGTTTGCAAAATGACACCTCCAGGAACATATGAGCAAAGCCATCCCCGTACTCCAGGGCACAGCACCACCTCCCTTAGAGACTTGCTGTCCTGGCTGCTATCTGAAGTCTGCATGGAAATTGCAGGTTATTCTTGCTGTTTGGGTTATGGTTAAGATCTAATGACAATTAATGCTGCGCTAGACTCAGCAGACACTGTCTTTAATGTGTTGACAATCCCTCAGGAGGACAGTTTTTTAAAATAATAAGTAGAAAGCTGTTCTAGCAAAATTCCAAACAACATTCATTTCCTTTCTGATGTCTGTTGAGCATTTGCTAATCAACAGATAACATCGTCCTGGGCCTGAGGTCACACTGCATTTCTAGTTTACACTAGATCATCTCTGTGCTATGCTCTTGTCCCATTCAAAGATAAAAGAAAATGTAACTAGGCCTTAACTAGCTGCACAGAAAATTGTTTATACGTAAACTCAGTGATTTGTTTTAGAAGTGACATATACTATTTTTTAGAAATGCTATAATTAGAAATTAAGATATTTTAAAGCCCAGGGTTTGTAAGATGAAAGATTGTAAAGGCTTTCTGGGAACAGCATAATTATATGTAAATTATCAATTCACATTAGATCTGGCTATAGTATAAAAAAATCATAAAAGTGATTTGTAATTTATACTGTGCAAATATAGTAGCTGCAAATTCTTTTTCTGTTGCAGAACAAATATATTTGCAAATAATTGTCTGTATAGTGTCTAAAGTGAAAACACACAGATGCACATGAATATATAAATACTGATGGTAATAGGTCACTTATAAGACCTCCTACCAAAGACACCTGGAAAGAAACCAATAATGAAAAGTGATTAAGGTCGGGCCTGGTGGCTCACACATGTAATCCCAGGACTTTGGGAGGCCGAGGTGGGAAGTTTGCTTGAGCCCAAGAGTTCGAGACCAGCCTGGGCAAGATGGCAAAACTCCTTCACTACAAAACACACAGAGACACAGAGACACACACACACACACACACACACACACAAATTGGCCAGACATGGTGGTGCACATTTTTAGTCCCAGCTACTCACGAGGCTGAGGTGGGAGGATCACCTGAGCCGAGGAGGTCAAGTGTGTGGTGAGCTGTGATCGCACCACTGCATCCCAGCCAGACTGGGCAAAAGAGTGAGACCCTGTGTCTTTAAAAAAACAAAAAAAAAGGGACTAAAAGTGTTTTTTAATAGGCACAAGTTTCTTTCATTGGAAAGTTTAAAATGTTACTGAATTCCTGAAGATTCATTAAGTTCATTTTGCACGTTGTATTTGCATTTGCATGAGTATAGCATTGTTATGGCTTATTTTTGAGTAAAGTTAATAAGTTACTAAACCTTTGAGTTTTATACTCATATTGTTAAATAGTAAAATAATACCCACAGAGATACCTGTCTGACTTTCAATATGTCTTTATTTTGGTAGAATTTTTATAAGAAATGACGGAGAAAACTCAGAATATTTGGGAGATGTTACGCAGAAAAATAGCTACTCATCATTTCTCCTGTGTCAAATAATATTAGCCATTTAATAATGCAATTGCTAGCTTTTGTAACATGTCTTCATCATGTATTTACATATACTGTAAAACAAACATAATTATTTCTTAGTGATAAACACTCAGATATAGACTTTAACAGAAAATCCCTTTACAGGAAACTGTCCTTTGACTAAGTACAACTATAGTAAGCGATTTCAAAAGAAGCAGAGAAAAAAAAAATCCCAATTATATAATTCCATAAAGGCTACAATGTTATAGCTATTTTTAACTGTAACACCTTTCAGTGTTTGTATTTTGTTACCAAGGAATTAAACCATATATAACAAATGTGTATATATGCAACATACAGTGCTATGTGTGTATATGTATAAAACATAATGTGTGTATACATATAAACCATATGGGGTGTGTGTATATATATATGTATATAACATATGGTGTGTGTGTGTATATAGCTTAATTCATATTAAATCTGGCTATAGTATTATGCATAAAAGTGATTTGTAATTTATACCGTGCAAATAAAATAACTGCAGCTGGGTGTGTATATATATACACACACATACACATCCCACAGCAAAGATTAAATTAAGAAATACAGAGCTTAGCTTTAGTTCAACAAGCTTCAAAAGGGTTTGGATGTCAGGGTTAGTTCCCTTTAACTAAGCCCGTAAGTTTTTCCCTTTAACACATTCCTTTTTTCTCCCCATTTCTGCTTAAATGCCTTACTGGCAGCCTGGCAGCACTGACTTTCCTTGTATTCTTTTTTTTTTTTTTTTTTTTTTTTTTGAGACGGAGTCTGGCTCTGTCCACCAGTCTGGAGTGCAGTGGCGCGATCTCGGCTCACTGCAAGCTCCGCCTCCCAGGTTCACGCCATTCTCCTGCCTCAGCCTCCCGAGTAGCTGGGACTACAGACGCCCACCACCACACCCGGCTAATTTTTTCTATTTTTAGTAGAGACGGGGTTTCACCGTGTTAGCCAGGATGGTCTCGATCTCCTGACCTCGTGATCCGCCCGCCTCGGCCTCCCAAAGTGCTGGGATTACAGGCGTGAGCCACCGCACTCGGCCTCTTTTTTTTTTTTTTTTTTTTTGAGACGGGGTCTTGGAGTACAGTGGCGCAATCTCGGCTCACTGCTACCTCCACCTCCCAGGTTCAAGTGATCCACCCACCTCAGCCTCCTAGGTAGCTGGAACTACAAGGCGTGCGTGTGACACCATGCCTGGCTAATGTTTGTATTTTTTTGTAGAGATGGAGCCTTGGTATGTTGCCCAGGCTGGTCTCAAACTGATGGGATCAAGTGATCCTCCCGCCTGAACCTCCAAAAGTGCTGGGGCTACAGACATGAGCCACCACGCCTGGCCCCTCTTTGTATTCTATCTCCTCTTTGGGATTAAATATAGACAGTAAATGTTACAATGGTACCTATAATTAGAGGTAAACACACATCGTGGAAATATACAAGAGAAATTTATCCCATGACAAGATTCCCCTCTTTGTCCTATCCGACACCACTAGTTCTTCGGTAATTTTAACTAGTATTTTATAGCTCACTTAGATGGTGGTTTTCAGAGAAAAGAAAGTTATTTATAATAAAATGTGATTGATTAACACCCCTTAAATGCATTTAAATTAAAATAGCTCTGTTTCTTTCAAAGGCGCTCCATATAAGTCAACAGAGGCGGCTGATAACTGGGAGATTGTTCGTTTCAATGGTTTGGCAGAGCACCGTTTTCAGAAGTTTGCACTCAGAAGAAGAAAAGTACTGTATTCCAAAATGAAACACCATTGCTGAGAGGAAGGACAACTCTGTCACGTACATAGAGGCGGGGGTGGGCGAATGCAATTCAACTAACACAGCTATTTATTATTCTGGAATGCATACAGTAACTCTTCCCACCTGCTCATTTATTATCCTTAGCATTTCTTTATAGTGAACACTATGCCTTTGAAATAAATTGCTTTAGTTGTGTTAAATCCCCATCCCAATTTTCTATGTATTTCCTGTAGAACTGACTAATCAGAATAACGTTCCCTTTTATATCCATCAAAATAATTGGGAATTGAAATTACAATATTCTTTTTTTTTTTTTTTGAAACAGAATCTCGCTGTGTCACTCAGGCTGGAGTGCAGTGGTCTCATCTTGGCTGACTGCAACCTCTGCATCCTGGATCCAAGTGATTCTCCTGCCTCACCCTCCCGAGCAGCTGGGACTACAGGCCCACATAACCATGCCTGGCTAATTTTTGTATTTTCAGTAGAGATGGGGTTTCACCATGTTGGCCAGGCTGGTCTAGAACTCCTGACCTCAAGTGATCTGCCAGCCTTGGCCTTTCAAAGTGCTGGGATTACAGGTGTGAGCCACTGCGTGCCCGGCCAGGAATTACAATATACTTTACAGTGCAGCTTTCTTTATCTTGCCAATGAGTTTTTCAGAAAAGTGGCTGTCTTTATTTTAAAGATGGGAAAACTTGTATTTACAAACTGTGACTTATCTTGGGGAATATATTTCACTGGTATTGCTGAACAATTAAAAGCCAGCTTTTAATCCAATTAAGGGATGAAACAGATACTTATCAGGTATCTATGCTATGCAAGGGGCTGGACATAATTTGAGACAGTTAGTACAGATTTGTTTTTCTGTAGCCCGTACTTCAGATTTTTACAGTTCTGTTACTGAATACTTACCCACCATCCAATCCATTTCTTCTACATTGTCCCCATACCTGCCATATTTACTGCGCCCAACAAACTGCTTTTTGGAGATGAGTGGAGTATGTACGTGCAGGAAGGAAAAAAAGAGGAGAAAAGGTTCCCTTTTGTACCTAAGGGGTAGAAAGTTACCAAAATTACCTTCACAAATATGAAGTCATTTCCATCATTTAAATGCGATTCTGCACTGATGAAAAGATCTCATAATAGCTGGTGGAGGTTTTCTATGTACTTTAGATGACAATACCACTCCTGTGAGTCGTAAATACCACAAGATTTATGTTGAAAGGATATGAGGAGGAATGAAGGATAACAGAACATTTGTGTTCCCAGTAAAATGTTTGATGTAGCCAGGCACAGTGGCTCATGCCTATATTCTTTGCACTTTGGGAGGCTGAGGCAGGAGGATTGCATGAGCCCAGGAGTGTGAGACCAGCCCAGGCAACATGGCAAGACCTCATCTCTACAGAAAATACAAAAATATAGCTGTGCTTAATGGCACACCTGTGATCCCAGCTACTCAGGAGGCTGAGGCAAGGGGTTCACTTGAGCCTGGGAGGTGGAGGCTGCCATGAGCTATTATCACACCACTGCACTCCAGCCTGGGCAATGCAGTGAGACCCTGTCTTAACAACAACAACAAAAATGTTTAACGCAGTTCATTTTATACTCTCTTGTGTCCAGTTTAGCATCTGACATAAAGTAGCAGCTTAATAAATCTTTTAATCTTTGTTGAATGGGTTAAAAAGTATGAATTCTCCTCATCTATTGTTTCAAAGTGTTCTTTTAGGTATGAGTTCAGAAGAATCATATCTTAAGGACAGACTCAGATGTGCCACAGTAAGGATTTGATGCTCCTTACTCTCCATTTTTCCCTCTTTCTTTCTTCCACCTCCTTCATGGTTCCTGGAACATAAGTCTGATGGCTGGAGCTTTGGCATCTACCTTGGGCCATGAGGCTGCTCACAAAGGATGGCAGAGAACAAGATAACCTCACTGTATCTGTAGCCTGCCTACCCCAAGAGAGAAATAAATTCCCCTCATTTACATCTTGCTTTTTGTGTTCTGCATTTTATGTATTTATTTATTTTGAGACAAAGTCTCACTCTCTTGCCCAGGCTGGAGTGCAGTGGTGTAATCATGGCTCAACCTCCTGGGCTCAAGTGATTCTTCCACCTTATCCTTCCAAGGAGCTGAGACCACAGGTACACGCCACCAAGCCTGGCTAATTTTGTACATTTTTTGTAGAGATGGGAGCTCACTATACTGCCCAGTCTGGTGTCAAACTCCTGGGCTGAAGCAATCCTCCTGCCTCAGCCTCCCAAAGTGCTGGGATTACAGACATGAGCCACCACACCTGACCTTGTGTTTTGCATTTTAATGTCACATGCAGTCATTCTAAAGCGACTCCTTTACACATTTTTCACAACCAGCATAGAAAGAAGGGAAGGAGATGGAGACTGAATATATTCCCAAAAAGATAGCCCAAGCAAATGGGTTGGGACGGGAAGGGCAGGTAAGATGAATGGAGAGCTGAGTGGGTGGCTGATCACTGTTCTCATGGTTGTGTTGGAATAAATAATGAATCTGAGGGGCACAGGGGCATATGAGTGAATGATATTCCACTGCATACCCTTCAGCCTGGTGGAGTAACGATATATCCTCTCCTCTCCACTCCCTGCCAACCCCACTAAGGAAGGTGACAAACAGTGTCAATGAGAATCCACACCAACAACTTTAATGTGCCTCTCATTTGTAACCCAGGCTGGGCACAATGGCTCACACCTGTAATCCCAGCATTTTGGGAGGTCAAGGCAGGAGGATCGCTTGAACCCAGGAGTTCGAGACCAGCCTGGGCAACATAGCAAGACCTTGTCTCTATGGAAAAATAATTTTATAAAATTAACTGGGTGTGGTCATGTGCACCTGTAGTCCCAGCTACTCAGGAGGCCAAGGTGAGAGGATCACTGGTGCCCACGAGTTTGAGGTTTCAGTGAACTATGATTGCACCACTGCACTCCAGCCTGAGTGACAGAGTGAGACCCTGTCTCCGAATAATAATAGTAATAATTTGTAACGTAGAAGTGAGCTGGTATGGGATGATGAGAGCTCATTATAGTTATGCCTGCATAGCTTGTGTTGAACACAGAAAACTTAAAACTAGGTATCTGTAAATACAGAGCCACTATCCAATAGTTTATGGACAGAGAGCTCTTCCGGCTGTGTCTGAGACAGAGAAAAAAATTTACCCCCCAGGTTTAATCAATTTACATAATAATCCACACTGAAGCAATATAGATTAAAATATGGCAACTCCAGTTTTCATTTTTAAAAAGGGGTAAGTGGCCAGGCATAGTGTATTCCCAGTACTTTGGGAGGCCAAAGTGGGTGAATCACTTGAGCCCAGGAACTTGAGACCAGCCTGGGCAATATGACAAAACCCCATTTCTAAAAAAAAATGCAAAACTTAGCCAGGCATCCTGTAGGTGCCTGTAGTCTCAGCTACTCTGGAGGCTGAGGTGGGAGGATCACTTGAGCTTGGGAAGTCGAGGCTGCTGTGAGCCATGATTGCACCACTGCACTCTAGCCTGGGTGGCAGAGTGAGATCCTGTCCCAAAAAGTAAAAAAAAAAAAAAAAAAAAAATTAAAACATTAAAAATGGGGAGGTGAGCAAAATATGTTTTTATGTTTTGTTTTGGTTTTGGTTTTTGTTTTTTTGCCTTTTGAGCATTCAAACTTTGCAGGAAATTTAACTATTTAATTCTACCTAAGAGGAGACTCAAGTCTATCACAAATGTCACCTAAAGTTTTTTTTTCCTCAGCTTTTATTTTCGATACAGGGTCTCCATGTGCCGGTTTGTTACATGAGTCTATTGCACTCAGGGGGTAAGCAGAGCACCCAATAGGTAGTCTTGCAACCATGTGCCCCTGGTCCCCCTGTCTCCCTCTCTCCTCTAGAAGTTTGCAGTCTATTGTTTCCATGTTTATGTCCATGGAGGCTCAATGTTTAGCTCCCATTATATCCCACAAAATACTACACAGCCATGAAAAAGAATGAGATCATGTCTTTCACAGCAACATGGATGCAGCTGGAGGCCATTATTCTAAGCAAATTAATACAGGAACAGAAAGCCAAATGCCGCACATTCTCTCCAAAAGACTTTTAAAGGCCCATGTTATCAAGGTGTGATGACCTGCTATGAAATAAAGATAAAATTTCCATGCAGGAAATCAGGCAAGAAATGGCTAAATACCTTTCAATGAAAGCAAGTGCCTCCTTCAGCATGAGGGAAGCTACTTTCTCCTCTTTCATTGGCTGCTGGATAATTTCATGGTTCCTCATAAGGATGCAATTCCAACGTCGAGTAAATCCATAACTAGAGTACCAGGAAGTGAAAAACAGAAAGGCGAGGAGAGCAAAGACAAAGATGACCTTCCATGGCACTGAGAACCAGCGGGCGAACTTGGGAATGAGAAGCAGAAAAGGAACCAGGGCAAGGGCTACCGTGGAGATCCACAGTTTGATCCTGAGCCAGCGGTGCAGTTCTGGTGTCTTGGATGCCTGGCAGTCGCTTAAAAGTCCGAAAGGCACCCCGTAAAAGTAGTGAAAACCATGGTTGAGCGGGTGGTAGCAGTGATCATTCCGAGAGGCGCAGCTCAAACCCAGGTGCCATTTGCCTAAAAGTAAAATAAAATCGTACCATGGCAGCATGGCAGCATTCAATGCTGGTCTGTTTCTAGAATGTGGGCTTCCCTTTGGAAAAGTCAAATATAACTTTCATTCTGTTGTCATCATGGTTTTTTCTTGGTATCCCCAAATACCTCCCTGGTATAGACATGCCACCAACAGCCTTCTCCCTACAATATGCCTCTTTCAGACAAAAGCCATGCAGCAGGAGCCTCTTTGCTTGCGACAAGGAGAGGAGCCTAGTGTTCACTCAGAAGAAACCTTTTGCTTGGTACCAAACAACCTCATGAACAATGAGAAACTTTCCAGGTATCTGGAGCTTGCTAGGAGGGCAGAATCGATGTCTTGGTTGTTTGGTGGGGACAATACCAAGGACTTTCAGTGCACCTTGCACATTCATGCTTTTATCTAGCAATGCCTTCCGACCCTCTTATTCCATCTCACTGAAAGGTAACCGAGATTTTATGTATAGATGGAACCCCTCTTCTAGGTCCTCAAGCTAGGGATGACAAAGTAGCCAAAGAATTTCATCAAGAACCAAACGATTCTGATAATGCAAGTAATTCCTTTTATCAAGCACATACTCTAGGGGGCCAGGTCACGTTCTGATTTGTCCGCACACATTATTATATTCAACACTTCCCAGACCCTTTATTATGAATAAAAAACACATTGTCTAGATTATTTTTTTAAGAGACAGAGTCTTGCTCTGTTGCCCAGGCTGGAGCGCAGTGGCATGATTAGAGCTCACTGTAGCCTCGAACTCCTCGGCTCAAGCAATTCTCCTGCCTCAGCCTCCTGAGTAGCTGGGGCTATAGGTGCGTGCCACCATGCCCAGCTAATTTTAACATTTTATTTTTGTAGACCCAGGGTTTTGCTATGGTGGCCTAGGCTGGTCTTGAACTCCTGGCCTCAAGCAATTCTTCTGCCTCAGCCTCCCAAAGTGCTGGGATTACAGGTCTGAGCCACTGTGCCCAGCTATCTAGATTTATTCAGAAGCCTGAGTCACATTAATGAATAATAGCAGAGTCAGATCTGAATCCCGTGCTCTAATGATGTAAGAACGCTGCTCAAAGCTAATCTAGAGAATTCCCACTCACAGGACGCTGCTGGGAGTTGCATGGGAATACATGCCCTACTGATGGAAAATTTCTTAACCTTTTTTTTAACTGAGGATATCTCGGAGCTGTGGCTTACAATTCACATTAGGAATCCTCAAAAATGGTGGACCATACAATGCTTTTGAGTAGCATTTCCCAAAAGGATTTGATCACACAAGTTATTCTTAGAGGACTATCTTCTAGGACTGGAATTCTACAAACTTATTTTTCGGTGAAAGGCTCCCTCACAAGCTCATGTCCCCCCGCCCCAAACCCCCACCCCCGCCAAAAGGGCATAGAATATTAAGTGATCTAAATCGACCAGCAATTGCCTCCATTTGACAACTCTTAATGCTGTAAGTTTTCCATTTCAACAGTACTTCTCTACAAATTTACTAGTTTTTCTGCTAATAATGGTGTCACAAACATCGTATCCCTCCAACACAACATTCCATTTTAGTGGCAACTTTGGATACACTTGTTTGCTTTCTGTTCTCATTGTTTTTCCAATATTATGCCCTTGATTCTACACATGCTCAATCAATGTGTGATCATTTCCTTCTCCAAGTGTCTTATCTCAAAGAGAAGTCGGTCAAACTGGCACGCACAAAGCCAACATCCCCGGAAACACCTTAGACACGATGACAGAGAGGCTGCAGGATCACGTTTCCACGGGCAGAGTTCCGGCGCCATACCTATGAGTCCCGTGCGGTAGCCACGGTGCTGCAGCAGCTTGGCAAAAGTCGTTTCATTGGTGGGAAGACCACCTGACCCACCAAGCCACGTGAAGGCACGGTTCAGGTTGTAGGGAGACACCATCCCTAAATTCACAGAAGTCAATAAGTTAGCACCATAGTCTTTGCTAATACCGAATTTATCCCGACATGCTTAAAGTCCTCTCCTCCCGCACCTCCTCAAAGCCATTCTTCCCCAAGTTTTCTGTTGCTTTCTGGCTGTACGTCCTTGACCCTCCTTTTTTCACTTGCTAAATGCAAACATTCCCTTGGAATTAGGGTTGCCAGAATAAATACGGGACACTTAGTTATATCCATTTGAATTTCAGACTAACAACAAATAACCTTCGTTAGTTTTTCATATAGAGGCTGCTAACCTTCAATGTTTCAATAGTATCTGAGGACACTACTGCATTTTAGCTGGGTATAAATACTCGAGTATTTAGCTGGGTATAAATACATTTTTAAAAGTATCCTTGAGAATCTGAAATGAAGAAGTGTAGGAGTGACAATTTCTTTTTCATATGTGTGTGTGTGTGTATATACATATATATATATATTATATATATATATATATATATTTTTTTTTTTTTTGAGATGGAGTTTCACTCTGTCACCCAGGCTGGAGTGCAGTGTCAACATCTCGGCTCACTGCAACCTCCGCCTCCCAGGTTCAAGCAATTCTCGTGCCTCCGCCTCCCTAGCTGGAATTACAGATGTGCGCCACCACACCTGGCTATTTTTTGTGTGTGTGTTTTTAGTAGAGACGAGGTTTCACTATGTTGGCCGGGCTGGTCTCTAACTCCTAACCTCAAGTGATCCACCCACCTCAGCCTCCCAAAGTGTTGGGATTAAAGATGTGAGCCACCGTGCCTGGCCTCCATATAATTTTATGTAGATTTATACTGGTGGACAATATTATACACCTATAGTTTAAAAGGAATTCACAAGAAAACCACAAGTGAAGATCAGCAAGAAATAAATAAATGATAATTTCAGGCCGGGCTCAGTGGCTTACGCCTGTAATCCCAGTGTTTTGGGAGGCCAAAGTGGTTGGATCACCTGAGATCAGGAGACCGGCCTGGCTAACATGGTGAAACCCTGTCTCTACTAAAAATACAAAAATTAGCTGGGCTTGGTGGCAGGCACCTGTAATCCCAGCTACTCAGGAGGCTGAGGCAGGAGAATCACTTGAACCCGGGAGGCAGAGGTTGCAATGAGCTGAGATCATGCCATTGCACTCCAGCCTGGGTGACAAGAAGGAAACTCCATCTCAAAAGAAAAAAGTATATTTCAAGGATCCTACCTTGGAAGAAGAAGAAAGTAGACTCTAGATAGTGTCATTGATAGGAAAGAGAAACAGTTTTATTAAGGGAAGCATTAGACCATTATCTTGCTGTTGAACTGTTTTGCTGAAATTTTTGATAAGTAGAATGAATTAAACTGAACCGTTTGTGTCAAATGATTAAAAATATACACATGGCAATGACTTGAAATCTCTCCACCAATCACTTAATTTTTTTCTTAATTTTTTAAAATAAATTTTATTTCACCATAATCAATACTTAAAATTCCCTGAAATTAGGCAGAGCATGGTGGCTCACTCCTGTAATCCCAACACTTTGGGTGGCCAAGGCAGGTGGATCACACATGAGGCCAGGAATTCAAGACCAGCCTGGCCAACATGGTGAAATCCCATCTCTACTAAAAATACAAAAATTAGCCAGGTGTGGTGGTGCATGACTGTAATCCCAGCTATTCAGGAACTGAGGCAGGAGAATCACTTGAACCAGGGAGGCAGAGATTGCAGTGAGCTGAGATCACACCCTTGCACTCCAGCCTGGATGACAGAGCAAGAGTCTGTCTCAAAAAAAAAAAGAAAGAAAAAAAAAAAAGAAAAAATCCTGAAATCCTGAAATTATAAGTGTAGTTTTTTTTGGAAACTCATACAAATTCATATCTTTATCCCTCTTCATACATGGTACTGTGTTATATAGAGACTGCTTATCTAGAAACCAAACTATTTTGAACAAAATGGAGAACCTTGAATTATGAAAGAAGGTCATTAGGCAACAAAAAAAGATAATAATAAATCAATATTTATGGGACAAAAACTTTTAATGTTTACTCTTAATTTTAGTATAATTCTCATTAACCTAATTAGTTCATTCCTTGAATGTATTGGATGAGAATCTACTACTTAGGAGGAAGAAAATTCATACAGAAAAATTTTTCACTGAAAAATTAAACTGTGAAGGCAGGTATACTAAAATTATGACAAGCAAATACTAGAATTAAACAAAATGCAACAGCATGACACGATATTTCACATAGAGTCTGATAACCATGAACACTTCAATAGTGCCTAAGGGCACCACTATATTTTAGCTGGGTATAAAAATTGTTGTTCATAATATTGATCTTGAGTGGATGTTTGTAGGTATTGATCCTAAGCTAAGCAGCAAAGGAAAACATTTAATTGTCATTATATCAACTTGGTAAGTCTAAATCTTGAAATGATGGGGTCAAGTAAGGGAGTATGTAAAAGTTTCATTTCCTTTTTGTTTTCTCAGTTATACCTTTTTTCCCAACTGTGTCTAGTTTTCCAATCTCATCTGCAGAGGTGGATTTGATCCACTTATCTCAGAACCACTGCATGGTCTCTGCTAGCTTAAAGACATCAGGGGTCTCTTGAGAAATCTTAGCACAAGTACCTGAAAATGGGAGTGTTGACCATAAGTTGGCAAATTGCCCCCAAGAGGCCTAAACCCTGTCGCTATATGCACAGAGATGAGCAGGTGCAGTGGTACCTGGTGAGAGGCACACATATTTAAGCTGCCCAGGGATAACAACCACCTTTGAATTTAGATCCCCAATACTCTGAGTGACCTTTTGAGAATTCTTATAAAGATTTGCAAAAACTAATCATTAGAATGCATTCTGGTGAGACTGAAATGTTGCTGCCTTTTTATTGCATCACCTGATCTGATGGGGTACCGGCCGGTCAGGAAGGCAGCCCGACTTGGGGTGCACATGGAAGCAGCTGTGAGATGCTGGGTAAGCCTCACTCCCTCACTTGCCAGGCGGTCAATATTAGGTGTGCTGCAGACCAAAGAAGAATTCAGCAGGTGAGTTTCTAAAAATTCTCAATACAATGATCAAGGATCAAAGCTATTCTATTTTGGGTCAAGTTGACTCTATTTCTGGTAAACCTAAAATCCATCTTTTTAAAACTTTAATCTGTCTATTTCCTTATATGCATTGATGGTTAGAAGCAAATGGAAACGTAAGTTTAAAATATATCTTTAGTCAAAACTATTACAAATGAATACAGGTCACTCGGTATACAGTTTTATGAGTCTGAGAAAAAAATGTATTTCAATGGAAAAATTAGCCAATTTCTTCTTATCAAGGACCTGAAATTAATGGGTAATTTAGATTAAGTAAAATTTGAATGTGTTTCATATTTTTTTAAGAGACAGTCTCTTGCTCCGTTGCCCAGGGTGGAGTGTAGTGGTGCAGTTATAGCTCACTGCAACCTTAAATTCCCTGGGCTCAAGTGATCCTCCCACCTCAGCCTCTCAAGTAGCTAGGTCCACAGGTGTGCGCTACCACGCCCTACTAATTTATTTAAATTTGTATTTAATTTAATTTTTTTTCTGAGATGTGGTCTCACTCTATTACCCAGGCTGGAGTACAGTGGTGCGATCCCGGCTCACTGCAACCTCCGCCTCCCAAGTTCAAGTGATCCTCCTGCCTCAGCCTCCTGACTAGCTGGGATTACAGGCATGAGCCACCACGCCCAGTGGTATATTTTTAGTAGAGATGAGGTGTCACCATGTTGGCCAAGCTAGTCTTGAACTCCTGACCTCAAGTGATCCACTTTCCCCAGCCTCCCAAACTGCTGGGATTGCAGGTGTGATCCACCACACCTGGCCTTAAAATTTTATGCAGAGATACATGTCTTGCTATTTTGCCCAGGCTGGTCTCAAACTCCTGGCTTCAAATGATCCTCCCACTTCAGCCTCCCATTAATATATATCTTATGGTAAAATTGACCTATTTTATGACCAAATTGTGACATTTTGGAGTTTAATTTATTTCCCATTTTGTTTGTCTAATACATTGCAAAAATTTTGTAAAACTTATAGGTTAAAAAAAAGACGTGCCTGTTCTCCTAAAAGCTAAACCATATCCAATCTTGATCCCATGGGTACAATATTTTTTTTCCGTAATCCCACAGAAAGATGATAATGGAGGCTGAGTGTGATGGCTCACGCCTGTAACCCCAGCACTTTGGGAGGCCAAGAGGGGCTGAACACTTGAGCTCAGACCAGGGTGGGCAATATGGCAAAACCCCACCTCTACAAAAACAAAAAACAAAAAACAAAACAAAACAAATCAAAAGAAAAACCACAAAAATTAGGCAGGTGTGGGGGCTCATGCCTATAGTCCCAGCTACTCAGGAGGCTGAGGAGGGAGGATCACTTGAGCCTGGGAGGTCAAGACTGCAGTGAGCCAAGATCATGCCACTGCACTCCAGTCTGGATGACAGAATGAGATCCTGTCTTAAAAATAAAAGGTAAAAAAAGAGATAGAGGAAAGAAAGAAAAAGAAAAAGGGAAGAAAGAAAGAAAGAAAGAAAGAAAGAAAGAAAGAAAGAAAGAAAGAAAGAAAGAAAGAAAATAATAAGAAGAAGACCAATGCCTTTCAATCAACAAATATATGCTTAAAATATAGGACTAGACTGTGACCTGCATTCCAAGAAGAAACAATGCTATTTAAATCCACACTAAAAGATGCTATGTATTTTTACAAGAGCCAGATTGGTCTATCGATAGAGAGTAGAGAAATAAAGAGCCCCGGGTACCAGAGACTTTAGAAGTAATTCAAGGAAGATATTTTTAAAACTGTAGACTAATGTGGTGTATCTATATAATGAAAAAGTATTCAGCCATGGAAAGGAATGAAGTACTGACACATGCTACAATATGAATGAACCTTGAAAACATTATGCTAAGTGAAAGAAGCCAGTCACTAAACACCACATACCATATGTTATGAGCTAAATTGTGTCCCTCCCAAATTCCTGTGCTGAAGTCCTAACCCCCAGGACCTCAGAACGTGACTGTATTTGAAGATGGAGTCTTTATAGAGGTGATTAAGGTAGCATGAGGTCATTAAAGTGGACCCTTATCCAATAGGACTGGGGTCTTTATAAGAAGAGGAAATGAGGACACAGACACACACAGAGGGATGACCCTGTGAGGACACAGGGAGAAGACGGCATCTCCAAGCCCAGGAGAGAGGCCTCAGGAGGAACCAGCCCTGCAGACACCTTGATCTCAGACTTCCAGCCTCCAAGACTGTGGGAGAATCAACGTCTGCTGTTTCTAAGCCACCCAGTCTATGGTATTCTGTGATAGCAGCCTGAAATAGACGAAGACATCTCATAAGAAGAAGAGATGAGGACACAGACACACACAGAGGGACGACCCTGTAAAGACACAGGGAGAAGACGGCATCTACAAGGACAGGAGAGAGGCCTCAGGAGGAACCAGCCCTGCCCACACTTTGATCTTGAACTTCCAGCCTCCAGGACTGTGAGAGAATAAGCTGATGTTATCTAAGCCAACCAGTCTGTGGACCTTTGTCACGGCAGCCTGAGAAAATAAATACTTTATATGATTACTTGTATATGAAATTCTAAGAAGAGACGCATCCATAGAGACAGAGGGTACATTTGTGGTTAACAGGGCGTGGGGATAGGATGGGAAATGGGGGTCTTCTTTGTGGGGGTGAAAAATTCTGCAACTACACAGAGGTGATGGTTGTCCAACACTGTGAATGTACTAAATGCCCCTGAATTGTTCACTTTAAAATGGTTAAAAGGTGATTTTTTTTTTTTTAAACAGAGTCTCCCTCTGTCACCCAGGCTGGAGTGCAGTGGTGGGATCATAGCTCACTGCAGCCTCAATCTCCCTTGCTCAGGCAATCCTCCTGCCCCAGCCTCCTGAGTAGCTGAGACCACAGACACACGCCACCATGTCCCAGTAGATTTTTTTTTATTATTTTTGTAGAGACGGGGTCTCCCTGTGTTGCCCAGGCTGATCGGAAACTCCTGGGCTCAAGCAATGCTCCCACCTTGGCCTTCCAAAGTGCTGGGATTATAGGCTTGAGCCACCATGCCTGACCAAAAAAGGCCAATTTTTAAATGTAAATTTTGCCCAACAATGAAAACGCCACCACCAACAGCTAGAAACTAAGGAAACTGGGATGTTAAGTGGTCTCCTGACATTTTGCAATTTTCCCCAGTGACCTCTGCTATTCCTGCCGATAACATCAGACAATGACTTCTCTCCAGAAACCCTTCTCTGCAACGGCAAAGACGTGAACACTGTGGTATGGGAGACTCCCACATACAGGGAGGGGGTCAGAGTCCATCTTTGCCTCACTGAGTTATTACCGTAGCAGCACAAATCCCCCACTCCAAGGTCATCTGCCATCAGCAGGACAATGTTGGGTCTGGCGTTTCTTGTCATAAATGTGCCATCAACACCGCAAAACAAACAGCACAGGGACACTGACAGCCAGCAGCTCCTGAAAGTATTTTTAGAAATAAGCAAACAAACAAGCAAGCAAAAAACCAGGCACTATCAATTAACATTTGCATTTTAGATAACTTAACATATGAAACAGTGATATTCGTTATCAGTTCTCACTGTACAACGTACCTGTGTTGTCTTACTCAGAAACTAGATTAAACAACAACAACAAAAACTAATGTTCTATACCGGAGTCCCCAATCCCCTGGCCATCGACCAGTACTGGTCTGTAGCCTGTTAGCAACCAGGCCACACAGCAGGAGGTGAGTGGTGGGCAAATGAGTGAAGCTTGCATCACTGCCTGAGCTCCACCTCCTGTCAGATCGGTAGCAGCATTAGATTCTCATGGGAGTGAGAACTCTATTGTGAACTGTGCATGCAAAGGATCTAGGTTGTGTGCTCTTTATGAGAATCTAATGCCTGATGATCTGTCTCTGTCTTCCATCACCCCCAGATGGGATCATCTAGTCGCAGGAAAACAAGCTCAGGGCACCCACTGATCATACACTATGATGAGTTGTATAATTATTTCATTATATATTATCGTGTAATAATAATAAAAATAAAGTGCACAATAAATGTAACGTGCTTGAATCATCCTGAAACCATCCTGCACCCCCTTCCTGTCTGTGGAAAAACTGTCTTCCACAAAACCAGTCCCTGGTGCCAAAAATGTTGGAGACCATTGTTCTATACGAATATGGCATCATATTTTACCAATTCGTTTTGCAAGCATGATGAGGTTTAACTCTTATAACATCTTTTGATATTGTTTTAGTGACATCAGAGGCTTAAAATTTATAACAGTGGTTACAATTGAGGGTAAGCTCTAAAAATTGAATTTTGCCGGGTGCTGTGGCTCATGCCTGTAATCCCAGCACTTTGGAAGGCCAATGCGGGTGGATCATTTGAGCCCAGAAGTTTGAGACTGGCCTGGGCAGCATGGTGAAACCCCATCTCTACAAACAATACAAAGATAGCTGGGCATAGTGATGCATTCCTATAGTCCCAGCTACTCAGGAGGCTGAGATGAGAGGACTGCTTGAGCCTGAGAGGTCAGGATTGCAGTGAGCTATGAATGCACCACTGCACTCCAGCTTAGACAACAGAGCAAGACCCTGTCTCAAAAAAAACTTTTTTGTTTACTTTATTGCATAAAAATGTAACCAAGGCCGGGCACAGTGGCTCCCGCCTGTAATCCCAGTGCTTTGAGAGGCCAAGGCAGGTGGAATACCTGAGGTCAGGAGTTTGAGACCAGCCTGACCAACATGGTGAAACCCCATCTCTACTAAAAATACAAAATTAACCAGGCATGGTGACACGTGCCTGTGGTCCCAGCTACTTCAGAGGCTGAGGCAGGAGAATCACTTGAACCCAGGAGGTGGAGGTTGCAGTGAGCTGAAATTGCACCACTGCATTCCAGCTTGGGTAGCAAGAGTGAAACTCCGTCTCAAAAAAAAAAAAAAAAGTAAGCAAAATGGAAAATTAGAGACTAAGAGCGAGTCAGTTTTGATTTTTCAAGTGTTCAGTTGTACTTTTTAATACATTTTATAACCTCAAAGGTTTTCTCTAAGCCACATGGAGCGGGGTGGGGGCAATTATAACAGAAGCTCCAGTAACTTATTAGATCTAAGCCCAGAACTAGATGCTGAAACACTGATATTTGGGGATGGAACACATGTGTGTATAGAAACTGTTTTCTCCTTTGGTTCGTCAAGAACATATGTCCATAGAAGAAATCAGGTGGAAAAAATTCCACTTCAAAAACAATCTAGAAATTATTTAAAATCTATGAAAGAAAATTTAACATTTTTGAGATTCTGCTAAATTTTTTTAAATTTGTCAATTAGTTCAATGAAAGGCAGATTTTACTAAATTTTATTTTATTTTTTAATGGGTCAATGTTGGAATAGATCTACTAAGTTTTATTTATTATTTATTTATTTATTTATTTATTTATTTTTTTGAGATGGAGTCTCACTCTGTCACCTAGGCTGGAGTGCAATGGCACAATCTCGGCTTACCACACCCTCTGCCTCCCAGGTTCAAGCGATCCTCCCACCTCAGCCTCCTGAGTAGCTGGGACTACAGGTGTGCACCACCATGCCTGGCTAATTTTTGTATTTTTAGTAGAGATGGGGTTCGCCATGTTGGCCAAGCTGGTCTCAAACTCCTGACCTCAGGTGATCCACCTGCCTCGGCCTCCCAAAGTGCTGGGATTACAGGTGTGAGCCGCCACGCCCGGCCTAAATTTTAGATTGTAAAAGAACCCTCTTGTAACAGCTGAATTGTACAATATCCTGAAATATTCACAACAGCCGTTGATCAAAAATGATCACTATGAATTGAAGACCAATATCCCCTCAGTCAGGTTCCCCAACTCCAAATTCCATTCAATCAATTCCAAGTCCTCCTAATTCAACCTCAAATATTATATCATAAATGCTTTTGTATCCATCCATCTTCCCTTCTATTTCATGTTTATATTTTTATTTTAAAAACTTTTTAAATTGAGATGGGGGTCTCACTATGTTGGCCAGGTTGGTCTTGAACTCCTGAGCTCAAGCAATCCTCCCACCTCAGCCTCCCAAAGTGCTGGGATTACAGGTGTGAGGCACAGTGTCTGACCTATTTCTTTTTTAAATATTAATAGTAGTTATTTTATTAAATCTCAAGCTCATGTTTTTTTTAAAATAGATTTATTTTTTAGAGCAGTTTTAGGTTCACAGAAAAATTGAGCATAGGTACAGAAAGTTCCCACATATCCCCTGCCCCTACATATGTAATAGCTTCCTCCATTATCAACACCCGGCAACAAGACGGTACATTATCTGATACCAATGAACCTACATTGAGAAATCATTATCTCCCAAAGTCCATAGTTTAATTTAAGGGTCACTCTTGCTGTTGTACATTCTATGGTTTTGGACAAAAAGTCCCAGCCTACCATTAAGAGGGTTTAAGGATGAGGATAGGGAGATGATACATTGAAAGATATCTTGGCTAAGAATTTTTCAGGATTGAAGACAGACATAACTTTTCAGACTGAACCCAGTTAAAAAAATTAAAAACCTCCAGTTAGACCTAGCTCAGTAAAGGGCAATGATGGAGACAGAGGCACTTGGTTTAAACACAACCACAGATAACCTAAAATGGGAGGATAACTGGAATGTCAAGAGACTTCCCAACAGCCACAGTGGATGCCTGATGACCAGGGACCACTGCTTCCAGAGTGCTGAGACAAAAGTCACTCTGAACTCAGAGTTCCAAACCCTTCTAATACATCATTGAAGAATGAGTAGGGATTACAGGCATTTGGATTGTACATGAACCCAAAAACTCTTGATGAAAAACTACTAAGGAATATTTTCAGCAAAAGGCAAACTTATCTTAGAAAGGAAGAGTAGACAGGCCAAGTGCAGTGGCTCATGCCTGTAATTCCAACACTTTGGTAGGCCGAGGCAGGTGGATCACTTGAGGTTGGATGTTGGAGACCAGCCTGGCCAACATAGTGAAACCCCTTGTCTACTAAAAATACAAACATTAGCCAGGCATGGTGGCATGTGCCTGTAATCCCAGCTACTAGAGAGGCTGAAGCAAGAGAATCGCTTGAACCTGGGAGGTGGGAGGTTGCAGTGAGCTGAGATCACACAACTGTACTCCAGCCTGGGTGACAGAGCAAGACTCCATCTCAAAAATAAATAAATAAAAATAAAAGGGTAGACATAAGAAAAGATGTTGAAAAGAGATAAAACATGTTGATAACATTAAATACATATTGACAGAAACTATTATTAATTATTATTATTTTGGAAAGGAGTAAATAATTCACTAAGCGGTAATTACATGGAGGAAGGTGGTGGGGGGGGGTAGGACTGTGGTGTTCACACATTCTCCAGTCTTTCCTTTCTTCAAAAGGAAGCTGGAAATAGAGATTAACCATCATATTTTGCTAAGTTAATAATGATGTTAATATGATTAAGGGAAACATGAGGTACAGTTACCAGGCCACTTGAGGGGAGAAGGATGGGCCAGTGTATTAGTCTGCTCTCACACTGCTAATAAAGACATACCTGAGACTGGGTAATTTTTTTTTTTTTTTTTTGAGACAGAGTCTCTCTCTGTTGCCCAGGCTGGACTGCAGTGGCACGATCTCAGCTCACTGCAAGCTCCACCACCCAGGTTCACACCATTCTCCTGCCTCAGCTTCCCAAGTAGCTGAGACTACAGGTGCCCACCACTATGCCGGGCTAATTGTTTGTATTTTTGGTAGAGATGGGGTTTCACCGTGTTAGCCAGGATGGTCTCAATCTCCTGACCTCGTGATCCGCCCGCCTCGGCCTCCCAAAGTGCTGGGATTACAGGTGTGAGGGAAAGAGGTTTAATAGACTCACAGTTCCACATGGCTGAGGAGGCCTCACAATCATGGTGGAAAGCAAAGGAGAAGCAAAGGCACATCTTACATGGAGGCAGACAAGAGAGCTTGTGCAGGGGAACTCCAATTTATAAAACCATCAGATCTCATGAGACTCATTCACTATCATGAGAACAGTGTGGGGGAAACCACTGCCATGATTCAATTATCTCCACTGGGCTCCTCCCTTGACACGTGAGGATTATTACAATTCAAGCTGAGATTTGGGTGGGGTCACAGCCAAACCATATCAGCCAGGAAATAGAGAACCCTTAATGCAGCCCATAAAAAGCAAGAGGGGAAAAAAGAAAACCACAGGAGAATCTTGAAAATATAAGATAGCATGTAAGATGACAGAAATAAGATCAACTATCTTAATATTTATAACAAATGTGGATGGGTTTACCTGCCTATTAAAGAATCCCATACTAATTTTTAAAAATCTGTCCTATGTTTTTGTTAAAGGACACACCTAAAACCTAATGACAAACAAAACTTGAAACTAAAAAGATGTAAACATTTAAGTAGGCCAGCCAAGTAGTAATCAAAAGAAACTTGTAGCAATAATAACATCAGCCAGAAGAAAATTACAATTGAAAAATCATTAATATAGAATGGCAAGACTATTATAGAATAATAAAAATACAAATCCACAAAGATGATATGAACATCATAAACCAGTGTGAATTTAGTTATGGCTTGAAAATATAGACAGTAGGCTGGGCATAGCAGCTCATGCCTCTAATTCCAGCACTTAGGGAGGCCGAGATGGGAGGATCCCTTGAGTCCAGGAGTTTGAGACCAGCCTGGGCAACATAGTGAGACCCAATCTCTATAAAAAAGAAAAAAATTACATAAATAAATAAAAGACAAAAAATAGAAAGCACAGCTTGAATAAAATATGAGGAATAATTGATAATCCACCATCATAAAGGACATTTTAAGCACATATTTAACCCAAGTCCTCCAGGATAGAGAAAACCTTGAAAAAGAATCCTTCTCTAGAAATGGAGAGTGATGAATGTTCATGAATTTGCCAGCTCACCAGTCATACAGCAATTGCTTCATGGTTTCTTCTTAGATTATCTAAGGAAGAGAAGAATAAAATAAGAGCATCTGCAAAGCAAATGTTTTCCTCATAGCTAGGCAGATAATGGTCCAAAGGCTTAACTAGATTGTTTTGTGGTGACCCAGTAAACCCAGTACATTCTTTTTTTTTTTTTTTTTTTTTTTTTGAGACAGAGTCTTGTTCTATCGCCCAGGGTGTAGTGCAGCGACTCGACTCACCGCAACCTCTGCCTCCCAGATTCTAGCAATTCTCATGCTTCAGCCACCCAAATAGCTGGGACCACAGGTGTGCACCACCATGCCCAGCTAATTTTTTGTATTTTTAGTAGAGACAGGGTTTCACCATGTTGGCCAAGCTGGTCTTGAACCCCTGTCCTCAAGTGATCCACACGCCTCAGCCTCCCAAAGTGCTATGATTACAGGTGTGAGCCACTGTGCCTGACCAGCCCAGCACATTCTTTAAACGTATTTGCAAATAAGTGATATTTGCTCACAAAGAATAAGGCAAAATTCTATGCATGTTCTATGCAGCTCAGGTGAATTCTAATGGCAGAGTTACAAGAAATTACATTGGTATAGCAACAAAAACCTACTATTCTGGTGTCAGTAAAGTAAATCAGTAATCAATGAATGTGCATATATTCAATAACTGCTTTGTATCAGATCTAATTTCTGTGTGGTACTGTTCTGGAAAGCACTTTGTTTTTATACATACTGGATCAACTGTGGTGTCTACCTTAAAAAGCACAACAAGAAACACCATAGACCTGTGACAGTCATGGCGGCCAGACTTGTTTGGTGGAGGAAGACATGTTTAGCAGCTGTAATTAAGATATTTTTACAAGAATGCAACCAGTGGTACAATCTGGTGTTTCCCTGCCTAGAATCCTCAAGTGATTCCAAGTTGGTGAGGCTTTATAGGCTGAGGAACTGCCCCACAAGACAAATAATATATAATAAAGATTAATAGCACCGCCATACTGTTAGCAGAGCTTTATAATTCCCCAGGCATTTCCACACACTTGTTACTATTTGATCCTCAAAATATCTCACCCCACTTGCCTCAAAGGGTTAATGATGACTCTTCCGTTTTCTAGGAGAAGCAATTGGGTTTCATATTGCTTAAAAGACTTTCACAAGGCTGGTAAATTGAAGAGCTGGGATTCAAAATGAGGACTGATTCTCAGGAGTGTGTGTGTGTGTGTGTGTGTGTGTGTGTGTGTGTGTGTGTGTGTGTAAATTAGCCAATTCCCCAGGCCATCTTCTCAACTTCAACCCTCCAATATGGCTCTCAAATGTAATATCCTTAAAGACTAACTACCTTGGGGCATTTGGTGAAGCCCACGTTCTAACCGTTTAGTGGTCCATTTGCTCTACCCCACAACTTCCAATTAATACCTCTATATTAGACTTGCCCACAATGTGACATTTAAAAAATATCACATTCTGGTTCTCATGTCTGTAACTCCACTGCCTAATATACTATTTAGTATTCCCATAAAGTTCACACCGAGAAAATCCAGAGTTTCCCAATAGTTAGGTGAGACAGAGACAGAAACATGGATGAATTGAGAATATTGTCTTTTTATTCACCATATTTAGTCATTTCCACCGTCCTTTAATAAGCATCTCTCCAGGACAAGATTAGTAAGAATCACCATGAATGGTCCTAGCCACCAGCGCAATGTTCTCTCCAACTAGCAAGGAATAAAGGTTATTTTTATTTATTTATTTATTCATTTAGAGACAGGGTCTCACTCTGCTGCCCAGGCTGGAGTGCAGTGGTGCAATCATGGCTCACCGTAGCCATGACTGTAATGTGAGATTAAAATAGCAAAGATGTGGAATCAACCCAAATGTCCATCAATGATAGACTGGATTTAAAAGTGTGTACTTAAACACCATGGAATACTATGCAGCCGTAAAAAGGAAAGAGATGTCCTTTGCAGGGACATGGATAGAGCTGGAAGCCATTATCTTCAGCAAACTAACACAAGAACAGAAAACAAAACACCCCATGTTCTCACTTATAAGTGGGAGGCTGAACAATGAGAACACATGGACACAGGGAGGGGAACACCACACACTGGGGCCTGTTGGGGGGTAAGAGTAGGGGGAGGGAGAGCATTAGGATAAATAGCTAATGTATGCTGGGCTTAATACCTAGGTGACGGGTTGATAGGTGCAGCAAACCACCATGGCACACGTTTACCTATGTGACAAACCTGCACATCCTGCACACGTACCCCAGAACTTAAAATAAAAATTAAAAGTTAAAAGAAAATGAGAGATTATACACACACACACACACATATTTATATATGTAAGAAATCTGAGATACATATATCTATATCTGGCCATTCTGTGTGATTTTAAATAAATGTGAGATATATATATATATCTGTGTATATCCAATTTATATAATACATTCACACATGCACTCAGCCAGAAAAAATGAATAAAATCAAGTCTTTAGCAGCAACATGGATGGAGCTGGAGGGCATTATCTTAAGTGAAATAACTCAGACACAGAAAGTCAAATACTGCATGTTCACTTATAAGCAGAAGCTAAACACAGTGTCCTCATGGACATAGGGAGTGGAATAATAGACACTGGAGACTCAGAAGGGTGGGAAGGTGATGAGGAATGAGAAATTACTCAGTGAGTACAATGTACACTATTCGTGATGTATTCACTGAAAACCTGGTCTTCCCCACTGTGCAGTCTATCCATGCAACATAGCCGCACTTGTAGCCCTTTACCTTATACTAAAAAATAAAATAAATGGTCACTGAGGACTGTCTACACGTCATCAACTTGATTGAGACTCTTAAGTGGAAAAAAAAAAAACAGAAGGAAACACTACAGTGGGAAAAGGGAGAAGAAGAAAGATCAAACATCACAAAACCAAATTCTGGGTTCCATTTCAGAATGGTGGACTTTGAACATGGCTGGGCCAAAGTCACAGAATTAGACAAAGATTGCAAGAGCGCAGTCATGCTTTAAAAACAAGAAAGATATGGTTTTTTTGTTTTTGTTTATGTTTTCTTTTGTTTTTTTAAAGTCATGCTCTAGAAAAGAAGGAAGACAGATGGGAACCCACAGTAGCTAGCAATGTCAATGCTGCAAGCATCTGAGGGTGCCAGAGAAACACCCATAAGACTGGAGTGAGATGTCACCAGCCAGGACACAGGGAATTTGATGATGGTTAATGATGGCCTATTATGGAGTCACCACACAGTTGGGGTCAGCCAACAGCAATGAATGAGGGAAATTATTTGTGCAGAAGTCCAGTGAATTAACAGATGACTCAGCGGCTGGGCGCAGTGGCTTACACCTGTAATCACAGCACTTTGGGAGACCAAGGCAGGAGGACTGCTTGAGCCCACAAGTTCAAGACCAGCCTGGCCAACATGGTGAAACCCCATCTCTACTCAAAAAAAAAAAAAAAAAAAGAGCTGGATGTGGTGGCACACACCTGTAATCCCAGCTACTCGGGAGGCTGAGGCAGGAGAATTGCTTGAGCCCACAAGATGGAGGTTGCAGTAAGCCAAGATCCTACCACTGCACTCCAGCCTGGGTGACAGAGTGAGATCCTGTGACAAAAAAGAAAGGAAGGAAGGAAGGAAGAAAGAAAGCAAGGAAGGAAGAAAGAAAGGAAGGAAGGAAGAAAGGAAAGAAGGAAGGAAGAAAGGAAAGAAGGAAGGAAGGAGGGAAGGAAGGAAGGAAGGGAGGGAGGGAGGGAGGGAGGGAGGAAGAAAGAAAGAAAGAAAGAAAGAAAGAAAGAGAAAGAATCTTATCCTGAGTCATCTGTTTTTTGTTGTTGTTGTGTTTCATGCTTTTTTTTTTTCTTGAGACAGTCTGGCTCTGTCTCCCAAGCTGGAGTGCAGTGGATTCTTTTCTTTCTTTCTTTCTTTCTTTCTTTCTTTCTTTCTTTCTTTCTTCTTTTTCTCTCTCCTCTCCCTCCCTTCCTCCCTGTCTTCCTGCCTTTCTTTTTTTTCTTTTTTTGTCACAGGATTTCACTCTGTCACCCAGGCTGGAGTGTGAAGTCATGGGATCTTGGCTTACTGCAACCTCTGCCTCCTGGGCTGAAGCCATCCTCCTGCCTCAGCTTCCCGAGTCGCTGGAACCACTGGCACAAGCCATCACACTAGGCTAATTTTTGTATTTTTTGTAGAGATGGGGTCTTACCATGTAGCCCAGGCTGATCTAGAACTCCTGAACCCAAGCCATCTGCCTGCCTCGGCCTCCCAAAGTGATGGGATTACAGGTGTGAGCTACTGTGCCCGGCCAGGATAGGACTTTAAAGTAGCTATCTTTAAATTCCTCTGATTAAATAAGGAGTGGAATCTCTTATAGGCTGAATTGTGTCTGCCAAAAAGTTACATGTTGAAATCCTAGCTCCTAGTCCCCCAGGATGTGACTGTATTTAAAAACAGGGCCTTTAAACAGATAATTAAGGTAAAATGAGATCACCAGGGCTGGCCCTAATCCAGCCTTATAAAGGGAGAAGATGAGGACACAGACACACACAGGGACGGCCATGTGAGGACACAGGGAGAAGACAGCATCTCCAAGCCAAGGAGAGAGGCCTCAGGAGGAACCAGCCCTGCCCACACCTGGATCTCAGACTTCTGGTCTCCAGTACCAGGAGAGAATAACTGTCATTTTAAGTCACCCAGTTTGCGGTATTTTGTTATAGCAGCCACAAGAAACTAATATAAATAACTGAAAAAACAGTTTTATAGACCATCAACAAAGCAAAAAGGAGTTACGGGGAAGGAAAAAATCTCTGTAACATTTCCCTTTTTTTTTTTTTTTTTGAGACAGAGTCTTGCTCTGTCACCTAGGCTGGAGCACAGCGAACTATAGGCTGAAGCAATTTTTCTGCCTCAGCCTCCTGAGTAGCCGGGACTAGAAGTGTGCACCATGCCTGGCAAATTTTTTACTATTTGTAGAGATAGGGTCTCGCTATGTTTTGCAGGCTGGTTTTAAACTCCTTAAGGCCTTAAGTGATCCTCCCACCTCGACCTCTCAAAGTGTGGCAGGCCAGGTCTCACTAACGCAGGCCTCCATGACATCTGTTTCAGCACTGACGAGTGGTGAAGTTCAATATTAAAAGTTGAGAGAGCCAGCGCCCTTATACAAAGGCTGGAATGTCACAAAAGCCCACCAAGAGTTCTGCCCAGGCCTCTCCTGGGCCTTGAAGCATGACAAGACAACGAAGGCATTCTTAACAGGACCCGTTTAGGATTAAACAGGTTTTATTGGGGGTCTGAAGAAACTCCCCAGACCTCCACAAACAAGTTTATAGAGGGTCTAAAAGAACTCCTCAAACCTCCATGATTTAGCGAGAGACAAGATAAGGGTAATCACCCCAGCACCTGGACCCATTTAGATTAAATGAACTTACTGAGGCTCCAGAGGAAGGTCTTCAGGACTCAGACCTTTGTTCTAGATTAGAAGAAGTTCATCACTAATGTCTTCAGATGAGTGCACACTTACTGATAGACACATTGCTTAGCAGGTAGATAAGCTCTAGAAAACTTTGTAACTTTGAGTTGGTCTGGCAATAATTTCTAGGCCTTCTCCCTGTACCTGGTTACAGAAATAAAAACTCCCTTCTCTCCCAGTTCATCTGCATCTCATTATTGAGCCGCAAGAAATAGCAGCCAAACCCTCGGTTTGGTCCAGGAACAGAAGAACTAGGATTACAGGCATGAGCCACTCCACCTGGCCATATTTTCGATAAATAAATTAGAAAAGAGACCCCAAAAATTACAAATTATCAATAGGCACATAAAATATTTTTAACTTTCCCATCAACTAGAAAAAGTAAATGTTAAGGATAATGAGATAGAACGGCTCACTATCAAAACACCAAAAACTTTTAAAGTGTGAAAATATATGTTATAAGAAGAATTCACAGCAAGTTACCTTCAGTTGCCACTAAATATCAAGACTTAAAAGTGAGCCTAAAGTTTAGCAAAGCACTCGTGCTTCTAGCCCCACACTCAGTGCAGGGAGCCAGGATGGAGGAAGGATGTTTCATCCAACATTGTCTTTAAGTAGAGTCATATTGAAACCAACTGAAATCTCCACTCTTTGAAGTAGATTGGCTAAATACATTGGTGTATATTCCTACTATGAGATTCTATGCATCAGATCAAGAGTAAGATAGTTCTATGTCTAGTAATAGCAGTAGATTTCCAAGATACATAGTACAGTATTTTTTAATTTAAATAAGTTTTCTGAAAATATATACAGTATGATACCTTTTATTTAATGCATTCACACATCAAGATTTCCCTTTTCATGAATGTTTATAAAAGTGGGGCAGATATCTGGAAGGAAAAGGCTCATAGGAATTGCAACCCCCAGGTAAAGTCAGGAGCCACAGTGGTGAAGACAGGTTTTGGCCAAGTTGAGCTTTATCTATAATAGTTGTTTAAAATTTAACTTAAAAAAAAAAACCAGAGATGATGCCTGTTTCACATTAATTCAATATGTGGCTTTTGCAAGTCTTCGTACTGAATCTGGAATGCTGTTTCCTTTAAAATAGGGAGACTGGGTCCAGGTGTGGTGGTTCACGCTTGTAATCCTAGCACTTAGGGAGGCCGAGGTGGGAGGATCTCTTGAGCTCAGGAGTTCAGGACCAGCCTGGACAACTTAGTGAGACCTTCTCTCTATTTATTTTATTAAACTAAAAATAGGCCAGGCATGGTGGCTAACACCTATAATCCCAGCACTTTGGGAGGCCAAGGTGGGAGGATCACTTGAGCTCAGGAGTTCAGGACCAGCCTAGGCAACATAGTGAAACCTTGGCTGTATTTTATTAAAACAAAAATATGCCGGGCATGGTGGCTAACGTCTATAATCCCAGTCTTTTGGGAGGCCGAGGTGGGAGGATAGCTTGAGCTTAGCAGTTTGAGACCAGCCTGGGCAACACGGTGAAACCCCATTTCTATTATGAAAAAACAATAATAATAAATTACAAAATAAAATAAAAATAAAAAATAAAATAGGGAGATTAGATAATTTACTGCATATTTCAAAATAGCTAGAAGAAAGAATTGTAATGTTTCCAATACGAAGAAAAGATAAATGAGGTGATAAATACCCTGATTTCTCTGATTGGGTTATTACACATTGTATACAGGTATAAAAATATCACATGTACCCTAAAAATATGTATAAATATGATTTATCAATTAAAATGTAATTTTTTGGTGGGGGGGATGGCGTCTCACTCTTTCACTCAGGCTGGAGTGCAGTGGCGCGATCTCAGCTCACTGCAGCCTCCGCCTCCCAGGTTCAAGCGATTCTCCTGCCTCAGCCTCCCAAGTAGCTGGGACTACAGGCGTGCACCACCATGCCCAGATAATTTTTGTATTTTTAGTAGAGATGGGTTTGCACCATGTTGGCCAGGCTGGTCTAGAACTCCTGAGCTCAGGTGATCCACCTGCCTCTGCCTTCCAAAGTGCTGGGATTACAGGCATGAGCCACCACATCTGGCCTAAGATGTAAAATTTTTAAAATTAAAATAACAAGAGAGATGCCCTCAGTCACTTCGGTTTCCTGGGTCACTTTGATGGTAGAACTGTATAATTCTACAAGGCATTTCCCAACCGCAGGTGAAACCAAAACAATAATTACTTTTATGAGACCTTTCATCTCAGGAAACAGTAACACTACCCGGACATCACCTTCTTAACCTTTCTGTTCTCAATGACGAAGGATGGTAATAACATCAGTACTCCCAGGTCTATGTAGGTAAATTGGGCTGCACGAGCAAAGTGCTGTTTAAGGTCAACTAATAAAATCCAAAGCAGTCTCTGCATTCATTAAAATACTCCATTAATATTCGTTACCAAAAATATTATAGGCACTGAAGCTACTCTTGAAAGTGCCTGTGTTCTCCAGATAAAAAAAATAAGCTCTTTTCTTCCATTCTCTATACACCTGCAAAATGTGCTGTCCTGAATGAAGCCTGCAGTGAATTTTCACCAAGTCATCTTGATGATAGTAGAGTTTAGACAAGAAAGCCTAAGACATAATCACAACCCAGGCAAAATTCATCAGGATTCAACAGTTGGTACTTTAACGTGGAGAAATGTAATTTGTCACACTTTTCACTGGAATTTCTTCTTCCTTTCTTGGCTCAGAACACAAACCTAGAGAGGGAGTCTGTAAAGGCAGCAAGAGCAGAGGTGATTCCTGAGGATCTATACAGAAGTAAAGCTCCACACGGACGGGGGAGACACAAGGGTGAGAGGGGCTTTGAAGAGCTGGGTAAAATGCACTGGACCAGGCTTTTTCCACCTTGGTCCAGCTGACATCTGGAGCTGGATGACTTGGTGGCCATGTGCTTGGTGAAAATTCGCTGTGGGTTCCGTGTAGGACTGCGCGTTTTTCAGGGGTATAGGGAATGGAAGAAAAGAGCTTATTTTTTTTTTTTCTGGAGGACACAGGCAGCCCTGGGCACTGTAGGGTGTTGAGCAGCATCCCTGAGCTTCATTCACCAGGTTCCAGGACCACCCACGCCCCACCAATGTGACAACAAAAATGTCCCCAGACATGGCCAAGGGTTTCCGAGGGAACAGAATGACCGCCTCCTCACAGTGAAACAAAGCTAAAATAATGGGAATTTATAGACTAGAACTAGTTATGGTAAAACTAGAATAAGAGGGCCAGCATGGTGTCTCACACCTGTATTCTCAGCACTTTGGAAGGCCTAGGCAGGAGGATTGCTTGAGCCCAGGAGCTTGAGACCAGCCTAAGCAACATAGGGAGACCTTGTCTCTACTAAGAAATAAAACAAAATAAAATAAAAATAGCCAGGCATGGTGGTGTGCACCTGTAGTCTCAGCTACTTGGGAGGCTGAGGCAGGAGGATCATTTGAGCCCCAGAGGTCGAGGCTACAGAAAGCTACAGTCAGACTGGTGCACTCCAGGCTGGACGACAGAGTGAGACCCTCTCTCAAAGAAAAGAATAAAGACACCAAACGGTACTTGCAACTAGAATAGGGGGAACTTATGAAAAGTATCTTCTTGGATGACACCAAATGCTGCATTGTATGTTAATGAATCAAAATTCTGGCTTTCTCATTCAAAGAGTTATTGATTTGGAATATAAGCTATGCTATCCTTAGCTGGTAATATCTTATTTTTTTAATTAAAATAGTTTAATAATTAAAACTTAGCAGTGCCTTATGTGTTTTATTTTACTCATTCACCGCTGGAAGAAACTTGTTACTAGATTTCTGCTTTCTTATGCGGTTTCTCACCTACACATAGAAGTAATTTTTAAAGATTTCTAAAGAAATTTACACACATTCCCAAACTTCCCACAAATGGTCTGATATTCAATAATTCTTGGAATGTTATTATTATAAAGTAGAAAGAAAAATACTCAGCAGTATAGAAAAACTATAAGTAAGTAACTAAAAACCTTTCTTTTTCTTTTCTAACCATTAGGTTCTTACATTGAATGAGATACATCTTACCAACTCATTATTTGTTTTTTACTCAGAAAGACACTACCAATAAAAAATAAAGTAAAATAAAATATACCCAGTATGAAAGTAAATGTAACATAAGAAAGTCTGCTCTATAAAATGGCAAAAATTTTTATATTATACAATGTAAGTCAACATTGGATTTTTTAAAAAGTGAAGAAAATACAATATTCATTTATTCATTGCAATGCTATGAGATGCATAATTCCCTTCAGATATTATAACAAATACCCTCTTAGAGAATTAAAAATAAAATACAAGCCTTTGGGTATTCACACTTACTTGTGTAGACTTCCTAATTCAACCACAAAACAATCTACCTCTGTGGTCTTGGATATGTCTATTTGGTTCTCTTCTCTTCCTGAAATTAGCATCACTAGTCTTAAACAGGAATGCCACCGATGGCTATAAAATCCACTACGGAAAATATGATTTGACACCCAAAGTGTTCATCCACTCACAGGTGAGTGGAAAATCCACTCCAGGACAGCCAGAATCCAATGGAAGTCAACTCGACAATAACTAGGAATCAACTATTGATATAGGCAAAATATTCATGGATGTCATGAGAAGCCACACAGAACAGTATGTATTGTATTAGCCCATTTAGATAAAAATCTGGAAACATGCTAAAAACAAAAAACAAAAAAAAGTAGATAAAACAACTACTCAACTCTTCACTCTCAACCCCATTGCTTACCTAAAATTTTAAGTATGCCCAACTACAATTACAGGAAACTTAACGTATTTTACTTACTTACAATAAGTTGATTCCCCAGCTCCTGCATTTGCAGACACTGATTCTACAATTCCAAGATCCTGCCGTAGTCCTTAGTTGCTCTTGTCATTATTATAATTAAATATCTATTAAGTGCTGAGGCTGGACACTGCTCTAGTCTACCAATTATTTTTATATTAAACATAACCTACCATGACAGCTATTACATAGTTATTTAAGAAAGGAATAATTTATCTCAGCCTTTCAACTGACACTCACACATATGGAATGAAGGGAATTCTATAAAATTGAATACGCTTTCCATGAAGATAATTTTTTTAGAAAAGTTAACTAAGAGCTACAGTTGGGCTTAAAAGGAATTGAAGAGGGAAGAGAATTATAACAGGGTGAATTTCAGCATTTGAAATATGACTGCAGACTTTACAGTACAGCTTCCACCTTTGGGTCTAAATGCATCTTACAAGCAGTACATCATAAAGCCTCAACCTCAACACTCTCCTCTGAGGTGGGTGAACGTTATTACCTGCATTTATATGTGGAAGTATCGAGACGTGCTTCATGCGAGATTAGCTTAGACATTTCTCATGAAGCACTTTTCTCACAAGACATTCTCATTTGTTTTCACCATTGATTAAAGTCTTTTTTTTTTTTTTTTTTTTTTTGAGACGGAGTCTCGCTCTGTCGCCCAGGCTGGAGTGCAGTGGCGTGATCTCAGCTCACTGCAACCTCCGCCTCTCGGGTTCAAGCAATTCTCCTGCCTCAGCCTCCCAAGTAGCTGGAACTACAGGTGTGTGCCACCAAGCCCGGCTAATTTTTTGTATTTTTAGTAGAGAGAGGGTTTCACCATGTTAGCCAAGCTGGTCTCAATCTTCTGACCTCGTGATCCACCCGCCTCGGCCTCCAAAAGTGCTGGGATTACAGGCGTGAGCCACTGCACCCAGCCTGGTTAAAGTCTTATTATGTGTGTGGTAACTGTGGTTGGGGGAGAGTGGGGTTGTTTTGGGTAAGAGTAGTATGACAAGATGCATATATGAGAAATTTAGTGAAAAAGAACTCCAGTTAAAAGTTACAAAAAAATGAGCATCTTTTTAGGACACTGTTAGACTTATATACACTTGCATTTGCCTTTTCAATAAATAACATGCAAACTATGCAGACTGCAGACATAAGAATAATTCTTTTTTTTTTTTTTTTTTTTTTTTTTGAGATGGAGTTTTGCTCTTGTTGCCCAGGCTGGAGTGCAATGGAGCAATCTCGGCTCACTGCAACCTCTGCCTCCCAGGTTCAAGCGATTCTCCTGCCTTAGCCTCCCGAGTAGCTGGGACTACAGGCATGTGCCACCACGCCTGGCTAATTTTTTTTTTTTTTTTTTTTTTGGGACGGGGTTTCTCCATGTTGGCCGGGCTGGTCTCGAACTCCCAACCTCAGGTGATCCGCCCACCTTGGCCTCCCAAAGTGCTGGGATTACAGGTGTGAGCCACTGCACCCAGCCAAGAATAATCCTTAATGATTATATTCCCAACAACATAACAATATTCTCAATGACATTTTAGACCGTAAATAGGAGCTTAGAGGAATTCAACTAGTTTTCTTATTTCTTACAATAAATAATTTTAGTGAAAAGTGCCTATATGAGTATTCTAGTTCAGTTAAAGAGCTGATTCCAGCTTTAGAGGATGCCAGAAATATTTACTCTTTCTTCAAGACAAAAGAGCCAGAGTGGAGGCCAGGCATGGTGGCTCATGCCTGTAATTCCAACACCTTGAGAAACAGGCAGGAGGATCACTTGTGCCCAAGAGTTCAAGACCAGTCTGTCTCTGTGAAAGATAGGGCAACATACTGAGACCCTGTATCTACAGAAACAAAAGCAACAAACAAACAAAACAAAGGGCCATCTCATGTCAATCAGAATGACTCATATTAAAAAGACAGAAATCAACAGGTGTCGATGAGGTTGTGAAGAAAAAGTAACACTTCTACACTGTTGATAGGTGTGTAAATTAGTTCAACCATTGTGGAAGGCAGTGTGGCAATTCCTCAAAAACCTCAAGGCAGAAATAACATTTGACCAAGCAATCTCATTACTGGGTATATACCTAAAGGAATATAGATCATTTTATTATAAACATACACACCCACATATGTTCATTGCAGCACTATTCAGAATAGCAAAGACATGGAATCAACCTACATGTCATCAATGATAGATTGGATAAAGAAAGTGTGGTACATATACACCATGGAATACTGTGCAGCCATAAAAAGGAACGAAATCATGTCTTTGCAGGGACATGAATGAAGTTGGAAGCCATTATCCTTAGGAAAGTAATGCAGGAACAGAAAACCAAAGACCACGTGTTCTCACTTATAAGTGGGAGCTGATGGATGAGAACAATGAACAAGTCAGGGGGAACAACACACACTAGGGCCTGTTGGAAGTTGGGATGGGAGGATGGAGAGCATCAGGAAGAATACCTAATGGATACTGGGCTTAATACCTGGCTGATGGAATGATCCGTGCAGTAAATCACCATGGCACACGTTTACCTATGTAACAAACCTGCACATCCTGCACATGTACCCCAGAACTGAAAATAAACGTTGAAGGAGGCCGAGTGTCGTGCCTCATGCCTGTAATCCCAGCAATTTGGGAGGCAGAGGTGGGTGGATTACTTGAGGTCAGGAGTTCGAGAGTAGGTTGGTCAACATGGCAATAACCCATCTCTGCTAAAAATACAAAAAAATTAGCCAGGTGTGGTGGCAGGTGCCTGTAATCCCAGCAACTCAGGAGGCTGAGGCAGGAGAATTGCTTGAACCTGGGAGGCGAAGGTTGCAGTGAGCCAAGATCGCACCACCGCGCTCCAGCCTGGGCGACAGAGTGAGACTCCGTCTCAAAAATAAATAAATAAATAAATAGTTGAAGGAAATAAAAACAAACAAACAAAAAAATCCATGAAGGACCAAGATAGATGACTACTTCCAGGCCTTCAGTGGACATGTAGGTTACTGTGACATCATCCTTAGGGACATGGATGAAACTGGAAACCATCATTCTCAGCAAACTATCGCAAGGACAAAAAACCAAACACCACATGTTCTCACTCATAGGTGGGAATTGAACAATGAGAACACTTGCACACAGGAAGGGGAACATCACACACCGGGGCCTGTTGTGGGGTGGGGGGAGGGGGGAGGGATAGCATTAGGAGATACACCTAATGTAAATGACGAGTTAATGGGTGCAGCACACCAACATGGCACATGTATACATATGTAACAAACCTGCACGTTGTGCACATGTACCCTAGAACTTAAAGTATAATAATAATAAAATTTAAAAAAAAAAACATAAAATATAAAATAGTAAAATAAAGTACTAAAGCCCATCAATGTATTGGGAAGGTCAGATACATTCCTGGACTGGAAGATCCAGTGGAAGCCCTGAGGGGGAAAATAGAGTCCAAAGCAGAGCTTATTCTAGAAAGAATTTCTGGAAGTTACATAGACACACACTTACATGTTACCTTGGAGTCCAAAATGGCTCAAAGGCAAAACACACCATGATCTGATTTCAGTGCAGCAGCAAATGTCTTTGTTGTGAGACACTCAATCCAGGGAGTGACAGGGAGGGGCTGGATCATGAGCTACCAAGAATAACCATCAGTCCTCAGTGTTTCTGTGTGTCCAGCTCACCTTATTCAAAGGGTGTTAGGTGTAGTCCCCACGGTGATCTCACCAGTGGGCACTCCAATACCATCCTGCCCAGGAGGAAATCGAGAAACAGAGAGGTTGACGGCACACCTGTAATCCTAGCACTTTGGGAGGTCAAGGTAGGTGGATCACATGAGATCAGGAGTTTGAGACCAGTCTGGCCAACATGGTGAAACCCTGTCTCTACTAAAAATACAAAATTTATCTGGGCGTGATGGCAGATGACTGTAATCCCAGCTACTCAGGAGGCTGAGGCAGGAGAATTGCTTGAACCTGGGAGGGGGTGGTCGTAGTGAGCTGAGATAGCACCACTGCACTGCAGCCTGGGTAACAAACCAAGACCCTATCTCAAAACATTAAAAAAAAAAAAAAAGAAGAAGAACAGAGAGACAGAGAAGTTCTTAAATTTGAAAAGAAGGAGAAGGAGGAGAAGAAAAGAAGAAGAAGAAGAAGAACAACAACAACAACAGAGAGATTGAGTAACCTATCCGAGGTCACACAGCTGGGAAGCACCCTAGCTGGGCACTGATTCTCTAAGTTCTGCCATCGTCACTCTAACTCCATAGCCTCTGCAGTTTGGGATCCCATACTGGAGGAAGTGAGGCAAAGAATGATACCAGAATGAGGTCTGGTCGTAGTGGCTCGCATCTGTCATCCCAGCACTTTGGGAGGCTGAAGTGGGAGGATCACTTTGGGCCAGGAGCTCAAGACCAGCCGTGGCCACATACTGAGACCCCCATCTCTACAAAAAAACAAACACAGGCTGGGTGTGGTGGCTCACGCCTGTAATCCCAGCACTTTGGGAAGCCGAGGCAGGTGGATCACCTGAGGTCACGAGTTCAAGAGCAGCCTGGCCAACACGGCAAAACCTCGTCTCTCCTAAAAATACAAAAATTAGCCAGGTATGGTGGCATGTGCGGGTAATTCCAGCTACTTGGGAGGCTGAGGCAGAAGAATCGCTTGAACCTGGGAGGCGGAGCTGGCAGTGAGCCTCACACCATTGCACTCCAGCCTGGGCGACAGAGCCAGACTCCGTCTCAAAAAAAAAAAAATTTGTTGGGCATGGTGGTCCCAGCTACTCAGGAGACTGAGGCAGGAGAATCCCTTGAGACCAGGAGGTGAAGGCTGCAGTGACCTATAACCACTCCACCGCACCCCAGCTGGGATAACAGAGCAAGGCTGGTCTCTAAAAAACACCCCAAAAAAAATACCCCAAAAGTCATGACTTAGATTAATGTACTGGTCCTTCCAGTACAAAAAAAAAAAAAAAATAGAGTAATTAGACTTTACCAAAATCTATCACTCTATCTATCTCTCTTATATTCATCTATCTATGTATCTATCAATCTATCCATCCATCTATCCACCTTCCATCTAGCTATCACTCTATCTATCCCTCCATATATCTATCCATCTGTTTTCTATCTATCTATCTATCTATACTTCCTATTGGTTCTGTTTCTCTGGAAAGGGCTTTCCAGATAGATATCCAGATAGATAGGTCTTAGATTTGGTAATAGTTTCTCAATGTGACACCAAAAGTATAAGCAACAAAAGAAAAAATACAGAGTAATTGGACTTCACCAATATTGAAAATCCTTTGCATCAAAGGACACTATCAAAAGAGTGAAGATAATCCACAGCATGGAAGAAAATAACCACAGAGCTCCCGGTGTCAACGCTTCTGAATTTGAGAAGCGTCTTGCACTCCCTCCCAGCCAAGGGGCAGCGCAACCTCACTCTGCTGGCATCTCCTGGCAAGATCAGGACAGTGCTGGCCAAGAAGCATCAGTGTGACACAGGAGCACCTCACTGTGTCCAGCATCATTATTTCCATTTGGGTTTTGCTCTGCTAAGTTGAATCGAATGTTTACCACTGCGCCATAGAAAGTAATTTCCTTCTGTAGCTTTCTCTCCTTGCTTCACCAGTTTGTGGGTGCAGTGGAATCCTATTGATAAGACACGCCTAAGTTCTCTCCTCTCCTGCTTCCAAATGCCTCCTCGTTAAACTGGGGGAGTCTTTTGGGGACAACTAAACTGCTTGCATATAGGTCTGGTTGATAGCCAAAAGGCCTCCGCGTCTACCAGGTGTCACCATGGCTGCTGTTGGTTCTACATTTGCCCTTCTGAGCAGGCAGGATTTACAGGAACCCATCCCCTAAAATGGGAATTGCATCATTTCTGCTTCTACCTACACAAAGCCTCTGCTTTATCCATCTGGTGTGGGTTGAAGTGTGTCCCCCGACAAAAGACACATTAAAGTCCTAACCCTCATGTATACGTGAGTGTGATTTCATTTGGGAATAGGCTCTTGAGCTGAAGGGGTACTGCAGTAGGGTGGGCCCTAAAGGCAATGACTGGTGTCCTTCTAGGAAGGAGAGAAACATTCATGCATAGCTTCAATATAAATAAACAAATAAGGAAAAAGAAAAGGAGAAACACAGGCATGCACAGAGGGAAACCACTTATGAGAAAATGGAAAGGGTGATTGCAGTGATGCGTCTACACACCAAGGAATGCCAAGTATTGCCGGCAAGCACCAGAAGCTGAAATAGGCAAGGAAGCCTAGTCCCCTAGAGTCTCCAGAGGGAATGTGGCCCTGCCGAACTGGGAGAGAATGCACTCCAAGCTGGGCGCAGTGGCTCACGCCTGTGATCCCAACACTTTTGGAGGCCAAGGCAGGCAGATCGCTTGACAGCAGTTTGAGACCAGCCTGGACAACATAATGAAACTGCCTCTCTGGAAAAAATACACACACACAAAATTAGCCAGGCATGGTGATGCATGCCTGTAGTTCCAGCTGCTCAGGAGGCTGAGGTGGGAGGATCGCTGGAGCCCAGGAGGTTGAGGCTGCAGTGAGCCATGATTGTACCACTGCACTCCAGCCTGGGCAATAGAGCAAGATCCTGTCTCAAAAAAATTAAAAAGTGAAGATAAGGTCTGAAAATCTGTGTTTCTAATTAATCAGAGCACTACACTTCAAAATGTTAAGCTCACTGTAAAAATCAGCTCTGAAATACAACATTGAGGCTGAGATGGGAGGATCACCTGCACCCAGAGAGGTCGAGACTGCAGTGAGCTATGATCGTGCCACTGCATTCCAGCCTGGGTGACAGAATGAGACCCTGTCTCTAATAATAATAATAATAAAGGAAACAAAAGAAAATACAGCATTGATGATGTGAATTAAAGATTGTATTCTTGTGTGACAAGACCACTTCTTAGTTTTCATCTCCACATACCTTACTCATGGGATCCACACTTTATGCCTGGCCAGGGGTTCTCAAAATTTAATTTTCATCAGAATTAACTGAGAGGCTTCTCAGGACTGAAGGTTTCTGGAACGTTTCCTGCAGAATGTCAAATTCAGTCGGTCTGGAATAAAGCCCAGATAGGAAACTATCAAATTACAAAAGGAGTTTTCTTTTCCCCTTTAAAATATTTTTTCCTTTTCATAGAGTTGGGGGTCTTACTATGTTGCCCAGGCTGGTCCTGAACTCCCAGGCTCAAGTGATCCTCTTGCCTCAACCTCCCAAAGTGCTGAGATTACAGGCATGAGCCACTGTGTCTAGCCTGAAAGGGGTTTTCAAAATATTTGGGGAAGCGTGATGAAAGCTGTTCACTATAGACTACAACTGATCATACTGGGCACTTTGAACCAGAATACATTTATTTTAAAAAATTGTCATACTATAAGTTCAAATTTGAATAAAAGTGGGAAAAGAACAGTACCCAGGCCTCCCATATGCACTTTACATAGATTTTCCCCGATTGCTAACATTTCTAAGCCCTTTGAGAATAACTTGAAAAGAAGATGTCCTATTATAGTGTAATTGTTCAGGGTGTATTTACTACTGTATTAGTCTGTTCTCATGCTGCTAATAAAGACACACCTCAGAATTTCTAAAGGAAAGAGGTTTAGTGGACTCACAGTTCCACATGGCTGGTGAGGCCTCACAGACATGGTGGAAGGTGAATGAGGAGGAAAGTCACATCTTACATGGTGTCATGAAAGAGGGCTTGTGCAGCAGAACTCCCCTGAATAAAACCATCAGATCTCGTGAGACTTATTCACTACCATGAGAACAGTATAGGACATGCTGCCTCCATGATTCAGTTATCTCCACATGGCCTCGTCCTTGACACATGGGAATTATTAAAATTCAAAATGAGATTTGGGTGGGGACACAGCCAAACCATATCATTCCTCCTCTGACACCTCCCAAATCTCCTGTCCTCACATTTCAAAACCCATCATGCCTTCCCAACAGTCCCCCAAAGTCTTAACTCATTTCAGCATTAACTCAAAAGTTCACAGTCCAAAGTCTCATCTGAGACAAGGCAAGTCCCTTCCACCTATGAGCCTGTAAAACCAAAAGCAAGTTAGTTACTTCCCAGATACATTGAGGATACAGGCATTGGGTAAATACACCCATTCCAAATGGGAGAAATTGGCCAAAATGAAGGGGCTACAGCCCCCATGCGTATTTGTAATCCAGAGGGGTGGTCAAATCTGAAAGCTCCAAAATGATCTCCTTTGACTCCATGTCTCACATCCAGGGTGCGCTGATGTGAGAGGGGGGTTCCCATGGTCTTAGGCAGCTCCACTCCTGTGGCTTTGCAGGGTACAGCCTCCCTCCCAGTGGCTTTCATAGGCTGGCGTTGAACGTCTGTGGCTTTTCCAGGCACATAGTGCAAGCAGTCGGTGGATCTACCATTCTTGGGCCTGGAGGATGGCAGACCCCTTCTCACAGCTACACTAGACAGTGCTCCAGTGTGGATTCTGTGTGGGGGCTCCAAGCACACATTTCCCTTCCACACTGCCCTAGCAAAGGTTCTCTATGAGGGCCCTGCCCCTGCAGCAAACTTCTGCCCGGACATCCAGGCATTTCCATACATCTTCTAAAATCTAGGCAGAGGTTCCCAAACCTCAATTCTTGACTTCTGTGCACCTGCAGGCTCAATACCACATGGAACCTGCCAAGGCTTGGGGCTTCCACCCTCTGAAGCAATGGCCTGAGCTGTACCTTGGTCCCTTTTAGCCATGGCTGGAGGGGCTGGGACGAAGGGCACCAAGTTCCAAGGCTGCACACAGCAGGGGTGCCCTGGACCTGGCCCAGGAAACCACTTTTTCCTCCTAGGCCTCAGGGCCTGTGATGGGAGGGGCTGCTATGAAAGTCTCTGAAATGTCCTGGAGACATTTTCCTTATTGTCTTGGTGATTAACATTTGGCTCATTACTTATGCAAATTTCTGCAGCCAGCTTGAATTTCTCCCCAGAAAATGGAGCTTTCTTTTCTTGTTGGGCTGCAAATTTTACAAATTTTTATGCTGTGCTTCCTCTTCAATGCTTTGCCACTTAGAAATTTCTTCTACCAGATACTCTAAATCACGTCTCTCAAGTTCAAAGTTCCACAGATTTCTGGACAAAATGCTACCAGTTTCTTTACTAAAACATAGCAAGAGTCACCTTTATTCCAGTTCCCAAACCGTTTCCCATCTCCTTCTGAGACCATGTCAGCCTGGACTTCATTGTTCTTATCACTATCAGAATTTTGGTCAAAGCCATTCAACACGTCTCTAGGAAGTTACAAACTTTCCCACATTCTGCTTTCTTCTTCTGGGCCCTCCAAACTGTTCCAACTTCTGCCTGTTATCCAGTTCCAAAGTTGCTTCCACATTTTTGGGTATCTTTACAGAAGTGCCCCACTATCCGGTACCAATTTACTGTATTAATCAGTTTTCATGCCTCTGATAAAGACATACCCAAGACTGGGTAATTAATAAAGGAAAGAGATTTAATGGACTCACAGTTCCACATGGCTGGGGAGGCTTCACAATCATGGTGGAAGGTGAATGAGGAAGAAAGTCACATCTTACATGGTGGCAGGCAGCAGAGCTTGTGCAGGGGAATTCCCATTTATAAAACCATCAGATCTCACGAGATTTATTCACTACCACAAGAACGGTATGGGGGAAACCATCCCCATGATTCAATTATCTCCACCTGGCCCCACCCTTCACATGTGGGGATTATTACAATTCAAGGTGAGATTTGGGTGGGGACACAGCCAAACCCTATCAACTACAGATTAGGATATTCAATGTACATAAACACAGAACACTCACCAAAACCAACAAATTAACAGTCTCCCAGGCCAGGCACAGTGGCTGACATCTGTAATCCCAGCACTTTGGGAGGCTGAGGCGGGTAGATCACTTAAGCCCAGGAGTTTGAGACCAGCCTGGGTAACAGAGTGAGACACCATCTCTATAAAAACTAAAAAGAAAACAAAAAAATGATCACCCAAAATTACTGTCTAATCCACAGACTTCATTCAAGTTTCATTGATGTCCTCAAAAATGTCCTTGAAAGGTCCAGAATCTAATCAAAGATCCTATGTTACATTTAGTTATGTCTCTTTAGCATCCTTCAGTCTTTTCTGGACCGTTTTTTGTTTCAGTTGGATTTTCTTTATTGTGGTAAAATATACATAGCTTAATATTTATCATGTTGACCATGATCAATGTCAATTTATTCTGAAGGAATAAATTCATGATCAATTTATTCTGAAGGAACACTGAGGTTTACAAATCAGTGGCATTAAACACATTCACAGGGTTGTGTAGCCACCACCACTTTCTGTACTCAAAGCTGGACGTGGTGGTGTGCACCTGTAGTCCCAGCTACTCGGGAGGTTGAGGCAGGAGAATTGCTTGAACCTGGGAGGTGGAGGTTGCAGTGAGCCGAGATTGTGGCACTGCACTCCAGCCTGGGTGACAGAGCAAAACTCCGTCTCAAAAAAAAAAGAAAAATATAAGAAAGAAAATGTAAGATTCCATAAACACATGTGAAAAGAAGGGGGGAAAAGATTCCAAACAAGTATGGTCTCGGATTAGCATAGTTACGGGTCAATGGAGCAGAAAGGAGAATTCAAGAATGACATGCTCATTTATGAATTTTTCCACATTGTCGCCAAGGTAAGCAAAAAGGCAGAAAATGGTTTTCCAAACAAATAAAGTGCCAGAACAACTGATGTGAAATTTGACCTTTCTCTCACGCTATTAAAAACAAAACAAAAACAAAAACAAAACAAACAAAAAAAAACCACTCAAAATGTATTACAGACCTAAATGTAAATGTAAATCTTTACAATTTTTAGAAGAAAACGTATTCAGCCTTAGGGGCAGGCAAAGATTACCTAAAAGGACATCAAAAGCACACACTATTTTTTTTAAATGGTATATTGAACTTCATTGAAATTAAAAACTCCTGCTCGTTGAACAATAGTGTTAAGGAAATGAAAAGGAAAGCAACAAATTGTTACAATATGTTATCCGTTCATATTTGTGCCAAACATACATCTGATTTCTGGACTATATAAAGAATTCTTACAATTCAATAATAAGAAAATGAACAACTCAGTTATTTATTTATTTATTTATTTTGAAACAGAGTCTTCCTCTGTTGCCCAGGCTGGAGTTCAGTGGCATGATCTCAGCTCAACTGCAGCCTCCACCTCCTGGGTTCCAGTGTTTCTCATGCCTCAGCCTCCCAAGTAGCTGGAATTACAGGCGTGCACCACCATGCCCAGCTAATTTTTGTACTTTTAGTAGAGACGTGGTCTCGCTACGTTGCCCAGGCTGCTCTTGAACTCCTGACCTCAAGTGATCTGCCTGCCTCAGCCTCCCAAATTGCTGGGATTACAGGCATGAGCCACCATGCCCAGCTGTTGAATAGGCCAGATGTGGTGGCTCACACCTGTGGTCTCAGCACTTTGGGAGGCTGACGCAGAAGGATCACTTGAAGCCAGGAGTTTGAGACCAGCCTGGCCAACATGGTGAAACCCTATCTCTACTAAAAACACAAAAAATTAGCCGAGTGTGGTGGTGCACGCCTGTAATCTCAGCTACTCGGGAGGTGAGTCATGAGAATCACTTGCACCCAAGAGGCGGAAGTTGCAGTGAGCCGAGATCACACCACTGCACTTTAGCCTGGGTGACAGAGTGAGACGACCTGTCTCCAAAAAACAAAAACAAAAAAGTTAAACATACAACTCTCCATGTGACTCAAAAACTTCACTCTTAGGTACTTATCCAAGAGAACTGGAAAATGTGTCCATACACACAAAAAATGTTTATAGCAGTGTTATTTATAATTGCCCCCAAACTGGAAACAATACAGGTTTCTATCAGTTGGGGAAGAACTGATGGATTGATATCTATAGAATCTGCTAGTACTTAGCTATAAAAAGGAACACACTGATAAGGCATGCAACAGGATGCATGAATCCTAAAACTAGTTTGGTGACTGAAAGAAGCCAGACGTAAAATAAGTATTTTATAGACTTAGTGTGACTCCATGTATGTGAACTTCTAGGACAGGTATACCTACAGTTGACCCTTAAAAACTCAGGGGTTAGGGGTGCAGTCAGCACATAGCTTTTGACTCCCCCATAACTTAACGTCTAATAGCCTACAGTTGACCAGAAGCCTCACTAACAGCATAAACAGTCAATTACCGCATATTTTGTATGCTCTGTGTATTATATACTGTATTCTTACAGTAGAGTAAGCTAGAGGGAAAAAATGCTATGAAGAAAATCATGGCCGGGGTCAGTGGCTCGCGCCTGTCATCCCAACACTTTGGGAGGCCAGGGTGGGAGGATTGTTTGAGGCCAGGAAGTTGAGACCAGCCTGGGCAACACAGTGAGACCCTGTCTCTACAAAAAATAGAAAAATTAGCCAGGCATAGTGGCATGTGCCTGTAGTCCCACCTACTCTGGAGGTTGAGGTGAGAGGATTGCTTGAGTCCAGGAGGTTGAGGATGCAGTGAGCCATGATTGCACCACTGCACTCCAGCCTGGATGACAGAGCAAGACCTTGAAAAAAAAAAAAAAAAAAGAAAGAAAGAGAAAAGGAGAAAAGAAAGAAAGAATGAAAGAAAAGAAAGAGGAAGGAAGAAGGAAGGAAATCATAAGGAAGAGAAAATATATTTACTGTTCACTAAGTGGAAGTAGATCATCATAAAGGTTTTCATCCTTGTCTTCAAGTTGAGGAGGCTGAGGAGGAGGAAAAGGAGGGCTTGGTCTTGCCATCTCAGGGATGGCAGAGTGGAAGAAAATCCTTGTATAAGTGGGCACATGCAGTTCAGACCTGTTGTTCAAGGGTCAACTGTAATCTATAATGATGAAAAAATGATCAGCAGCTGCCAGAAAGTGAGGGATTGGGAGATGGGGTGAAATAGTTTTAACTGCCAAGGAGCATGAAGGAACATTTTGGGGTGACAAAAATGTTCTACACCTCATTTGTGGCAGTAGTGACTTGGGTGTATACATTAGTTGAACCTTATTGAACTGTGTGCTTAAAACTGATACTTTTATTGTATGTGAAGTATTGATCAATAAAGTTGATTGCTTTTAAACAAAAACTAAATTAAAAATAAGACTCCAGGCAACTCTAAATATTTTTTGGAGGCCGTCCAGTGCTGCTAGCTAAATTAAGTTTCTCTAACTGCATTTCTCAAGCCTACTGAAGAATGTGTTTATATGTGTATATATATGCATATGTGTATATGTACATGTCTATGTGTATGTCAATATGCATGTGTGTATATTTATGTATATGGTATATATACATGCATGTATATGTATACATGCATGTATGTATAGGTATGTGTGTGATATGTGCATATACATTATGTGTATATGTATATGCATGCACATACATATATGTGAGTGCATGTGTATATGTATACGGTGTGTGTACATATGTACATGTGTGTTACTTGTATATATACGCATATATATGCATGTGTCTATGTGTGTATAGTATATATATGTTTATATGTATGTACATGGTACTTGTATGTGCATATATGTATGTGTGTGCCTCTTAATAGGTACATGTTTAGATATATGTGTATGGTATAGGTTTTTATATATGTATATGTGTGCATGCATGATGTATGTATATGTGTGTATGTATATTTATATGCATAGGTGTGTATATATGTGTATGGCATATATGTGTGTATATATGTGTATGACATATATGTGTGTATATACGTGTATGACATATATGTGTATATCTATGTGCTTGTGTGAATGTGTATGTTTTTGCATATGTGTATAGCATGTGCATTATATATGAGTAAGGGGACTGAGTGCAGTGGCTGACACCTGTAATCCCAGCACTTTGGAAGGCCTAGGCAAGAGGATCATTTAAGGGCAGGAGTTCAAGAACAGCCTTGGCACCATATCAAGACCCCATCTCTACAAAATTTTTAAAATATACATATAAATTAGTATGGGTATACGTATGGTGTATGTATACAGGTATATATGTGTACATATATGTATATGTATATATGTGTACATATATGTATATGCATATATGTGCATTATGTGTGTATATATGCATATATGTGTATATGTCTGGTATGTAAATGTGTAAATGTACATATATGATGTATATATGTGTATATGCGCATAGTGTGTGGATGTATATATGTATACATATGGTGTTTATATGTATATGTATATCTATGTGTATACATGTGTGTATCACATATAAATATGTGTATATGTGTGTATGAATGAGTAAATATTTATGCATATGTGTATGGTATATGCATGCATATATGTGTGTGTGGGTGCATGTATATACATACGTATAAGTGTACAGTGTGTGTATGTATACATATGTGTATATGTGTGTATGCATACGTATGTGTGTGTGCATGTGTAGATATGTATGTGTATATGTGTGTATGGTATATATAAGTGTATCTATAAATGTTTGTGTGCAAATGTGTATATATTTATGCATGTGTGTATAGTATATGTATATATGTTTGTATATGTATATGTGTGTGCATTTGCATATGTATAAATATGTGTATAATTCTGAGAAAAGTGCTCTTTTGCAGAATTATACATATATTTATACATATTTAGCAAGAAAACGCTAAATTAGAGCTGAATGCTGTGACGCATTCACAGTTGTGGTTGGGCACATTCAACTAGAAAGATTTTTAAAAAAACAATACTGCATGGAGTCCAAACGTAAATGCCATGGTTCAGACAAGCTGGGAAGGAGGATCGAAACCCACAATTTGAAAAACTGTCTGAGGCAATTCTGGTACAGAGCCAACCTGTAGAAATTCTGACTCACAGGTTTTTTGGATGTTTTTCTTTCTTTCTTTCTTTCTTTCTTTCTTTCTTTCTTTCTTTCTTTCTTTCTTTTTTTTTTTTTTTTTTGACAGTATCTCATTCTCTCACCCAGGCTGGAGTGCAGTGGCACAATCTTGTCTCACTGCAGCATCAGACTCCCAGGCTCTGAGATTCTCCTGTCTCAGCCTCCTGCATAGCTGGGATTACAGGTGTGAGCCACCACACCTGGCTAATTTTTGTATTTTTAGTAGAGACCAGGTTTCGCCATGTTGTCCAGGCTGGTCTCCAACTCCTGGACTTAAGCAACCCTCCCACCTCAGCCTCCCAAAGTGCTGGGATTATACTAACTCTCTCCACGAGAGTTTTTTCTTTCTTGTTTCTCACAAACATGCCTTAGGAGATGCCCCACTTTGATAAAGATAAAATAAAGACGGGATAGGCTAGAGATGAGATAAAAAGCACAGACCAAGGAAGAAGATTTCACCTTTTATCTTACCATTTATGTCTCCTCTTCTATTCTTTGTGGACCCGAGCGGGTATAAATTCAGTGTTGGACCTTAGAAGCAGCATTTAGTCATGCTGATTTGTAGGTTCCTTCCTTATTGTCCTAATGGGACCCTTTACTTGATTTCTTGAAGTTGCCACTCATAGAGTTTAGGCACTTTTCTCTCTCTCTCAGTTTGTTTAACCTTTTTCTACTTCATTTCATGTCTATTTGGTACAGAATGGCTGGGCCCCTGGCTAAACTCCACCCTCAAGCCTGGAACCTCGGACCTAAGTGAAAACAGCTGATCTCGTTTTTCCACCCAAATAGTTGCCATTTTGGCCTGCCCCACCTGCTATCCTGTGTCCATAAAAACCAGACTTCAGCTGGCAGAGCAACACAAGTGGTTGGGGATACAAGCTGCTGAAGGCTGGGATACAAGTGGCTGAGCATTGGAGACTACAGATAGACATGGCTAACTTCAGACAGTGCAGCTTCTGAGAACAGCCCGGCCAGAGACAGCTGGACTTCAGGGAAAGCTAACCATCTTCCCACATCATCCCCTTTCCAACCCCCTATTCCACTGGCAGCCACATCCATTGCCAATAAAATCTTCCACATACACTACCTTTCAATCTGCTCGTGTGACCAGATTTTTCCTGGATGCTGAAAGAGAATGCAGGTGTCAAGAAGGGCAGGTGCAGGAGGCTGTCACCCTGACCCTTCACTGGGCTATTAACACTTAGCTGTCCAGGAACGGCAGGCTGAGTGAAACAAGCCACTCCAGTTCCTGCCCACAAAGGGGGTCAAGGGAACAATCCTATCTCATCTGGAGGCTCGTCTGGGATACAACAAAGGGTGGGTTAAAATGCGGAATTGTTGGATCTGTCTCTTTTCTGAGACCCTGCTTCCTCTCTCTTTTCTTCAGGAAAAAGGAATGTTGGCTCTGTTTCCCTTCATGAAAGTCTAGCTGGTCTGAACCAGGGGAGGGATACAGTGATTAAAGGAACCCATTTCCACAGAGCAAGAGGCTCTTTCCCCAGGTTCCCCCGCCACCATGCACTTTAAGTTGTTTTTCTTCTTTTCCAAGTAAGAGAGTTCTCTTTCTATGTCAGCACTCTGCTTCTGATAGGGAAACGACAGAGGGGCATTGTCTGCAGGCTGTTAGCTGTAAATTTGGCAAGGCCTGTTTGGGACTTAATCTAAATAAATCTATGCAGCCCCTGAAATACTTTTTTTTTTTTTGGTCTCAAACTCGATTCCAAGCTTCAGGTCGAGGCACTAGAAAGGCAACAGGCACAGTGTAAATAGGCAGGACAAATTCCTGTCCATTAAACCCCTGCTTTACAGAAGGAGGCCATACTCCATGGAATAAATGAGGCCCAGGAAACTCAAAGGTTGTTGACGGTGGGGGAGATAGAGGCATAGGTGAGTGCAGATAATTCCCATTCTCTAGGTCTTCCCTGCTTCACAGGTGGAAGCTGCATTGATAGCCATGGGTGGCACCTGCCAAGGAACTCAAAGGTTGTCAACAGCAGGGGAGGTAGAGGCATAGGTGAGTGTGAATCATTCCTATTCTCTAGGCTCCCCTGGCTTCATGGGTGCAAGCCACATTGGCACCTATGGGTGGCACCTGTCAAGGTTGCTGGGACTTGGGGATGAAAAGATAGAAGAGGAAAGGAGGATGCCCACTTCCTCTCTCCCTCATACCCCAGGTTATCACTGAAAGAAGAAAGAGAATTGAGGGAAGCCTAATTCCCTGTCTTCAGAATGGGCAACCAACACACTTTTCCACCTCCAGTTTATACTCAGAAACAGACCCTGGGACCAGATAGTACTTTAGAGGACATCCTGAAAACGACCACCTTGGTCTTTTAAACACAAGAAAGAGGCAGAAACTTTACTGCCCACCGGCAAGCCCATAAGCCTCAGAATTCCTAAGATTCACCTGTTATCTCCTACAGATGTGGTGAGAGCACTTCTCCGGCTCATAAAGTTTAACTGCTCCCATACGAGGTTTAATTTCTTTCACCAGGGTGAGGCAGCTTGGGGTACAGTGTTGTTTTATTTCTTGTTTCTGAGATGTTTTGCACTACATTCTTTCTTTGTGTAATACACATGTTTGATCCATGCCTACTTAACCTTGTAAAGCTTGTTTATTCTTTCACCTAGAGGCCATCAAGGCTCCAAATGGGCAGGCAGCCGGAGCCTCGGATGATGGCTCGCCTTTGCCGGGGACTCTTGGGAGACCTCTGGGAGGAATCTAACTGCCATTTTCCCCAAACAACGCCCTCTTTCAGCAGGAAGTAGCTCAGACTGGTCGTCATCCATTTTCTAAGGGCAGTTAGATGTGCCTCTCCAGAGGGGGAAAATGGTACAGAACAACTGGGCTCCTGGCTAAACTTCACCCCCAAGCCTGGAACCTTAGTCCTAAGTGAAAACAGCCGAACCCATTTTTCAACCCAAATGATTGCCCTTTTGGCCTGCCCTGCCCCCTGTCCTGTGCCCATAAAAACCAGACTTCTGCTGGCAGAGCAACACAATTGGCTGATGCAAGCAGTCAGGGATGCAAGCTGCTGAGCGTTGGGTATACAAGTGGCTGAGCAAGGGAGACTACAAATAGAAGCTAACTTCAGATGGTGCAGCTTCAGATGGGAGCCCAGTCAGAGATGGCTGGGCTTCAGGGAAAGATCACCTTCTTCCCACACCGTCCCCTTTCCAACTCCCCATTCTGCTGAGAGCACATCCATCTGAGAGCCACATCCATCGCCCAGTAAAATCCTCTGCATACACTACCCTTCAATCCATTTGTGTGACCACCTGGATGCCAAACAAGAACTCGGGTGTCAAAAAGGGCAGGTGCAGAAGGCTGTCACTCTGACCCTTTGCTGGGCTGTTTACACTTAGTCATCCATGGACTGCAGGCTGAGTGAAATGAGCCGCTCCAGTTCCTGCCCATGAAGGGGGTCAAGGGAAAAATCTCATCTCATTTTTTAAAATTAATATATCATCATTGTACATTTTTTTTCATGAGAAAGGGCCTCTTTTGTCCAGGCTAAAGTGCAGTGGCACAATCACAGCTCACTGTGGCCTCAACCTTTTAGTCTTAAGTGATCCTCCTGCCTCAGCCTCACGGGTAGCTGGGACTACAGGTGTGCACCACCATGCCTGGCTGTGTACATATTTGGGGGGTATAGGTAATCTTTTGAAACATTCAAACAATGTGTCATGATCCAATCAGGGAATTTGGGGTATCCATCACATCAAACATTCATACTTTCTTGGTGTTTGGAGCATTACAATTCTTTTCTAGCTATTTTGAAACATAAAACAAATCATTATTTTGTTTTGTTTTCATTTTAACTTTTGAGACAGGGTCACAGGCTGGACAAATCATTGTTCACTATAATTTCCCTACTGTACTATCAAATACTAGAACTTATCCCTTCTATCCAGTGGTATTTTTGTAGCTCTCCACCAACTTCTCTTGATTTATGACATGCAATATAAGTGCAACATAAGAAATGTATTGCTATTTAAAATTAGGTGCATGCTGACATGCACATCTTCAGAATGGGTGAGGGATTAGGAGTCCAAAGAGATTAGAAAAGATTTGATACTTATGAGACACAATAGTAACAGCAACATTTTTATTAAAAAAAAATTATTAGAGACCAGGTCTCACTATGTTCCAAGGCTGGTTTCGAACTCCTAGGCTCAAGCAATCTTCTCACATCAGCCTCCCAAAGTTCTGGGATTACAGGCATGAGCCACTGCACCCACCCAACTTTTTGTTAAGTCAGGTTCTGTTCAAAGTAGATGATGATAGTTGAGATAAAAATAGCCCTTTTCATAGATTTTCTTAAAAATACATCACCATATATAAGACATTTTCTCATGTGGACATACCATCCATTTTACCCCCATGGGCGTTTCTTTTTCTTCATAATGTCAAAGCTGAAGCAACTAGTTTAGAAACATGGATTTCGAGATTGTCTTCTTGTATGCAACCCATATGAAAATTTTCAGTTATGTCTGAATATTTTCAAGTATTACCTGTGCAAGGAATATGGAAAATGGTGGCCAGGTAGAGAAGGAATTTGAGGTAGAGAAGGAATTCTGCCCAAAAGGAGTGGCTCCTTATGTCACCCTTTACAGTGACACTTTAAACCATAGCCCAGGATAAATAAATTCCAGCTAGAGTGGAATATGAAGTGGTTGTTTGGGAAAGATGGATGAAACCACCTTTACAGAATTATAAATAATGAGAGAAATCGAACATGACTGATTCCATGTTGCTTCTAACCTCACAGGCTACATTGTTGTTGTTGTTGTTGTTGTTGTATTTGTTTTGCTTCTTCTAGCATATGGTGCCCAAGATAACAATAAGACCAATTTAGTTCGTAGTTCAACTTGGAGTCAAGGGAAAGCGAACGTCCGCCTTGTTCAGAGATGAAAGCTCCGTGCAGAAGACAAGGTTAGGATGATGGTGGGGATCTGAACTTTGCTAAAGAATATGTATTGTTAGGATGGGCACAGTGGCTCATACCTGTAATCCCAGCATTCTGGGAGGCTGAAGCAGGAGGACTGCTTGAGGCCAGGAGTTAGCGATTAGAGGGGGCAACATAGCAAGACCCCATTTTCACAAAAAAAAAAAAAAAGCTATCCACCTGTGGTGGCGTGTGCTTGTGGTCCCAGCTATTCAGGGGGCTGAGATGGGAGGATCATTTGAGTCAGGAGGTCGAGGCTGCAGTGACAGTGATTGTGCCACTGCACTGCAGTCTGGGTAACACAGCGAACCCCTGTCTCAAAAAAAAAAAAACAAAAAAAGAGTAAATGACTTTACTTGATGCTAAGAGAGTATCTCTTTTGGGATGCTAGTATTGTAAATGCAGCTGACAAGTACTGTTGTATAACGTTCGTGCTAAGAGTTTCAGGTGTGGAGCTTGATTCTGCTACCAGCTCTGAAGGACGTGGGAGTATGAGAAACAAATTGAAATTGCTCACCCAGCATGATCGTAATTAAGTGTTCTCCAGTCATCTGCAAAGTACGTCCTTAACACCAGTGTTTTCAACCGGAGTGATTCTGCCCCCCCCGGGAGACATTGTGCCACGGCTGGAGATATTTCTGGTTGTCACAACTGGGGAGGAGGTGGTGATCACTACCTGCTTCTAGGGAGTGGAGCCCAGGGATTCTTTTCAACATTGTACAATGTGCAGGACGGCCCCTACAATAAAGAATCATCCTCCTCAGTGGTCAATAGTAGGGTAGTGGCGTAACCATGCCTCATCCCAGAACATAGAAAGTCAGGCTGAAGTTCAGCCAACCTGGGAGTTCCAATTTGGATCCTGGTTTTATCTCCTTGATGTTCAACTTGTGCAAAAAATAACTGCATGAGTGTTGACAGCCTTCCCTCAAGAGCAACATAACCTAGTAGACTTGGCCTAGAGCGGTAGGTGTTCCTCAGCCCGTCGAGCCTATGCTTTGTTCTTTCTGATGTGTTAAACTCATAAAGAATGTACGCAGCTGCAGATTTATAAGAGGGCTTATTTGGCAAGCGGGAGTCTCAAATCAAAACTCTGCAATGTTCAGGCTATAGAGACTATAAATGCATTAGGATGAATATTTTTGTGATTCAACACGTAGAAGTGTGCAGACAGCTCTTATTTGGAAAAAAAAAAAAAAGTCCTTGAAGTGATTCGTTTTACACCTAACGTTGCCTGCAATGTATGCTCTGCTTCAATATGAAGAAAGAAATGCGCTCCCTGGCAAATAGATGAGAAAACACATTGGTGCACAGAGCTAAACGGAAGTGACAGTGACAGAGTCACATAGGTGAGCAGCTATATACATATGGTAATAGTTGCGGCTGTGTACACACCGTCATAGTTGCAACTGTAACCTGAATTGTTTCCTGTCTTCTTTTTATGTTTGAGGCAAATAGCAAAAGGAAACAAAAAGCCATGAAATTTAAGGGCTACGGAGTGATGACTCAAGATGAGTTTTAAGAAAACCACTTTTCCATTTTGGAAAGTGCACTCTGTCTACATCAAAAGCCAGAAGGGATTCCACCTTCCTGCCGTTGAAAAACTCCGTGTTCAGCACCAGATGTCTGGGCTCCTTCCGTGAGAGTGAGGTTCTGCAAATAGAACAGAAGGTCTTTTGTGGACGCCTGAAAGACCCAGCAGTACATTCCTTGGGGACTTGCCTGATCTGTTTCTGGGACAACCTAACTTGGTTTCTGCGGAATTCCTGTTTTTGCTTTTCAGAGTGAATCAGCTACGCACATGCGTGAGCCAGCCGTTCAGTGCTGCCGAGACAGCCAGTGCGTGTCTGTTTTGGCAGGAAGAAGACGTTTCTTCCAAGGAGCAGCCTCCCCGCTACATCCAGCCAGTGTCGCCCTTACACAGCTGCATGTCAGGTAACTGGCCTTCCTGGGGCTTCTTCTTTCAGGCCGGCTTTTGCACGTGCAGAGACGCTCCAGGGGATATTCTTTTATGCCAAACTGCGTCTTTTCAAACAAGTCCCTGTCAATGTTTTAAAAGTAATTTTCTTTCAAAACATAATAATAATAATCAGTGAAAATCTCAAGTACAGATTTTACATGGGAGATTTCCAAACGTAATGCGTAAAAAAAAAAAGCAACGAGGGAAGATGTACCAAATGGGAGACATTGCATCCACACTAGATTCTTATCTTAGAGATGCTGAAGGCACATGCACTGAACATCGAGGAGACACCGGAGGTGAAAAGCGAAACTGGGTTTGGGAACAGGGCCCAGGCAAAGCGTTGAACACAGGCTCGCAGCCCGGGGCTGAAGCTCAGGGCGGGAAAGGAGGGCTGGGATTCCTTCTCCCTGGAAGACAATCAAAGGCTACATTGTCAGTCTCGCATGGGTGTTTCCTCGTCTGCTTCTTTTATCTTTATTTCTATTGCATTGTACTATATTTTATTGTATTCTATATTTTATTATTTTGTTTTATTTTAAATTCAGACAGGATCTTGCCGTGTTGTCCAGGCTGGTCTCAAACTCCTGGCCTCAAGTGATCTTCCCATCTCGGCCTCCCAAAGGCCAGAGTGTGCCAGCTGGGATTACAAGTGTGAGCCACCGCGCCCAGCCTCTTGTCTCTTTCTAAAGATATCTTGTGTCTTTAGAATAAAAAAGTAGAAAGTTTTATTCAGTAGTAAAAATTAAATCTGGACCAAAATGTTTAACATTCCAAGGGTTAAAGTGCAGAGTTCTTTGGAAAAGAAAAATCTGCTTTTATTGTGTCACTAAATACATAAATACATCAGTTCAGAGGTAGGCCACAGACTTGATATCTAACCGTATGTCATATGACTGTTCAACCATGATTGAGGGTCCTATATTTAGACACCAGTATAACCAGCCAGATAAAACAAACACAACCAGTCATGTTCCCCAGGCAAGTCAGAAGCAGCCCATAATATGCTTTTTCCTTGAAAAATCATGTACATATATATGTTATATGCATATATGTACTTGTTTTATATGTATATATGTATATACATACACACATAAACATTTTTACTTTAAAAAGTACATATATTAATGTTACATGTATATACGTACATGTTTTATAGGTATATATGTTATGTATACATATATGTATGTATGTTATGTATACATATATGTATGTATATGTTATGTATACATATATGTATGTATATGTTATGTATACATATATGTTATGTATACATGTATGTATGCTATGTATACATATATGTATGTATATATACATGCATGTACATGTATACATTATATACATATAAGCATACCTATATGAACACATAAACATGTATGTAGATACCTATATGTACATGTTTATATATGTTTTATGTTTATATTTATACGTGCATATTATAACATGTATTTATATGTAGATGTGCGTGTATATGTACATGTTTTATGTATCTATACATATATGTACATATATATTTTAAAGTATATATTATTTTTGTAAAGAAAAGCATGCATATTTTAATAAAGAAAAATTATGCTTTATTATATATTTATATATTGTATTTATATATTTTATTGTATTTTTTTTTTTTTTCTAGAGATAGGCTCTCACTTTGTTGCTCAGACTTAACTTGAACTCCTGGGCTCAAGCAATCCTCCCACCTCGGCCTCCCTAAGTGCTGGGATTATAGGCGTGAGCCACCACACCCAGCCTTATTTACACATTTTATGTGATACATGTATACTATGTATGATGTACAAAAGTTATACTATATTATATATAATAATTATGAATATATAAATTAAAATATAGGTGAAAATATTCCTTTAGGCCCCCTACGAGGAAATGACTTAAGATTTGTTGCCAAAAATCACAAAGTAAAAGCAATTACCATTAGGGCACACACCTGTGGCAGGAAAAGAAAACATTTCTGACACCCCTCCTAATACTCATTTAGAGACATGCCACCAAAACCGTCCACTTGTAAAAATGAGTCAGGCTGGAGTGTGCCAGCGTGTCAGCTCCTCGTCCCAGAAGTAGGGTGGTTTCCACACCCACATAAGGAGGAAGTGAGATCAGGTAGGCTATGTGACTTCTCACAGACCCAGCATGTGACTGCATATGAAGTTGTGAAGAGACAGCAGGTGGAACTCTATGAAACCCCGTCCTTGTAGGTCAAGGATGGTTGAATAATAGGGACCATTGTGTAGGGTTCCATTCTACAGAGTAACTTCCCAGCAATGATCATGCAGTGCCTCAGAAACTGCTTCCTGCCCTCTTGGTCTTGTCTTGTCTTTTCTTTTCTTTTTTGAGATGGAGTCTCACTCTGTCACCCAGGCTGGAGTGCAGCGGCACAGTCTCGGCTCACTGCAAGCTCCGTCTCCCGGGTTCAAGCGATTCTCCTATCTCAGCCTCCCAAGTAGCTGGGATTACAGGTGCACGCCACCACACCCAGCTAATTTTTGTATTTTTAGTACAGACGGGGTTTTGCCATGTTGGCCAGGCTAGTCTCAAACACCTGACCTCAGGTGATCAGCCCGCCTCAGCCTCCCAAAGCGCTGGGATTACAGGCGTGAGCCACCGTGCCCAGCCCGGCTTTTCTATGTTTTTAAACCAAGCATTGCTTGAAAATAATCCTTTTTTTACTTTTTTTTTTTTTGCTTATTTAATTTTTTCTTTTTATCTTATGTTTATTATTATTATTATAATTTTTGAGACAGAGTCTCTCTCCGTTGCCGAGGCTGGAGTACAATGCTGCGATCTTGCCTCACTGTAACCTCCGACTCCGGGGTTCAAGCAATTATCTTGCCTCAGCCTCCCGAGTAGCTGGGATTACAGGCATGTGACACCATGCCTGGCTAATTTTTCTATTTTTAGTAGAGACACGGTTTCACCATGTTGGCCAGGCTAGTCTCGAGCTCTTGGGCTCAAGTGATCGGCCCACCTCGTCCTCCCAAAGTGCTGGAATTACAGGCATGAGCCACTGCGCCTGGCCTTTTTACTTCTTTTGTTTGTTTGTTTACTTTAAAAAATGTTTTCTTTTTTATTTTTATCTTATCTTTATTATTTCTTATTTACTTCATTTACCACTCAACAAATAACTTCTTTAAAACATTTTTTTTTGAGGCAGGGTCTTGCTCTGTCAGTCAGGCTGGAGTGAAACTGCAGCTTCAACCTCCCAGGCTCGAACAATCTTTCCACCTCAGCCTCCTGAGTAGCTGGCAGTAGAGACACATGCCACCATGCCTGGCTAATTGTTTTATTATTTATAGAGACAGGGTCTTGCTATGATGCCCGGGCTGGTCTCGAAGTCCTGGGCTCAAGCGATCTTCCTGCCTCGACCTCCCCAAGTGCTAGGATTATGGGCATAAGCCACAATGCCCAGCCTAATTTTTTTTATTTTTGAAGAGACAGCATCTCACTTTGCTGCCCAGGCTGCTCTGAAACTCCTGGCCTCAAGCAATCTTCCTGCCTCGTCCTCCCAAAGCGCTGGGATTACAGGCATGAGCCACCATGCCAGGTTGGATATGATCATATTATAGCCAGCACCCTGTGTAACAGCACAGGCAATCACTTAAAAACCTAAGGACACTGGCAGAATACGGCGACTCACACCTGTAATCCCAGCACTTCGGGAGGCCAAGGAGGGCAGATCACTGGAGCTCAGGACTTTGAGACCAGCCTAGGCCACATGGCAAAACCCCGTCTCTACAAAAAATAAAACACAATAAAAACCTAAGGAAACTGACCACTGGTTTGGTAGACGTAGGCGTGGCTTTGAGATTCCCCCATGCTGCGATGTGGGGGGAGTCTGCTCTGTCTGGCCTAACTCTCTCTGATCTTCTGACTTGGGAAAAACAAACTCGAAGTCAATCATTCCCAGCTCAAAGCCTTGTGCAAGTGCTCTCTGCCTTCACGCTTGCTTCCTTTGGGAGAGAACCTTCCTCTTCTTGATCGGGCATTCAGGAAGGAACCCAGGAGCAGAGGTGAGTCCTGTGAATGTTCATTTGTGCTGGATTTGGGCTCCATGACCAGGCATGAAGTAGTGTGGTGAGCAAAGAGCTCCCCGTTCCCTTTTCTGTCTCTGAATAATTGCCCAGTTTGTTTTGATAAAGCAGAAACGTACCCGTGACTTACAGGCCTAGGAATGCAGCTCTTTCCTGGAGAAGGGGGATCTGTTTTCTAATCTGCAGGAGAGGCCTTGGGCAGGCCCCATGCTCTGGGTCACCTCAATGTCACAGTTTCCAAAATTAAACTCATTCAAGGCTGTTATCACCATCTCTTTATTTATTTAACGTTTTTCTCCAAGAAAAAATATTCATATTTTTACTTATAAATACATAACATTGCAGGAGAAGGAAAACTTAGGCCGGGCGCGGAGGCTCACATCTGTAATCCCAGCACTTTGGGAGGTCGAGGCGGGTGGATTGCTTGAGCCCAGGAGTTTGAGACCAGCCTGAGCAAAAGAGGAAACCCCACCTCTACTTAAAAAAAAAAAAAAAAAAAAAATCAATAGCCAGGCATAGTGGCATGTGCCTGTAGTTTCAGCTACTTGGGAGGCTGAGGTAGGAGGATTGCTTGAGCCCAGGAATTTGAGGCTGCAGTGAACTATGGTCGCACCATTGCTCTCCAGCCTGGGTGAAACAGCCAGACCCTATCTCAAAAAAAAAACAAAAAAAAGGAAAAGAAAAGAAAAATTAGAAAAAGAGCACTTTTCCTAAATCTCCACACCCAGAGATAAACCACTGCTGGGCGGGATTGCTGTGAAAACCATCTTCCCCTATTTTGTGGCGGTTTGGGGTTTTCTCATTACATTTGTACAGTATTTTGCTTTTATTCCGTTTTCTGACCATTGGCAGCATGTCATTGTAGGTCAGAAAGCAATGCTGAGGGTATTAAAATGCTCATTTTGGTTTTCTCTCCATGTATAATTTTAAATCAATCTCTTTCCCGGTGAAGATGCTATTAGGTTGGTGAAACGTAATTGCGTCTTTTGCTATTACTTTTAGAATATGAGAATTGTGTGTGCTCTCTAGGGTAAAACAAACGAACAAATAAACAAAAAAACCTCACGAGCAGGGCGTACACCTTATCCCTTCCTTCTGTGTTCTAAACAAAGCACAAATGATATCTAAGGTCTTTTTCTCTTCAACAGACAGAAAATTATTGGAGATGTAGCAATTCAGTGTTAGACATCCATCAATAATGTAAGAAGTGCATTGATTCGGTCTGGAAAGGCCGGAAAACTTGAAGCAAAGGCAGGAAGACTGTAAGCAGGGAGGGGGCTTCCAGGTCACAGATAGGTGAGAGAGGAACAGTTGTCTTCTTTTGAGTTTCTGATGAGCCTTTCCAAAGGAGGCAATCAGATACGCATCTATCTCAGTGAGCAAAGGGGGGACTTTGACTAGAATGGGAGGCAGAGGCCCTAAGCAGTTCCCCGCTTGACTTTTCCCTTTAGCTTAGTGACTTGCGGGCCTCAAGATTTATTTTCCTTTCACAAAGCTCATTGTCTTTCTCAGAAGACTGGTTTTGTGCCTGAATCCTGCTAGGAGCAAACACCCCTCCCAGCATCCCCGAAAAGGCGATGAGGGGAAATCCCTCAACTAATCGCTTCTCTCCCACTCACACCCTGGGGTTTTGCAGCCCTGCGGACCTTGCCCACCCCTCCTCTCTGCCCTCCCCGCTCCCACACCAGCTGTGTCTAACCTTGGTCAGGTTTCACCTGGACAGCCACCACGGCCACTTCTAGGCTCTCAGTGCCTGCTGGCTCCAGTGTGTCCTCACTCACTGGCCGCTCGACCCTTCTAAAAGTGGCCAGGTCACTCCCCTGGTTACTCAGAGGCAGAAACCCAACACATCTGCATGCTCCTGTCTCTTTATCTTCTATGCATGCCCATGTCCTGTCAACGAAAAGAAGCGAACTCTGTAGAATATTTGAAGAGATTTATTCTGAGCCAAATAGGAGTGACCATGGCCCATGACACAGCCCTCAGGAGGACCCAAGAACATGTGCCCAAGGTGGTCAGGGTGCAGCTTGTTTTATACATTTTAGGGAGGCATGAGGTGTCAATCAAATACATTTAAGATACACATTGGTTTGGTCCAGAAAGGTGGGACAACTCAAAGTCAGGGGGCTTCCAGCCTACAGGTAGATTTAAACATTTCCTGGTTGACAATTGGTTGAGTTCATCTAAAGACCTGGGATCCCGGGAGGCTGAGGCAGGAGAATCACTTGAACCCGGGAGGTGGAGCTTACAGTGAGCCAAGATCGCGCCATTGCACTCCAGCCTGGGCAACAGAGCAAGACTCCGTCTCAAAAAAATAAAAAAGAAAGATTAAAAAAAACAAAACAAAACCTGGGATCCCTAGAAAAGAAATGTTCAGGTTAAGAGAAAAGATTGTGGAGACCAAGGTTATTTTGAAGTCTTGTAGTGGCTGCCCTTAGAGACAATAGATGACAATTGTTTCCTATTCAGACCTTTAAAAGGTGCTAGAGTCTCAGTCAATCTTTTCAGGATTGGAAGGGTCCGGAAGAAAAAGATATGAATATCTATGTGAATAGAGATTCTTTACATCTTTACAGATGCAAATTTTTCCCCACAAAGGACAGCTTTGCAGGGCCATTTCAAGATATGGCAAAGAAACATGTTTTTGGGTAAAATATTTTGATTTTCTTATTTGTCTCATGTTATGCCAGAGTCAGATTGGAAAGTAAGTCACAATATATAGTTAAATGAAACCCTTCTGATGAGAATTTATGGTTTGTAGGGCATGACTCTCCAGACCCCTTAGATAGGAATTTGGGCAAGATAAAAAGAAAAATCAGAGCTTCGTCCTCAGTCCCATGCACAAGCCACGTGGGGTCAGACCACTGCAGTACCCTGAAGGTGACCTCTTGCTGCCTGCAACTCTAATTGTTCTCTTCCATCTCATTCCTTTCCTGCTCTACACCCTGGGCTCTCCCTCACTTCTTGGCGAGACTGAGGGGCTGCCCCTCTGTGCTTTGGGGGTCGCCCGTTTCCCTCTGTGGACAGAACATTTCCAAGTGTGGGCAATGGTCGCCCCCTCTCCCGGCAGCACCTACCCCTAACGACGAAGGCGAATGCGTCTCTCCTTCATGCAGCATTCAGTGCCTGCAGAGTCCTCTAGGCCTTTTTCCTTCACACTGACACTCCCAGTTCTGTTTTCAAGTCTGGACCTCCTGAGCTCAAGCAATCCTCCCACTTCCGCCTCCCAAAGTGCTGGGATTCCAGGCATGAGCCACCACGCGCAGCCTCTCATTGTATTTCTGATCTCTACTCAGATTCTTTTGTGCATCATCCAAGCTTTGATCTTTCCCGGCTTCCCCCTTCCAAATCAGGACTCTCTCTCTGCATTTCTGGACATTAGGAATCACCCCTACCCCGGGCTCGGGAAGCAGAAGACAAAATAATCTGCTTCCGGACACTGGGATTCTCTCATCGCTTTGTGATCACTCATGGGCAATGAAAGCTGATAAAGGGGATGGAGACCCTATGACCACTTTCTTCCTCTTTCTCTGAAGACCATCTGGCTGTGTATTGAAACACGTTTTGCATTCTTAACATAGTATTAAACATTTTTGAAGCCTTTTCACTCGGGAAGAGCTTTCCTTTATGAGATTTTGATCATTGTTTTAAGATATTTTTGCTATTGATATCATGAACGGGAATCAAAGTTCCCCTTTCTAATTACTTACTTACTGTTTTATTTATAATCAGGTCAATTTCTGCTGTCAATGTGATTGTGGCCATCTTTATGTCTTACAGGAAGTAGAGAGAGAGACAACATGTTACATCTGCACCATTCTTGGTAAGATACAATTATATGCACTCATTAGTAGTCTACTTTCTTTCTTTCTTTCTTTCTTTTTCTTTCTTTCTTTCTCTTCCTTCCTTCCTTCCCTTCTTTATTTTTTTTCCTTTCTTATATAGAGACAGGGTCTCACCATGTTGCTCAAGCTGGTCTTGAACACCTGGGCTCAGGCGATGCTCCCGCCTTGGCCTCCCAACGTGCTCAGATAATGGGCATGAGCCACCACGCCTGACCGCTTCTGGATCTCTTGATGGTGCTTTCTCAGAATGCACTGATAGTGATTTATCCTGCATCTGGAGAATGAAGCATGAGACCCGTGATTAATAGATGTGCTCCAGGCTCCCTTGATTTGATGTTGCCTCAGGCAGCCTCAGAAGGAATTGTATTTCATTCTCTGCAAATCAGGTGGGCACCAACCTCTACCATCGGCCAGGTGTCTGGTTTTCCAGGGAAAATCAGGGTTTCCCCTACTACAAACCTTGGAGACTCAGATTACATCTTTACTGCATCCCACTGGGAATTGGGACATTATGGCCCTGCTGTCCATGTGCATTCCCAGGGTGACATCGATGAAAGAGGCAGCAATGATAGTGGCAGGCTGTATGTCACCAACCCCTGCGGAAATGTTCCCTCATGGTACGCAACCACCAGGGCTTTCTCCTCCAGGCTGGAACCTCCTTCACCTCCAAACCCACTTCTCATCAGATACCAGTGGGCTAAAGAAGTCAGTCCTGGGTATTTTCATCTGTGTGCTACAATGAACAGAGGGTTTTCATAGACTCAGAAGTAGCAGCTCACTGTGGTCTCACCTTGCCCCAAGCTTGTGTCTCTTCCTTGCTCTGCTGGGTGGTCCACACCCTAACCCCAGCCTCCATTCCCTATGTTCAACAGAGTTTGCTTAAGGAAGAACAATGAAGAAGAGGGAATGGAGAAGGGGCAATAGCTGTTCTGGGGACCCGATCCATCCAAGAAACCATGACTAAGGCAGGCTTTCTGTCTGTTTTTGCTTTTTATTGTTGCTGTTGTTGCAGTTTTGAGACAGCCTTGCTCTGTTGCCCTGCAGTGGTGCGATCTCAGCTCGCTGCAGCCTCAACCTCCCAGGCTCAAGCGATCCTCCCACCTCAGCCTTCCCAGTAGTTGGGACTACAGGCACGTGCCACCACGCCCAACTAAGCTGTGTATTTCTTGTAGAGATGAGTTTTCACCATGTTGGGCAGGCTGGTCTTGAACTCCTGTGGTAAAGCAATCCACCCGCTGCAGCCTCACAAAATACTGAGATTACAGGAGAGAGCCACTGCACCCCACCAAGGCTTTCTGTTAATCATGAGTTTAATCACTTAACAACAGACTTTACAGCATCAAAAAAGAAAAAAAAAAAAAAAAACTTCAAGGCCAAATAAAGCCATCAACGGTATCAGTTAATTGTAACCAGAGAAAAACAATCAAATGCCTAAGAGATGTCCTCAAAGCTATTCTGAAATGTGATGATAATATCAATACCTCTTAAAATAGTGATGCCAACTTCCCCCATACACAAGTTCTGCAAATGAGATGGACAGGAGCGTGACGCAGTCTCTGACAGTTTGTGTTTCAGGAGCTGGCTGGCAGCGATGCTCGCTGTACTGCTAAGTTTGGCGCCATCAGCTTCCAGCGACATTTCCGCCTCCCGACCGAACATCCTTCTTCTGATGGCGGACGACCTTGGCATTGGGGACATTGGCTGCTATGGCAACAACACCATGAGGCAAGGGACAGAGAATTACTCACCTGGTGCCCCCAGTGCAGACACCAGAAGAAAGAGAAGCCACTGAAAATGCATATAACCCTTGATCTTGGCAGTTCACACTTCAAGAGTTCTGCACTTCTGCGTTTTCTAACTCTCCCTAATGTTACTTTCTTCCCATGCCAGCACTAACCTCACCTCAATCCATCCTACATATGACTGCTCATTTCATTTTTATTTTTATTTATTTATTTTTATTTTTTACTTTTCTCTGAGACAAAGTCTTGCTTTGTGGTCCAGGCTGGATTGCACTGGTACAATCACAGCTCACTGCAGCCTTGACCTCCCGGGTTCAAGTGATCCTCCTGCCTCAGCCTCCCGAGTAATTCTGGGACTGCAGGTGCCCACCATCATGCTTGGGTAATTTGTAAGTTTCTTGTAGAGGTGGGGTTTTGCCATGTTGCCCAGCCTGGTCTCGAACTTCTGGGCTCAAGTGATCCACACACCTCAGCCTCCCAAAGTGCTGGTATTGCAGATGTAAACCACCATACCTGGCCTCATTTCTTTTCTTTTTTTTTTTTTTTTGAGACAGAATCTCACTGTGTTGCCCAGGCTGGAGTGCAGTGGTGCGATCTCGGCTCACTGCAACCTCCGCCTCTGAGAGTCCAGTGATTCTCCTGCCTTACTCTCCAGAGTAGCTGGGATTACAGGCGCCCACCACCATGCCTGGATAATTTTTCTATTTTTAGTAGAGACAGGGTTTTGCCATATTGGCCAGGCTGGTCTCGAACTCCTGGCCTCAAGTGATTCACCCGCTTCAGCCTCCCAAAGTGCTGGGACTACAGGTGTGAGCCACTGTGCCTGGCCTCATTTCATTTTTTAAATATGATTTTTATCCACCCAGTACGTAATGGACAATGCTTTAGAAATGCTATCAGCCGGGCATGACTGTAATACCAGCCCTTTGGGAGGCTGAGGCAGGAGGATCACTTAAGGCCAGGAGTTCAAGACCAGCCTGGGAAACATAGTGAAATCCTGTCTCTAGAAAATATAAACATTAATTTCTTTTTTTTTTTTTTTGAGACGGAGTCTCGCTCTGTCACCCAGGCTGGAGTGCAGTGGCATGATCTTGGCTCACTGCCAGCTCCGTCTCCCGGGTCCACGCCATTCTCCTGCCTCAGCCTCCCAAGTAGCTCGGACTACAGGCGCCCACCACCACACCCCGCTAATTTTTTGTATTTTTAATAGAGACGGGGTTTCATCATGTTAGCCAGGATGGTCTCAATCTCCTGACCTCGTGATCCGCCTGCCTCAGCCTCCCAAAGTGCTGAGATTACAGGCGTGAGCCACCACGCCCGGCACATTAATTTTTAAATTAAAAAAAAAAATTAGCCAGGCATGATGGCATGCACCTGTAATCCTAGTTATTCAAGAGGGTGAGGTGTGGGAGGATCACTTGAGCCCAGGAGTTTAAGGTTGCAGTGAGCTGTGATCAGACCACTGCACTCTGGGCGACAGAGTGAGACCCTGTTTCAAAAAGTAGGCTGGCCGTGGTGGTTCACGCCTGTAATCCCAGCACTTTGGGAGGCCAAGGCAGGCTGATCACTTGGAGGTCAGGAGTTCGAGACCAGCCTGGCCAACATGGTGAGACCCCTGTCTCTACTAAAAATACAAAAATTAGCTGGGCATGGTGGCAGGCACCTGTAATCCCAGCTACTTGGGAGGCTGAGGCAGGAGAATCACTTGAACCCGGGAGGGGGAGGTTGTAGTGAGACTCAAATAGTGCCACTGCACTCCAGCCTGGGTGACAGAGTGAGACTCAGTCTCAAAATACAAACAAATAAACAAACATACAGGAGAAATCAGTGTCGTTGCCTGTAAGCAGAAGACCAATATTGATCTCTGTCTCACTCCCAACCCTATCCATCTAGCCAAGCCCAGCACTTATGCGGGATTTCAATCCTCCCCTGCTGAAAAGCTCTGCTTCAGACAGACAAGTCCACACCCTCCTAATGCCAAAATATGGCGTGTCCATCTGTCATGAGCTAGAGCTAGTCCGTCCTCCTGTCCGAATTCCAGCCTTCCACCCTCATGTAGTACTTACAGTGTGTTGGCGTCCATGAAGTCAAACCTTCCCATGAACACTGTGAGCTCCAGAGAAGGTGCCCTGGGCTCTCAGTTCTGCATTCCCTCTGAGGTTGGTCTCTCAGTACCAACAGTGCCTTGTGGAAACTTAGTCACTCTATCTACTCATTCATTTATTTATTTTAGAGACAGGTTGTCTCTCTGTCACCCAGGCTGAAGTGCAGTGTTGCAATCACAGCTCACTGCAGCTTCAAACTCCTGAGCTCAAGCAATCCTCCTTCCTCAGTCTCCCAAGTAGCTGGTTCTACAGACATGCACCACCATTCCTGGCTAATTTTTCTATTTTTGTAGTTTTTTTTGTAGAGACAGGGTCTCGCCATGTTGGCCTGGCTGGTCTTGAACTCCTGGCCCTAAACGATCCTCCCGCTGTGGCTTTCCAAAGTGCTGGGATTACAGGCATGAGCCACCGCGTCCAGCCACTCATTTCTATTTAAATGAGTTGATGTTTCCTTGAAAGTTCAGAAGACATTAGAAATCTTTGACATTACCTTTGGGTCATTCCTGAGAACATCTTGAAGCACTCAGCGATGACCAGCAGACCTTCTATGAAGTAGCATGTAGCTATGCTTATGAAAAGCCTGTCTAATTTTAACAAGTAAAGCTGTTAATTTGTCCCTCCATAGGACTCCGAATATTGACCGCCTTGCAGAGGACGGCGTGAAGCTGACCCAACACATCTCTGCCGCATCTTTGTGCACCCCAAGCAGAGCCGCCTTCCTCACGGGCAGATACCCTGTGCGATCAGGTCAGTCTCTCTTTACAACTGCACTAGGGTGCAGCCTGGTGTATTCATCACAGTTTCTAGTTCTTACATTTTGGTTTTTTTATTTTTTATTTAAATAGAGATTGCGGGGTGCTCTCTCTATCTTGCCCATGCTGGTCTTGAAATGCTGGGCTCAAAAGATCCCCGCTCCTTGACCTCCCAGAGTGCTGGGATTACAGGCATGAGCCACCGTGCCCAGGCAGCTTTTATATTCTGATGCTTTGACATCTTAGGGCTTTGCTGACCTTGGCAGGACTGGCCCTCCCAGGGCTGGCCAATTCTTAGAGATAGCAAACAAGTCACCTGGGAGTGCACCTTTCATGCATAAACCAATCAGTCCAGAGCCCACACCCCCAACCATCACTTTTATGAGATTTTCATATATGGGGCTACTCTCTCCTTGCCCTAATCCCCCCAGAATCAGGTACCAGCTTTCTAGGGACAGCCCCTGCAGATGAAAGCCCACGGAAATTGTACAACCTGGCCAGTCTTAACCCGGCTTACCCTACCTTGCCCATTACTTTCCGAAAAAGAAAAACAATAAATAAGAAAGACTTTTTCCATGCTTTCCCCTCACTCCCTCTGCCTCCTGACCAACCCTGGAGCTTCCCCATATAGTCACACAGCATGGCTCACCCCTGCGTCCTCTTGAACTGTGAGTAATAAACTATCAGAAACTGTGAGTAATTAACTATCTCTCCAATGACAGTCATCTCCTGATCTGTTGGCCTTGCCATAGCTGAATGATAAAACCTTAATAATAATAATACATAACACCTACATTTTAAAGCACTTGGGTAGAGGCTGGGCGTGGTGGCTCATGCCTGTAAGCCCAGCACTTTGGGAGGCTGAGGCAGGCAGATCACCTGAGGTCAGGAGTTCAAGACCAGCCTGACCAACATGGGGAAACTCCGTCTCTACTGAAAATACAAAAATTAGCTGGGCGTGATGATGAGTGCCTGTAATCCCAGCTACTTGGAAGGCTGAGGCAGTATAATTGCTTGAACGCGGGAGGCGGAGATTGCAGTGAGCCGAGATCGTGCCACTGCACTCCAGCCTGGGTGACAGAGCAAGACTCCGTCCCAAAACAAACAAACAAAAAAACCGTTGGGTAGAGATTTGGAATGTCTGGAGAGCAGAATAAAATTTTATCAGTGGCTACCAACCTTGTCAGTACATTAGAATCATCCAGAGGATATTCCTACCATCCCAAAGCCCAAGTTCCACCCAAGACCAATGAAAATTAGCACCCCTGGGGTGATAACCAGGCGTCAGAATATTTTGAAGCTCCCCACACGATTCCAATGGACAGACAACTTTGAGAACCTTTGGATTATATCAAGAGTTTGATGAAATTATAAAATCATTTTTAGTTCAGGCACAATGGCTCATGTTTCTAATCCCAACACTTTAGGAGGCTGAGGTGGGAGGATTTACTTGAGTCTAGGAGTTCAAGACCAGCCTGGGCAACATAGTAAGACCCCCGTCTCTGCCAAAAAATTAAAAATATTAGCTAGGCATGGTGATGAGCCCCTATAGTCCCAGCTACTTGAGAGACTGAAGTGGGAGGATCAGTTGAGCCCAGGAGTTCAAGGCTGCAGTGATCTATAGTCATGCCACTGCACTCAAGCCTGGGTGACAGAGTGAGACCCTGTCTCTGCAAAAAGTTTAAAAATTAGCCAGGTGTGGTGGTGTGCACCTGTAGTACCAGGTACTCAGGTAGCTGAGGTGGGAGGATCGTTTGAGCCCAGGTGGTCGAGACTGCAGTGGACATTGATTACACCACTGCATTCCAGCCTGGACGATAGAACAAGACCCCATCTTTAAATAAATTAATTAACAAACAAAAAACCATTTAAATTTTTAGTCCTTTTTCACTGAATTATATTGCTTATAACCTGCACATAACAGGAAAGTCCATCTTCTCGCTAACGTTTTCAATAAATTAATCGTTTACTTTGCTGCCAAAAATGCAATCCACTAGGCAAAGTCATATAGGAAGTCCATTTTCAATTTAATTTTAAGTAAGAGAGATTTTTACCAAGTGTTCTATTTTTAAATAAATAATAAATAACAAACAGAAAAAAAATGCGTAACAGTAATTCTTTTTCTTAATAATTGCTCAAAGGGATGGTTTCCAGCATTGGTTACCGTGTTCTTCAGTGGACCGGAGCGTCTGGAGGTCTTCCAACAAATGAGACAACTTTTGCAAAAATACTGAAAGAGAAAGGCTATGCCACTGGACTCATTGGTATGTACGTTTTTAAAAGTGGTAAGCACATGACTTTTATATGGAAGGGACATTCAGCTAAAGAGTTTGGAAAGGAAAGTGGGTGAGGTGCTGTGGGATTTCCCACTAGACAGAAAGCTGCGTGTATCTAGGAACCATGTTCCTCTCCAGGTTGTTTTCTGCAAAGTTGATACTCAAGAAATACCAGATCAGGCAAGGTGGCTCATGCCTATAATCCCAGTACTTTGAGAGGCCGAGGCGGAGGGATTGCTTGAGCCCAGAAGTTTGAAACCCGCCTGGGCAACATAGCAAGACCCCACGTCTACAAAAAAATATATAAAAATAAATTTAAAAATAAATAAAATGTGCTCATGCCTATGGCATGTTCCAAGCTCCATTGCACAACACATAATTGCTTCTTTGTTCTGTGGGACCCTCTCCCACCCTTCACATGGACTTTTTGTCTTAGACATGAATGTCTTAGACTGAACACCTTCAGCTCTTTTCTGGTTGGTTTATGGATCAACTTGGCTAGTTTAGTGCTGCCATCTAAATGTTTGTGTCCCCCTAAAATTCCTATGTTGAAACCCTTACCCCCCAGGTGATGGTGGCAGGAGGTGAAGCCTTTGGGAAGTGATGAGGTCGTGAAGGTGGAGCCTCATGTGTGGGATTAGTGCCCTTACAAAAGTGACTCTGGTCAGGCGCGGTGGCTCATGCCTGTAATCCCAGCACTTTGGGAGGCCAAGGTGGGTGGATCGCTTGAGGCCAGGACTTTGAGACCAGCCTGGGCAGCATGGCGAAACCCTGTCTCTACGAAAAAGAAAAAGAAAGAAAGAAAAGGAACATCAACTTAATGAAATATTTGGCATCTCACACAATGTTCTCGTAGACCATGATAAAAAAAAATAAGAAAAAATATATTCTTGCATCAAAAATTTCTGTAATGCTATTTTTCCCTTTGGTGTGTATGAAAATGTCTTTACTAGATTTAGTACCTCCCTGTCAGCTTCCATAACTAACATGGTTATTTTTCTACAAGTCAACAAACATGTCATGTATTGGATGAAAAATAAAATTAATGACAATAGTTCCTTGAGAGGAGACCAAGTTGCCATTATCATTATTGTGTTATAGTAATGATTTTTATCAACAGTTCCATTTATTGATAACAAACAACATGACTAGTGGATACAATGAGTATAAAATTCAATAAATTATATATTTCTAAAAATTAAAAATTATAAAATGTTCTTTGTTTAATTTTTTACCAAAAAAAAAAAAAAAAACAAATTCTGGGGAGATTCAGTCATTGCTGTCAAACAAAGGTGTATTTTTTCCAGTAGACTTTTTTTTTTTTTTAAACAGGGTACTCACTCTGTTACTCAGGCTAGAGGGCAATGGTGCAGTCACAGCTCACTGCAGTCTCGACCTCCCAGACTCAAGTGATCCTCCCACCTTAGTCTCCCAAGCAGCTGGTACTACAGGCTTGCACCACCATGCCCGGTTAATTTTTTCTTTCTTTTTTTTTTTTTTTTTGTAGAGATGGGGTCTTCCCATGCTACCCAGGCTGGTCTCCAGCAATCCTGGGCACAAGGAATCCTCTCGCCTCGGCCTCCCAAAGTGCTGGGATTATAGTTGTGAACCACCATGCCCGGCCAACTATAATTTTTTTAAGACAGAAGAGTCTATCCTTAAGGGATATTCATTGGGAAATCATGAGGTTTTCCAGATGGCAGACAGCATTGGGGTGGTTGACATCTCTTTGTCAACACCATAGTAGTGGCTACATGGAAGCAAAGACTATATTCCTTTGACTGAATTTGAAAGGTGTGCCTTGCAAAACCCACCACCCACTTCAACCATGGCCGCTATGATAGTGGTTTCTCAAAGAGAGAACAATTCCAAAGTCCAGAAGTCTTTTGCCCATGCTGCTGATATCACATGGTGCTTTCTGGCCTTCATCATTGCATTGCAATGCAAAACAAGGTGCAGTAGACTAAATAATGGTCCCAGAGATGTCAGGCCCTAACCTCTGAATCTAGCAAATATTAGCTTATATGCAAAAAGAGTCTTTGTAAATGTGATTAAGTGAACAATCTTGAGGTGAGAAGATGATCCTGAATTATCCAGCTGGGCCCACTGTGCAAGGACAAGGCTTCGTTTAACATGGAGGTAGAGGAAGATTGGGCCACAGAGAGGAGAAAGCAGTGTGATTAAAGTGAGGCGACCACAAGCCAAGGGATAGCTGGAGCCACCAGGAGCTGGGAGAGGCAGGAAGGATCCTCCCCTAGAGCCTCTGGAGAGAGTATGTGTGTGTCGGTGTCCTACTATCCTCTTCTTATAGGACACAAGTTCTATCAGATTAAGGCCTGTATTAGTCTGTTCTCACGCTGCTAATAAAGACATACCCAAGACTGGGTAATTTATAAAGAAAAGAGGTTTAATGGACTTCCAGTTTCACATGGCTGGGGAGGCCTCACAATCATGGTGGAAGGCAAAGGAGAAGCAAAGGCATGTCTTTCATGGCGGCAGGCAAGAGGGCATGTGCAGGGGAACTCCCATTTATAAAACCATCAGACCTTGTGAGACTCATTCACTACCATGAGAACAGTGTAGGGGAAACCACCTCCATGATTCAATTATCTCCACCTGGCTCCACCCTTGACACATAGGGATTATTACAATTCAAGGTGAGATTTGCATGAGGATACAGCCAAACCATGTCAGTGCCCAAACTAATGACCTCATTTTACATTAATTATCCTTTGAACACCCTGTCTCCAAACACAGTCACATTCTGAGGTCCTGGGTGTTAGGGCTTCAACTCATGAATTTGAGGCAGGCCAGGATCCAGCTCACAATAGAGTCATTGCAGATATAATCAAGTAAAGATGAGGTCTCTACAGTGGGGCCTACTGCAATGACTGCTGTCCTTATGAGACAAGAGATTAGGTCGCAGACACACACAGAGGACAACGCCATGGAAACATGGAGACGGAGACTGGAGTGATGCGGCCACAAGCCCAGGGAGGCCTGGAGCCCTCAGGAGCTGGGAGAGGCAGGAAGGATCCTCCCCTAGAGCCTCCAATTTGAGTGTGGCCTGGAGACACTTTGATCTCAGACTCCTGGTCTCTAGGACTGGGAGAGGATAGATTTCTGTTGTATTAAGTGAACAGTTTTACAGTAATTTGTTCCACCTGTCACGGGTAACTAATATTTTGGTTAAAGCTGACACATGGGGTCCTCATTCCCCTGAAACGATGAGGCCAGATTGTGGTGCAAATAACAGCTAATGCTGCCCACACTTCTTTGCAATCTCCTGGTCCCTCAGTGTCTAACAGAGTATCAGGAATGTGACAAACAGTCAGTATCGACATGTCCAGTTATGCTCAGATGCTTGTCACATCAACATCCTTTTTGCCTCTCAGGAAAATGGCATCTGGGTCTCAACTGTGAGTCAGCCAGCGATCATTGCCACCACCCTCTCCATCATGGCTTTGACCATTTCTACGGAATGCCTTTCTCCTTGATGGGTGATTGCGCCCGCTGGGAACTCTCAGAGAAGCGTGTCAACCTGGAACAAAAACTCAACTTCCTCTTCCAAGTCCTGGCCTTGGTTGCCCTCACACTGGTAGCAGGGAAGCTCACACACCTGATACCCGTCTCGTGGATGCCGGTCATCTGGTCAGCCCTTTCGGCCGTCCTCCTCCTCGCAAGCTCCTATTTTGTGGGTGCTCTGATTGTCCATGCCGATTGCTTTCTGATGAGAAACCACACCATCACGGAGCAGCCCATGTGCTTCCAAAGAACGACACCCCTTATTCTGCAGGAGGTTGCGTCCTTTCTCAAAAGGTCAGCAGAAAAGGGTCAGCTTCCTCCAAGCACTCAACTTTGGAATGAAAACGCATCCTAAATAGTCTTCTTCAGTCAGGCATGGTGGCTCATTCCTGTAATCCCAGTGCTTTTGGAGGCCGAGGTGGGAGGATCACCTGAGGTCAGGAGTTCGAGACCAGCCTGGCCAACATGGTGAAACCCTGTCTCTACTAAAAATACAAAAATTAGCCCAATGTGGTGGTGCATGCCTGTAATCCCAGCTACTCGGGAGGCTGAGGTGGGAGAATCCCTTGAACCTGGGAGGTGGAGGTTGCAGGGAGGTGAGGTCACATCACTGCACTCCAGCCTGGGTGACACAGGGAGAACCTGTCTCAAAAAAAAAAAGTCTTCTTCTTTAATTGACGTTTGAAGAATGGGATAGCCATGACCTAGAAGGACAATTTTTTGGTAAGAATGGGGCATAGATGAGGGTCAGTGGAGCCCTGTGACTTGCCTTGTGTCCATTAAAACATTGTTACAGCTGAGCTGGGCATAGTGGTACACACCTGTTATCCCAGCTACTCGGGAGACTGAGGCAAGAGGATAATTTGAGGCCAGGAGTTAGAGACCAGCCTGGACAACACAGCAAGACCCCATTTCCACAAAAATTTTAAAAATTAGCTGGCTGTGGTGGCATGGACTTGTAGGCCCAGCTACCTGGGAGGCTGAGGCAGGAGGATCACTTGAGCCCAGGAGGTTGAGGCTATGTAGTGAGGCTATGAAGGGAGCCTGGGCGACAGAGCAAGGCCTTGTCTCAAAAAGAAATTGTTACAGGTCAGCTGGAATTTGCTACTACTCTGGGGTCAGTCTTATTCCATTAGCATCCTCGGATCACCACGGACACTATTTAAGTAAGCTGCATCACCTGAAGGGCTTTATAATAAATTATAAACTTAAAAAAAAAGTCTATCTTCAGAAGTCAGATGTCTTTTGGCAGAATTCAGCCTGCAGTCAATTTTATGGCAAGGAAAATTCCTGTGTGGGACCAGGAGAAATGGGATGAAACTAGTTCTCAGTACTACACAGCTATTTTCATGCTCCCCAAGGGCATTCTAGTAAAGATGGTGACACCATCAAAAGTCACCTTACCTGGTGACAATGAGGTTGTCATCATCTCCTACAACATTCTTAGATAATTTTTTTCTTTTTTTTTTTTTGAGACAGAGTCTCGAGCTATGGCCCAGGCTGGACTGCAGTGGTGCAATCTTGGCTCACTGCAACCTCCGCTCCTGAGTTCAAGCAATTCCTGTACCTCAGCCTCCCAAGTAGCTGGGATTACAGGCATGCACCACCATGCCCAGATAACTTTTATATTTTTAGTAGAGATGGGTTTTGCCATGTTGGCCAGGCTGGTCTTGAACTCCTGACCTCAAGTGATCTACCCACCTCGGCTTCCCAAAGTGCTGGGATTACAGGCGTGAGCCACTGCATCCAGCCTCTTAGAGAGTTCTTCATGGCAATACCTAATGTATGACAGAAAGGACATTGACAATTAGCTTGCAAATTAAAGCAGGTAAGACTGTTGTGTTCTTTTTGATTTTAAATGTGACCGGATCTGGCTATGTTGCCCAGGCTGGTCTCGAACTGCTGGGCTCAAGTGATCCTCCTGCCTCAGCCTCCCAAAGTGCTGAGATTACAGGCATGAGACACCATGCCCAGCCTGACGTGTTCTAATTAAGGCTAACACCTTCACCATTGCTCTTATGCTTCAAGGATCTAGATTAGACCATGAAGGCCCGGTGAAGGGAGGGAGAAGCTAAAACACTGCTTTCAAGGAGGACAATGGAAATAATATGAATAACCCAATATGCCTCATTTGTAAAGTGTGTTTTTTATAACTATTTTATGTCCTAATCCTCACTACGTGATAGCAATTATAAAGAAAATGGAATGTGTGGCACCACTTATTCTATAAGCTAAAGCTTGAGGTTAAAAATAGATATTGAAATAATTGAACAAAATAAAAGTCATGTCAGTAACCTACAGTTCTTTTAACTTTGCATTAAGCAGTAGAGTTAGAACATTATAATATTCGGGGGGGGAAAGATGCATTAGATCAGTATGGGTTTTTATTTATTTATTTATTTATTTTGAGACAGGATTTCAATCCGGTTGTCCAGGCTGAAGTGCAGTGGCGCAATCTCAGCTCACCGCAACCTCCTCCTCCCAGGGTCAAGCAATCCTCCCACCCCACCCTCCTGAGCAGTTGGGAGTACAGGTGCATGTCAGCACATCCCGCTAATTTTTGTATTTTTAGTAGAGATGGGGTCTTGCTATGTTTCCCATGCTGGTCTTGAACTCCTAGGCTGAAGCAATGCTCCTGCCTCAGCCTCCCAAAATGCTGGGATTGCAGGTGTGAGCCACCACGCCTGGCCCAGTGTGGATTTTTAAATAGATTTCAGAAGGGAAGGGAAAAGTCATGATGTTAAAGAGTCTTAAACAAGATGTGTGTTGTGGTGCATGCCTGTGATCCCAGCTACTTGGGAGGCTGAGGCAGGAGAATTGCTTGAACCTAGGAGGCAGAGGTTGCAGTGAGCTGAGATCATGCCACTGCACCCCCGCCTGGGCGACAGAGCCACAATCCGTCTCAAAATGAAAAAGAGAGAGAGGTAACAGACCAGAAAGGCATGGTGGCTCACGCCTGTAATCCCAACACTTTAGAAGGCCGAGATGGGCAGGGGCAGGTCACTTGAGCCGAGGAGTTCAAGACCAGCCTAGTAAACGTAGTGAGACCCTGTCTCTACAAAAAAAAAAAAAAAAAAAAAAAAAAAAATTAGCTGGGCCTGTTAGCACATGCCTGTGGCCCCAGCTACTTGGGAGGCTGAGGTGGGAGGATCACTTGAGCCTGGGAGATTGAGGCTGCAGTGAGCTGAGATCATGTCACTGCACTCCAGCCTGGGTAACAGAGCAAGGCCCTGTCTTTAAAATAGCCAAAAAAAAAAAAAGGAAGATTGTTAAATATAAGAATTATTTTTCTGTTGAAGAAGAGTTTTGAGTGTTTCTTTTTGGTGAGCAGAGTTGAGAAGACATTTGAGTAATGATGTGACAAGTGAGATCCGTATTTAGTATCTACAGGACTTCAATCTCTGTTTTACCAAAAAAGTCACCTTAATTGCTTTGTATTTATTTTTAGGAATAAGCATGGGCCTTTCCTCCTGTTTGTTTCCTTTCTGCACGTTCACATCCCTCTTATCACTATGGAGAACTTCCTCGGGAAGAGTCTCCACGGGCTGTATGGGGACAACGTAGAGGAGATGGACTGGATGGTAGGTAAGTGCACTTCCAGGGAAAATGGGCTGCTTCCCTTCCAGCAATAGAAGCAGGAAAGGAAACAAAGAATGAGAAGGTTAAAGACAGAAGATGCAGAATAGCGATTGCAGTGCGATTGGATTTTAAGAGTCCAAAATATTATAGCACACATCTTCACTGCATTAGCAGAGGGTGAATTCCATAACACATGCATGGAAGGCAATGCGATTCAGCCAAAGATGTCCACATCTTAAGCCCATGTGGCAGAAAGCTGTCCACTCCCTAGACAGAATAATGGCTGCAGAGACATCCACGTCCTAATCTTGATGTGGTAGACATAAAAATGGCCCCAAAGATAGCCACTTTCTAATCCCCATGTGGGAGACAGAATAATGGCCCCAAAGATGTCCACATCCTAATCCCCATGTGCTAGACAGAATAATGTCCCCAAAGATGTCCACGTCTTAATCCCCATGTGTTAGAGAGAATAATGACCTCAGAGATTTCCACGTCTTAATTCCCAAGTGGCATACAGAATTTTGGCCCCAAAGATGTCTACATCCAATTGCCGTGTGGTAGACAAATGAAAGAAAGAGCAGATAAAATTCCTCTCCGCTGTAGAGTGGCTAGTGGCTCCACTGCACTGAAAATAAGACTAAATTTCCTCCTATCACCTACAAAAGCCCCATGACCTGCTGCTGCCCAGATCCTAGTCTGACCTCTGCCCAACCCCCTCGTCCTCCCCACCTGCTGCATTCTGGCCACGCGGACGCCACACAGTATCTTTCACATTTGTCCCCTGTCAGGGCTTCCACACCTGCTGTTCCCTCCTGGAATGCTTCCTCAGGCTTCACTGGCTCCTCTTCAGAGCCTGCCCTGACGCACCCCTAAAGTAGCTCCTCGCCAATCATCTTCTCCCCCATTCTCCTGTGGTCCTTTTTTGTTTTGCCTTTGTTTTCCTCCTCCCCTTCCTCCTTTCTCCTCCTCCCCCTCTTCTTCTTCTTCTTCTTGTTCTTATTCTTCTTCATATTCCTCCTCCTCCTCCTCCTCCTCCTCCTCCTTCTTCTTCCTCTTCCACTTCTTCCTCTTCTTCTTCTTTCTTCTTTCTGTCTTCTTTCTTCTTTTTTTCCTAACACAGCATCACCATTGCTTCTCTTCATGGCCATGTGTTAGGTAGGTTGATTTTCCATTTCCCCCAGGGGAATATAAACTCCTGTGGGGCCGGATTGTCTTGCCTCATTCCCTCATTATATTTCCTGGGTTTAGAACAGGATGGAAGGGGAATATTGCTTGAGCGAGTCAGGGCTGGGTGAGCATCTGTATATAGGCACAGCACATCCCTGCCTCCCAAAAAAGAACTTAGGAACCGCAGGGTTTAGGTGGTGGTGGGCTGCAAATCCCAGGATCCTCAGAATAATTGCCATCAGAGATTTGGGTGAACGACGTATTAAAAAAAAAAATTGTTTCCTCAACAAGCTAGGCATGGAAGGAGAAAAAGTTAATTGTGTGTGTGTGTGTGACAGGGTCTCACTTTTTTTGTTGTTTTTTTTTTTTTGAGACCGAGTTTCACTCTGTTGCCCAGGCTGGAGTGCAATGGCACAGTCTCAGCTCACTGCAACCTCCGCCTCCCGGGTTCAAGCAATTCTCCTGCCTCAGCCTCTGGAGTAGCTGGGTTTACAGGCACCCGCCACCATGCCTGGCTAATTTTTGTACTTTTAGTAGAGATGGGGTTTCACCATGTTGGCCAGGCTTGTCTCGAACTGCTGACCTTGTGATCCGCCCACCTCAGCCTCCCAAAGTGCTGGGATTACAGGCGTGAGCCACTGCGCCTGGCCGACAGGGTCTCACTCTTACCCAGGCTGGAGTGCAGTGGTGCAACCGTGGCTCACTGCACCCTGCCTTCCCAGGCTCAAGCAATCCTCCCACCTCAGCCTCCCAAGTACCTGGGACCACAGGTGTGCACTACCACACCCCGCTAATTTTTTTATTATTTGTAGAGACAAGTTCTTGCTGTGTTGTTCAGGCTGGTCTCAAACTCATAGGCTCAAAGAGCCTCCCACCTCAGCCTCTCAAATTGTTGAGATTTCAGGCATGAGCCACTGTGCCCAGCCAACTGTGAGTGACATTAATGACATGAGTTCCCTTGTGTGTGGCTGCAAGAAGCTCAGGGTCACTTTTGAGGACTGGTCTGCATTTTCAGCCTATGCTTTCTTCTCAGGAATATTCACATGCCTCACTTTTTTTTTTTTTTTTTTTTTTTTTTTTTTTTTTTTTTTTTTTTGAGACCGAGTCTCACTCTGTCACCCAGGCTGGAGCGTGGTGGCGTGATCTCAGCTCACAGCAATCTCCACTTTCCGGGTTTAAGCTATTCTCCTGCCTCAGCCTCCCAAGTAGCTGGTACTACAAGCATGTGCCACCACGCCTGGCTAATTTTTGTATTTTTAGTAGAGATGTAGTTTCATCATGTTGGCCAGGCTGGTCTACAACTCCTGACCCCGAATGATCCTCCTGCCTCGGCCTCCTAAAGTGCTGGGATTACAAATGTGAGCCACTGTGCCCAGCCTGCATGTTGCACTTTTAAGTTTTTGATATTTTGTCCTTGTAGGTTGCCTAAAATTCTGACCAAAGGATGGGGTGCATATAAAGTCATACATCAATCTCCAACAAAGGATATCAAAATTATCCAACAGCTGACTTCCATTATGTGTTAAAACTAAGGCTTCATTCTTGTGGCTAGCCCCCGAATGCTAAAGCATACACTTCAGAGCTGCATTTCTGATATTTTTCCATTTCGACAGCCCCAAAAACATCTGTTCTTTTCAGGACGGATCCTTGACACTTTGGACGTGGAGGGTTTGAGCAACAGCACCCTCATTTATTTTACATCGGATCACGGTGGTTCCCTAGAGAATCAACTTGGAAACACCCAGTATGGTGGCTGGAATGGAATTTATAAAGGTAAGACTGAGATGCTCCCAGATCTTCATCTTGCAAGTTTATCTCTTCCCTGCAATTCCCAACAGGGCAATCTATTCCAGGAGGGTCAATATTATTGCTCAGGGACAGTGATTTTTCCTATCCAGGGCAAAAGTGGTAATTTGACATACTCCAGTTTGAATTTTTGTTCCTGGACCAAACTGAGGGTCAGGCTGCTTATTCTGGTGGTTCAAAAATGAGATGCAGATGAACTGGGAGAGGAGGGAGTTTATTTCTGTAACCGGTTACAGGGAGAAGGTCTGGAAATTGTTGCCAGACCAACTCAAAATTACAAAGTTCTCCAGAGCTTCTATTTCTAAGCTGTATGTCTGCGTGTAAGCGTGCATTCATCTAAAGACATTAGTGATGAACTTCTTCTAATCTGTAACTAAGGTCTGAGTCCCGGAGACCCTCCTCTGGAGACTAAGTAAATTGACTTAATCTAAGTGGGTCCAGGTGGCCGGGCACGGTGGTTCATGCCTGTAATCCCAGCACTTTGGGAAGCCGACGTGCGTGGATCACCTGAAGTCAGGAATTTGAGGCCAACCTGGCCAACATGGTGAAACCTCGTCTCTACTAAAAATACAAAAATTAGCCGGGCATGGTGGCACACGCCTGTAGTCCCAGCTACTCGGGAGGCTGAGGCAGGAGAATCGCTTGAACCTGGGAGGTGGAGGTTGCAGTGAGCTGAGATCACGCCACTGCACTCCAGCCTAAGCAATAGAGAGAGTCTCCATCTCAACAACAAAAATAATAAAATAAACAAATAAATAAATAAATGGGTCCAGGTGCCAGGGCTGATTACCCTTACCTTGTCTCCTGCTAAATCACGGAGGTCTGGGTAGTTTTTTCAGACCTCTAATAAAACTTGTTTAATCCTAAAAGGGTCCTGCTAAGAATTCCTTGGTTATCTTGTCACGCTTCAAGGCCCAGGAGAGGCCTGGGCAGAACTCCTGGGGGGCTTTTGTGACATCCCGGCCTTTGTATACAGGCGCTGGTTGTTTCAGCTTTTGCTATTTAACTTCACTCGGTCAGTGCTGAAACAGTTGTTATGGAGGCCTGTGTTAGTGAGACGTGGCCTGCCACGTTTTTGTGCACAATTAAGGAATTTTTAATAGATTATCAGAGTTGTGTAACCATCATCATGTCGATGAAAAGAGCTAAACTCTGTAAAACATTTGAAGAGGTTTATTCTGAGCCAAATAGGAGTGACCATGGCCTGTGACACAGCCCTCAGGAGGTCCCGAGAACGTGTGCCCAAGATGGTCAGGGCGCAGCTTGGTTTTATACATTTTAGGGAGGCATGAGACAGCAATCAAATACATTTAAGAGACACATTGGTTTGGTCCAGAAAGGTGGGACAACTCAAAGCCAGGGGGCTTCCAGCCTGCAGGTAGATTTAAACATTTCCTGGTTGATAATTCGTTGAGTTTCTCTAAAGACCTGGGATCAACAGAAAGGAATGTCTGGGTTAAGATAAAGGATTGTGGAGGCCAGGCACAGTGGCTCACACTTGTAATCCCAATGCTTTGGGAGGCCAAGGTGGGTGGATCACTTGAGGTTAGGAGTTCGAGACCAGCCTGGCCAACACAGTGAAACTCTGTCTCTACTAAAAATACAAAAATGAGCCAGGTGTGGTGGTGCGTGCCTGTAATCCCAGCTACTTGGGAGGCTGAGGCAGGAGAATCCGTTGAACCTGGGAGGCGGAGGTTGCAGTGAGCCAAGACTGTGCCACTGTACTCCAGCCTGGGCGACAAAGCGAAACTCCATCTCAAAAAAAAAAAAAAAAAAAAGATTGTGGACACCCAAGTTCTTATTTGCAGAGGAAGCCTTCAGGTACTAGGCTTCAGAGACAAGAGGTTGTAACATGCTTCTTATCAGACCTAAAGGCTGTGTGGATGTTAATGCCAGAGAGGAATCATGAGGCATGTTCGACTCCTGCTTCCTGTCACGGCCTGAAACAGTCTCTCAGGTTAAGTTTTTAAAGACCTCTGGGTGAGGAGGAAGTCCATTCAGATGGTTGGGGGTCCTTAGAATTTTATTTGTGTTTTACAATCACTATTTTCATTCGTAAAATTTATTGTTATTATTTTTATTTATTTTTATTGAGACAGAGTCTGGCTCTATCTCCCAGGCTGGAGTACAGTGGTACGATCTTGGCTCACCGCAACCTTTGCCTCCTGGGCTCAAGTGATCCTCCTGTCTCAGCGATCATAAGTAGCTGGGACTACAGGTGCATGCAACCACTCCTGGCTAATTTTTGTATTTTTGTAGAGATGGGGTTTTGCCATGTTGCCCAGGCTGGTCTCAAACTCCTCGCCTCAAGTGATCCTCCCACGTTGGCATCCCAAGGTGCTGGGATGACAGGCATGAGCCACCACATGTGGTCCACCACTGTTTATTTCAGAACATTTCATCACCTCACAAAAAAATCCTCTACTCATAGCAGTCACTCCCTTTTCCCCCGTGCTAACATCCATCACCCAAAAACTTATTTCTGATTTGTTTATTATTTAATTTTTAAAATTATTTTTTGTAAAGATAGGGTCTTGTTATGTTGCCCAGGCTGGTCTGAAACTCCTGAACTCAAGCAGTCCTCCCAGCTGGGCCTCCCAAAGTGCTGGGATTCCAGGCGTGAGCCACCATGCCTGGCCACAAAATTATTTTGTATCATTGTATATTTTCCTACTCTAGACATTTATGTAAATGAAATCATGCAATATGTGGAGTTTTTTTGTTTTTACTTAGCATGATGCCTCTGAGGTTCATCTGTGTTGTGGAAATGTTTCATTCCTTTCCATGGCTGAATATATTCCATTGTGTGGACTCAGGTTTGAATTTTACCTTCAGACAATGCATCCAAGAAGGATAAGGCCAGGCGCAGTGGCTCTCACCTGTAATCCCAGCACTTTGGGAGACCGAGGCAGGCAGATCACTTGAGGTCAGGAGTTTGAGACCAGCCTGGCCAATGTGGTGAAACCTCATCTCTACTAAAAATACAAAAATTAGCCAGGCGTGGTGGTGCATGCCTGTAGTCCCAGCTGAGGAGGCTGAGGCAGGAGAATTGCTTGAACCTGGGAGGTGAAGGTTGCAGTGAGCTGAGATTGTGCCACTGCACTCTCGCCTGGGTGACAGAGTAAGACTCTGTCTCAAAAAAAAAAAAAAAAAAAAAGGTAGAAGGGTAGACACCTAGCTGGCCACATTATATTCAAACCTGTATTCCATTGTTTCCAAACACACCATTATTTTGTGTACCACAAAGATTCTAAAATGTGCTGCCCCGTGTACATGACTTCACACTGTTGTGCTTACACATTTTGTCTTCTCCCTGCTTAGAGAGCTTTATTTTTCAGTCCTTGAAAGAGCCTTTTTAGGCTAATATTGGCAAATATACCTATGATGTATATTTGCTTTGAAGTAGATGGATCCATCAGTCTAGTACATATGTAAAACGGGATATATAAATGCCAACTACATCCACTAATGCCTTCCCAAAACAACTTCACATCGAAGGCCTGACTGCTCAGAAACCTTCTTTATCTCATTGCCATTGACGTTAATGTATCCTCTACCCAGTCTGGTTCTCTGTGCCATGAAGAATGTCAGTATTATAAACTGGGGGAGCTTTAAACAACAGGAATTTATCCTGTCGCAGCCCTGGAGACCAGGAGTTTGAGATCAATGTGTCTCAGGGAAATGTTCCCGCCAGAAGCTCTAGGGGAGGCTCCTCCCTGCCTCTGCCAACTCCTGGGGGCCCCAGGTGTCCCTGAGCTTGTGGCCACATCACTCCAGTCTCTGCCTCCGTCTCTATGTGGCCTTCTCCTCTGTGTCTGTGTCTCCTCTTCTGTCTCTTAGAATGCTGTCATTGGACTTAGAGTCCATCCTTCTCCACGACGATCTTGAGATACTTAATTGCATCTACAAGGACCCCTTTTTAAAATAAGGTCCCATTCACAGAATCTGGGGATCAGGGTGTGGATATATCTTTCAGGAGGACTAAAGTGCAATCCACTGCAACTGAATCCACTTCTTTCTGGATGCTCTAGGGGAGGCTCCTTCCTGCCTCTCCCAGTTACCGGGGGCTCCAGGCATCCCTGGGCTTGTGGCCGCATCACTCCAGTCTCTGCCTGTCTCCACGTGACCTTCTTCTCTGTGTCCGTGTCTCCTCTTCTCTTAGAAGGACATCTGTCATTGCATTTAGGGCCACCCTAATCCAGGACTATCTCAAGGTCCTTAACTTGATTATATCTGCAAACCCCCTATTTCCAAATAAAGTCTCATTTATAGGCTCTGGGAGATATGACATGAACATGTTTTGGGGTCACCGTTCAATACGTTATAGTTGTATCCACTTTCTTCTTGAGGCTCTAGGGGAGGATCCTTCCTGCTGCTCCCAGCGCCTGGGGGTTCCAGGAGTCCCTGGGCTTGTGGCCACATCACTCCAGTCTTTGCCTCCGTCTCCACATGGCCTTCTCCTCTGTGTCTGTGTCTTCTAAGAACAAGAGTCATTTGCAGTGAAGGACCTAACTTAATCCAATGCACACTAACCAATAACAAGGTTAATAAAAAATATAAAATCAAACCTCTACAGGGGAACTACATGAGACTGAATGTTTTAATGTCACTAAAACAGAGAGAGAGAGAGAGAAATTGAGAGACTCAGGGAGAGAGAAACTTCAAACAAGTGAAACAAGCAGAAAGGTTAAATCACCCAAGCTGAGCATCTATTTCTGGTTTTTAACCACTTTCTTTTGTTTCTGTTCAAACACAGGTGGGAAGGGCATGGGAGGATGGGAAGGTGGGATCCGCGTGCCCGGGATCTTCCGCTGGCCCGGGGTGCTCCCGGCCGGCCGAGTGATTGGCGAGCCCACGAGTCTGATGGACGTGTTCCCCACCGTGGTCCAGCTGGCGGGCGGCGAGGTGCCCCAGGACAGGTACAGAACAACCCGAAGAAACAATTCAGCTTTGCACAGACACAGCAACACTTACGGCAAATGAACATGTCACTTTGGCTTTGCAGTAAGGCGTCCGTGAAATTGTTCCCGGACCAAACCGAGGGTCGGGCTGCTTATTCTCATGGCCCAATAACGAGATGCAAATGAACGAGGAAAGAAAGGAGTTTTATTTCTGTAACCAGATACGGGGAGAAGGGCTGGAAATGATCACTAGACCAACTCCAAATTACAAAGTTTTCCAGAGCTTCTATACCTTCTAAGCTGTATGTCCACATGTAAGCGTGCATCCATCTAAAGACATAAGTGATTCAACTTCCTTTCATCTAGAACTAAGGTCTGAGTCCTGAGGACCTTCCTCTGGAGCCTCAGTAAATTGACTTAATCTAGATGGTTCCAGGTGCTGGGGTGATTACCCTTATCTTGTCTCCCGCTAAATCATGGAGGTTTGGGGAGTTCCTTTAGACTCTCAGTAAAACTTCATTGTGGAGGTCTGGGGAGTATCTTCAGACCCCAATAAAATGTGTTAATCCTAAATGGGTCCTGTTAAGAATTCTTTCATTATTTTATCGCGCTTCAAGGTCCAGGAAAGGCCTGGGTAGAACTCTTAGTGGGCTTTTGTTACATTCCAGCCTTTGGGTGCTGGCTCTTTCAGCTTTTTTTTTCTTCTTTTTTTTTTTTTTGAAACTGAGTCTCACTCAGTTGCCCAGGCTGGAGTGCAGTGGTGCGATCTAGGCTCACTGCAACCTCCGCCTCCTGGGTTCAAGCGATCCTCCTGCCTCAGCTTCTCGAGTAGCTGGGATTACAGGCACACACCAGCACACCTGGCTAATTTTTGTGTTTTTAGTTGAGACGGGGTTTCACCATGTTGGCCAGGCTGATCCCGAATTCCTGACCTCAGGTGATCCACCCGCCTCGACCTCCCAAAGTGCTGGGATTACAGGCACGAGCCACTGTGCCTGGCCAATTAATTACTTTTTAGCCAAAGGTGACGTTTGGTGGTGACTAACGTGGGCAGCTGCTGCATTCTTCTTCTAAGCGTGCTAATGCACACACATGCCTTCCATCCATCTGCGTTCACACCCAGACTTTCCCTCCACTGATACAACATAAGGAGAATGCACCACCTGGGGCTGGGACTGGTGGATGCTGGAGGGACAAATGTCCAAAGTCCCTGTTCCAACCCCGAGCCATGCCATGTTCCTTCCTGCAGAGTGATTGACGGCCAAGACCTTCTGCCCTTGCTCCTGGGGACAGCCCAACACTCAGACCACGAGTTCCTGATGCATTATTGTGAGAGGTTTCTGCACGCAGCCAGGTGGCATCAACGGGACAGTGAGTAGGGGAGCCCCTTCCTAACACCCTTAGGGAAAGAGTCCCTCTGTGCAGGAAAGCACCATGCCCTAGAACAGGCTGGGGATGGAGCTGCATTCCAGAGTCCATCTCCATGTCTCCGTGCTTCCGTTTTTCTCCACGAGCTTTTTAAATTTAGTTTTTGTCAATATGTGTCCCTCTCATTCCAGCGACATGCCTTCTGAGATCACCTGCCAATCGTCTTGAAACGATGGGGAGTCGTTACCTATAGTTTAAGCACCGTGTATGGGCTATATTTCATTCTTTCTTCCCTGCACTATATGAAGTGCAACTTTTATCAGCATCACACACACGTATGTGCATGCATACACACATGCACGCACACATGCTTGCACACACATGTGTTCAAGACTTTTCTAGTCTCCTTTTTTTCTTATTTTTTTGTAATTTTTTTTTTGAGACTAGTCTTTCTCGCTCAGGCTGGAGTGCAACTGCAGTCTCCCGGGTTCAAGTGATTCTCCTGCCTCAGACTCCTGAGTAGCTGGGATTACAGGTGCCCACCACTACACCTGGTTAATTTCTTGTATTTTTAGTAGAGATGGGGTTTCACCATGTTGGGCAAGCTGGTCTTGAACTCCTGGCCTCAAGTGATCCACCCTCCTCGGCCTCCCAAAGTGCTGGGATGACAGGCATGAGCCACCACGCCTGGTCTCCAATTTTTCTTTATTAAATTGAAACAAGGTCTCAGTATGTTGCCCAGGCAACTCCTGGGCTCAAGCAACCCACCCATCTTGGCCTCCCAAAATGCTGAAATTGCAGGTGTGAGCCACCACGCCCAGCCTTTTGTAGTCTATTTTATGCATCTAGATGTGCTTCCAAATGTTTTAATCACTTGACCTTAACACGACTTCATCTTCTTTGTGAACAATTACAGGCGCACTCCTGTAATCCCAGCTACTTGTGAGGCTGAGGCAGGAGAATCACTTGAACCCAGGAGGCGGAGGTTGCACCACTGCACTCTAGCCTGGGCGACAGAGCAAGACTCTGTCTCAAATAAAAAAAAAAAGAAAAGAAAAAACTGACTGAGTGCAATTCACAGGCACTTCGTGCTTTCACAATGTTGTGCAACCTCCACGTCTATGTAGCTCCAGAACATTTTCATCACGCCAAAAGCAGACACTGTTCCTATCAGCAGTCACTCCCCATTTCACACCCTGCAGACCCTGGAAACCACTACTCTACTTCCTGTCTTTATGTGTTTCCCTATCCTTGACATTCAATATGAATGGAATCATGCAGTGTGTGCTCTTTTGTAACTTCTTTCTCTGAGCATAGTATTTTGAAAGTTCGTTGATGTTGCAGCCTGTGTCAGTGTGTCATTCCTTCTCATAGCTGCACAGTATGCCATGTAAGACGTACCATGTTTTGTTTATCTGTCCATCCATCGATGGACGCTTGGGTTATGCCTACCTTTTAGCCCTATGAAGATGCCATTCTCCAGCAAGGCACCCTATTTCTCTATGCCAACTCTGTAATTATTATCTTTCCACCAGGAGGAACAATGTGGAAAGTCCACTTTGTGACCCCAGTGTTCCAGCCAGAGGGAGCCGGTGCCTGCTATGGAAGAAAGGTCTGCCCGTGCTTTGGGGAAAAAGTAGTCCACCACGATCCACCTTTGCTCTTTGACCTCTCAAGAGACCCTTCTGAGACCCATATCCTCACACCAGCCTCAGAGCCCATGTTCTATCAGGTGATGGAACGAGTCCAGCAGGCGGTGCGGGAACACCAGCGGACACTCAGCCCAGTTCCTCTGCAGCTGGACAGGCTGGGCAACATCTGGAGACCGTGGCTGCAGCCCTGCTGTGGCCCGTTCCCCCTCTGCTGGTGCCTTAGGGAAGATGACCCACAATAACTCTCTGCAGTGAAAAGCTGGAGCCCCGATTCCTAAATTTTGTCACTCAAATTGAAACAAACCAGCTGGCCATGGTGGTTGTCATCCCAGCACTTTAGGAGGCCACCACGGGAGGATCACTCCTGTGATCAAAACCAACCTGGGCAACATGATGAAACTCTAGCTCTACAAAACAAAAATAAAAAAAAAATTAGCCTGCATGGTGGCACACGCCTGTAGTTCTAGCTTCTCAGGAGGCTAAGGCAGGAGGATCATTTGAGCACCAGAGTTGGAGGCTGCACTGAGCTATGATTGTACCACTGCACCCCAGCCTGGGCAACGGAGCAAGACCCTGTCTCAAAAAAGAAAGAAAACAAAAAAATGAAACAAACTTCAGTGTCATGTTAAGATATCTATTTGTATAAGGATGAATAGTTTCCCCCTGTGAAAAACAAAGGAAAAGGCAAGAAAAAGTAGAAATGAACAATAAACATTGGCCAGGCGCAGTGGCTCACGCCTGTAATCCCAGCACTTTGGGAGACAGAGGCAGGCAGATCACTTGAGGTCAGGAGTTCGAGACCAGCCTGACCAACATGGTGAAACCCTGTCTCTATCAAAAAAAAAAAAAAAAAAAAAAAAAGCAGCAGCAGCAGCCAGGCGTGGTGGCATATGCCTGTAATGCCAGCTACTCAGGAGGCTGAGGCAGAAGAATTGCTTGAAGCTGGGAGGCAGAGGTTGCAGTGAGCTGAGATCGTACCACTGCACCCCAGACTGGGTGACAGAGCAAGACTGTCTCATCAAAAATAAATAAATAAACAAACAAACATTAATAATGCACCGTTGAATGATCACTCAGACACCAAACTGGAGAGGCAAAGTATCTCCTGGAGTCGGGGAGGAGTCTGTCAATGGACCCCAGCTCAGTCTGGAAGAGGCCTGCCCTGTAGCCCACAACAGCACAAGTCCCAGCAAAGGTGTCTCTGTGACCTACAGGTTTGCACATGAACAGGAGATAGGCCCCAAAGATAAAAACCGGCACTGATGTGGCTTTGTCTGTGGTGCCCATTTATAGTGTTTGTTTATCGTTTATGGCCACAAGGATGAACTGTGCTTCCCGCTGGAACTGTTTTCAAGTGGTTTTCCTTTGTCCCCAATGCCCCAGGTGATTTGGGCAAACTCTGGCTGTGGAAGCCGCGCTGTGCAGGCAGTGTTCGCCCCAGCTCCGAGCTGCAAGGTCATTGCATAATCAGGCTGTGCCTTAATTGTCTGGGCTGCTAGAATGAAAATACCATAAACTGGGTATCATCAAGAATATTTCTTTCTTGCAGTTCTAGAGGCTGGATGTCCAAGACCACGGCGTGACAGAACCTGTGTCTGGGGAGACAGAACGTGTGTCTGGGGAGAACCTATTTCTCGGTTCACCGGCGTCCCATGTCTTCACACGGTCATCCCTCTGTGCCTGTCTGTGTCCTATCTCTGATTCTTGTTTTTTGTTTTTTGTTTTTTTTTTGAGACGGGGTCTTGCTCTGTTGCCCAGGCTGGAGTGCAATGGCGTGATCTCGGCTCACTGCAACCTCTGCCACAGGTTCAAGTGATTCCCCTGTCTCAGCCTCCCGAGTAGGTGGGACTACAGGCGTGCACCACCATGCCCGGCTAATTTTTGTATTATTTAGTAGAGGCGTGTTTCACCATGTTGCCCAGGCTGGTCTAGAACTCCCGACCTCAAGTGATCCGCCCACCTTGGCCTCCCAAAGTGCTGAGATTACAGGCATGAGTCACTGCACCCGGCCCTAATCTCCTCTTCTTATAAGGACCCCACTCCTATTGGAATAGGGCCCACTCTTGTGACCTAATTTTAAAGGATGAATAAAAACCTTATTCCTGTGAGTTTGAAGGCAACACAATTCAGTCCCCACCACATTCTCCCCTGGGAGTAAGGAGGTCTTTCCAATAGCTCTTTCTGTCTCCAGATTCAAGCAACAGGTCCCTCCTCCCACTCCTCCAAGCCTAGGTATGTGACGAGCAATGCCCCACCTTGTCACCGCCTCAAGAACATGTCCTCAAATTATCCAATCCACATCAGCCTCCAAGAATTCAGGCTGTGCATAGAGACCAAAAAGTCAAATCCATCTCCAGCCAATTCTCTTGGGTCAAGAAAGAAATAGTAGGCCAGGTGCAGTGACTCACATCTGTAGTCCCAGCACTTTAGGGCACTAAGATGGCTTGAGGCCAGGAGTTTCAGACCAGCTGGGGTGACATAGCGAGACCCTGCCTCCACATAACATTTAAATAATTAGGTGTGGTGACATGTGCCTATAGTCCCACCTACTTGGGAGGCTGAGGTGGGAGGATCACTTGAGCCTTTGGCCTCCCAAAGTGTTCAAGGCTACACTGAGCTGTGATCGTGCCACTGGGTGACAGGGCGAGACCTCATCTCTAAAAAGAAAGGAAGGAAAAAATGGCAGGAAGGAAGGAAAAAGAAGGAAGGAAGGAAAGCAAAGAAGCAAAAAGAAAAAGGAAGAAAGGGAGGGAGGGATGGCAGGAAGAACCAGTTAACCCCTATGGCTTTCCCCATAGCCATGGCTTATGGAACAAGACCAGCACTTTGGGTCAGCTGTGCCGGATGTTCCCGGCCCACAGAGTCACCTTTAAGTTCTTCAGCATCCACTGGGGAGAGTCACCTCTGTCTCCACACTTGCCCACACTCTTGAGCTTGATGGCTTTGAAGCCAAAGTCCCCATGGAGGTTCCATGTGCTGAAAGTCATGTGAGACCCTCAGGGTCAGGGCTTACCCACCCTTTCCATCCCCACAACCTCCCGCAAATATGACTTCTGGAGCACCAGCTCCTACTGCCCCCAGGCCCCATTTCCAAATCCTGGGCACCCAAGACAGCTCAGTGTGTTTACATAATTTACCTAAGGGCACCCAAAGTTCTTTTCTCTCTAGTTCTCAGGAATCTCAACTCCCAGCAGCATAGGATTTCTTCCAAGGACCAAATCTCCACTCCACCCCTGCTAAACCTCCTTGCAGAACTGCTTCTGGGCTGTCTCCTGCCCCCCTCCTTCCAGGCCTCGGCCTGGCCTTGTCCATCTGCATGACAGAGGCTCAGCAAGGAATCCCAGTTGGGAAGCCCTCAAAGATAAAAAAAGTTCTTTTTAAAATGTTTTTTAGAGACAGGGTCTTGCTCTGTCACCCAGTCTGGAGTGCAATGGTGCAATCAGCTCACTGCAACCTCAAATTCCTGCACTCAGATGACTCTCCCACCTCAGCCTCCCAAATAGCTGGGACTACAGGCACACCACCATGCCCGGCTAACTTAAAAAATTTTTTTTGTAGAGACAGGGTCTCTCTGTGTTTCGCAGGCTGTTCTCAAACTCCTGGTTTCAAGCAATCCTTCCCCCTCAGTCTCCCAAAGTGCTGGGATTACAGGTGTGAGCCACCAAGCCTGTCTGATAAAAGCTCTTTCAGAGTAACAGGGCAAAGAGAGAAGCAATAAACAGTGCTCAAGAACTAGCTCCAGACAGATGGCCAGCGTAATAAATGTAAATGAACTAAATTTGCCAATTAAAAGTGAATGGTCTTTTTTCTAAATAGAATTCCCAGCACCATTTTGGGAGATTCCAATGGAATAAATTTAGGGAGTAGGGCTCCTGACTGTATTGTCTTGAACAAGCACCCCCATCATCTCATCCCAGGGGAGTGTGGGGCAGCTCCCTCATTTATGAAAATCCTAACTCAGTGAATTTAAGGAGGGGCTTCTGAATCTATGTTTTCAACACAAACTTCCACCCCGCCTCCCCTACCTTACTGATTCCATTTGGTAAGCATAGAGAACTGAGTTGCAAAGGAAAAAAAATGGCATAAATGTTGGAGGCAGAATAATTGTGAGGAGGACCTGGATATGCTTCCCACCTATACACCCAACATAGAGTCTTGTGGCTGGTCAGGCACAGTGGCTCACCTGTAATCCCAGTACTTTGGGAGACCAAAGCAGGAGGACTGCTTGAGGCAAGAGTTTGAGACCAGCTTAGGCAACATAGTGGGACCTAGTCTCTAGCAAAAAAATAAATTAACAAAAATGTGTCAGGGGTGGTGGTGCACACCGGTAGTTCCACTTCCTTGGGAGGCGGTGACAGCCTCACCCTTGACAGCCTCAGCCTTGGAAAAAGAAAGTACTGTTATCTTGAAGACTATGGAATCATTTTGTCCCTGACCAGTGGAAGAGGACCTAAGCAACCCCCTTTGAGGGAAAGTGGGTCACCTGGGCTGGAGGTAGGGATGTGATATTGTTTTGTAAGCTAGCATTTCCTACAAAATATGAATTTATACTTTGACCAGATCTTGCATTGTGAGGGGATGTGAGGGGATGAGGTAAGACATGAAGGGGCTTGAGAGAATCAGCGACTGGAGGTCAAGAGAGTTAGACAAAAACAAAGGCTCACTGCAGCCTCAACTCTCAGCCTTGATCTTTCTAGAGGTCAAAAGAGTTAAAAACAAAACAAACAAACAACAAAGGGGGAGCCAAAGATACAAAAAAAAGCATTACGTGAGAGGGTAATGAGCAAAATAGCATCATTCAAAAACAAAAGGATGAGTCACAGAAAAGATGGGGAGGGGTCCAGGGCACAGTGATTAATCAAAAGGAGTAATTTCAACAGCAGTCTGATGAAAGAAACAAAGATAAAAATAGCAATTGGAATTAGCCGGGCGTGGTGGCACGCGCCTGTAGTCCCAGCTACTCGGGAGGCTGAGGCAGGAGAATCGCTTGAACCCAGGAGATGGAGGTTGCACTGAGCCGAGATCGCACCATTGCACTCCAGCCTGGGCGACAGAGTGAGTCCCTATCTCAAAATAATAATAATAATAGTAATAAAAGAAAAAAAAAGGGCCCATCTAGCATTCCCCGTCCCAGACTTAGAGTACAAGTCCAGCATCCGGAACAGACATTTCAAACACCAAGCTTCGAGAAACTGAAATCGCAACTTGATTGCTCTGGGTAGGTCCTAAGACCCTTCCTGACAAAAAGAAAAGGGGCTCCCTGTGCTCAAGCCTAACTGGACTTATTTTTTATTTTTATTTATTTATTTTTTGAGACGGAGTGTCACTCTGTCGCCCAGGCTGGAGTTGCAGTGGCGCGATCTCAGCTCACTGCAACCTCCACCTCCCGGGTTCAAGCAATTCTCCTTCTTCAGCCTCCCGAATAGCTGGGACTACAGACGTGAACTACCACACCCAGCTAATTTTTGTATTTTTAGTAGAGACGGGGTTTCACCAGGTTGGCCAGGCTGCTCTCGAACTCCTGACCTCAAGTGATCTGCCCGCCTTGGCCTCCCAAACTGCTGGGATTCCAGGCGGGAGCCACCGCGCCCGGTCAATCGTAACTGGGTTTAATCAGCTCCTCCTTAGCCCAGGCCTCCCCGTTACAGAATTAAAAACTCTCTTCTTTCCCAATTCATCTGCATCAGGTGACCCACTCGTCTTGGCCTCCCAAACTGCTGGGATTCCAGGCGGGAGCCACCGCGCCCGGTCAATCGTAACTGGGTTTAATCAGCTCCTCCTTAGCCCAGGCCTCCCCGTGTGACGACCTGGGAAAACCTGTTTCCACGCGCAGGTCCCGGAGGTCCCGAGAGCCAGGAGATGACGCGGATGAAGGAGGGGCGGGCGCCCGGCCCAGATCCCGCAGCTGCGAGGGCGGAAGCCTTGGCACTAGCGGCGCCCGGGCGCGGAGTGCGCAGGGCAAGGTCCTGCGCTCTGGGCCAGCGCTCGGCCATGCGATCCGCCGCGCGGAGGGGACGCGCCGCGCCCGCCGCCAGGTGCCAGGGACCCCGGGATGCGGCCCACACTGAGGCCTGGGGTGGGGGCCTGGGGAGGGGGTCGCGAGCACGGCGAGGAGCGCCCCGGGCGAGCCTGGGCCCCTGTAAAGGGCGTGGTTGTGTCCGGCGCCTTGTACTCCCCAAAATGTAGCTGGAGGCGCTTTCTGTGCCCGGGAAAGACGCCAGACAGCAGAGCCCAGGGATGGGGGGGCGACTGAGGGGACGAAGGGGGGGTGGAGGAGATCGAATTGAAGGGAAGGCGGAAGGGCAGGGAAAGAGAACAAAGGAGGAAGGGAAGGGAAGGGACGGCGGAGGAAGGCTGGCCGGGACCCGGAGGGAGTGGAAACTGGGCCGGGCACGCCCTGCTGGGTCCTCCGCCTTCCACGCCCAGCTACACCGCTGCCCGGATTCGGCCTTCAAAGGCTCCCTAAGACCCGCCCCGAACCGCGCCCCCCCCCCCGCTCCGCCCCACTAAGACGCGCCCCGTCCCGCCCCAAGGCTCCATCCCCCGAAGCGTAGCCGTGCCCGCCCCACTTCCTAAGAGGCACCCCGTCCCGCCCCCAACCCCCAGCTCGATGCCCTCCAGCACGGCCGTGTTCCCCGGGTCCACTAAGACGCTCCCTGTCCCTCCCCAACGCCTCGTCCTCCCGAGCACAGCTGTGACGCCCTCCCGATTTCTAAGAAGGCCCCTTCCCGCCCCCCGCCTCTTCGGCCCCACCATGACATGCTCCATCCCGCCCCCCGGCCCTTTGCCTTCCCAGCACGGCGGTGCCCTCCCCCTCATCCCACTAAGACGCGCCCCGTCCTTCCCCCAGACCCCATCCTCCCAAGCACGGCTGTGACTCCCCCAACACGCTCGGTAAGACACGCCCCTTTCCCCCCCGTGGGCTTCATTGGGCGCCCTCCCCCCAGCACCGCCGTGCCTACCCCGGTCACCCCGCAAGACTTCTCTGTCCCGTCCCCATCTCCACCACAAGCGCGGCCGTTACTTCCCTCTGGCCATCCCCCGGCGCCTTGGCCTTGTGCCGCCTCTATGTCCCCACCCTCTAGCACCGCCATGCGCCGCTGCACTTCCTCAGATGCGCCGGGTCCTGCATTCCCAGCTTCATTTGCGCCCCAGTGCCACCGGTAGAGGGTCGTGACTGCAAGTTGTCCAAGTTCTTGGCGTTTTGAACAAAGAATTGGACAAAACGCCCAGCAAAGAAAGAATGAAGCAACAAAAGAAGGAAAGCAGGGATTTATTGAAAACAAAAGGACACGTCACAGTGTGGGAGCCGACCAAGCAGCGGCTCAAGGGCCCGGGTACATGATCTTCTTGGGTCCAAATACCCCCTAGAAGTTTCCCATTGGCCACTTCATGCTCACCTCATGTAACTGAAGTGGTGGCCCGCGATCAGTCTGACTGGTTGCAGACAGCAGCCAACCAAAGGGTGAAGTTACAAAGGTCACACTCCTGTGCAAACATCCGATTGGTTGCAAAACCCAACTAATCAGAGACTAGGGTGAAGTCACAAAGTTGCAAACGAAGACTAGACGCGAAATCAGTCCGATTGGTTGCAGACAGCCAGTCTACTATCTACCCAATAGAAAAGGACAAAGGGAAGCCTTCGGTCCTTTTGTTACTTAGGCATGGAAAGTTAGGATTTTCCCGCCAGGCGAGGTGGCTCATGCCTGTAATCCCAGCACTTTGGGAGGCCGAGACGGGTGGATCACCTGAGGTCAGGAGTTTGAGACCAGCATGGCCAATATGGTGAAATCTCGTCTCTACTAAAAATACAAAAATTAGGCCGGGCCTCTACTAAAATTACAAAAAAATTAGCCGGGCATTGTGGCGGGCACCTGTGATCCCAGCTACTCAGGAGGCTGAGACAGGAGAATCGCTTGAACCCTGGAGGTGGAGGTTGCAGTGAGCCCAGATCATGCCATTGAACTGCAGCCTGGGCGACAAGAGTGAAACTCCATCTCAAAAAATAATAATAAAAATTAAAATTAAAAAAAAAAAAGGAAAGTTAGGATTTTCCTTTCAATTTAGTTCTAGGAAGTCGGCATGAAAAGCCTTAGGTTCCCTGCCTCCAGACCCTATTCTCCTGCCTCAGCAGCGCTGCCGTGCCTCTCGCTACCCTCCAAGACACGCCCCGTCCTGTCCCCTTCCGCGGCCGTTGCCCTGCTGGCCACACCGGATCCCTCCCCATGGCCTTATTCCTCCCCTGCCCCCCAGTACAGCCGTGTCCCCTCACACACCCTGAGACACACCCCTCGTTCGCGTCCTCCCCGGAGAGCACAGCCACGATCCCCCAACACTAAGACACCACCTATCCACTGCAGTTCAAGGACTGCTTGAATCAATCCTCCCACCTCAGAATCAGGCAGAGGTTGCTGTAAGCCACCATCATGCCACTACAGCCTGGGCAACACAGCAAGACCCCATCTCAAAAAAAAGAAAAAAAAGAATAATAAAGCAGATTGGTTGTTTCAAAGTTACTTTTCTTACAGGGTTAAAGCACGGGAGACTTTGTTAGCTCAGATGAACTACACATCTTCTTCTTGCTTACTCAAATCTTCTGTTTTTTTGGAAAACTGGCCTGTTTCCCTGTTCAGCTTGATGATGTGGCAGTTAACACAAGTGACTCCATTCCAGTTTGTTCTGACCTGTATGGTCTAGTGTGGCAGGCGAGGTCTCACTAATGCAGGCCTCCGTAACAACTGTTTCAGCACTGACTGAGTGGTGAAGTTACATACTAAAAGCTGAAACAACCAGCGCCTTTACGCAAAGGCTGGGATGTAACAAAAGCACACAAAGAGTTTTGCCCAGGCCTTTCCTGGGCCTTTGAAGCATGACAAGATAACGAAGGAATTCTTAACAGGACCCATTTAGGATTAAACAAGTTTTATTGTGGGTCTGAAGAAACTCCCCAGATCTCCACAAACAAGCTTTGTTGGGGACTAAAGGAACTCCCCAAAACTCTGTGATTTAGCAGGAGACAAGATAAGGGGAATCACCCCAGCACCTGGACCCATCTAGATTAAGTCAATTCACTGAGGTTCCAGAGGAAGGTCTTCAGGACTCAGATCTTAATTACAGATTAGAAGAAGTTAATCACTTATGTCTTTAGATAAATGCACACTTACACTTAGACATATAGCTTTGAAGGTATATAAGCTCTGGAAAGCTTTGTAATTTTGAGTTGGTTGGGAGAGAATTTCCAGGCCTTCCTCCTGTAACTGGTTACAGAATTAAAAACTCTCTTCTTTCCCAATTCATCTGCATCTCGCTATTGGGTCACAAGAAATAGCAGTGTGACCCTCGGTTTGGTCCAGGGACACTAGTGCAGGAATTCAGGCCAAGACAATAACCTCCCATAAAGCTGAACGTCTTAATTTAGTGGTAAGACCTTCGCCTTCCCAGCGAGCTGCCTTGAAATGCCTACTTCCCTTGCCAAATTGTAGATAGTCATTTCTGTGTTTCGCTTTTCTCTCCAGGGACTCTTTGCCGGTGCTACTGTTTTTATGCTTGCTTCTGAAGACGTGTGAACCTAAAACTGCAAATGCCTTTAAACCAAATATCCTACTGATCATGGCGGATGATCTAGGCATTGGGGATCTCGGTTGCTATGGGAACAATACACTGAGGTACAGTTGGTTGTTGCTATTGGTGATGATGTTATGTGAGTTTGAAGGAATGGTGCATTTAAAATCTGCCTGGAGAAATTAGGAAACTCCTTAGGGCCTCAGAACTCAACAAAAAACTACGAACAGGTAAAAAGGCCCTTTTAAACGATGCGGAACTGCGGTGAGGGGGTGAATGTATTACTACCACAAAATGGGTAGCTTAAAACAACGGAAATTTGTTCTCCCAGGTCTGGAGACCAGAAATCTTAAATCCAGGTGTGGGCAGGGCCGGGCTCCCTCTGGGGGCCCTATGGGAGGATCCTTCCGGACTTTCCCAGCTCCTGGGGGCTCCAGGTGTCCCTGAGCTTGTGGCTGCATCACTACAGTCTCTGCCTCCGTCTCCATGTGGCCTTCTCCTCTGTGTCTGTGTCCTAATCTCCTCATCCTATAAGGACACCGGCCATTGCAGCAAGGCCTGCCCACTGTAAAGATCTCATCTTCTGTTGATTACGTTTGCAAACAACGTCTGTTGTGGGCTGAATTCTGGCCTCCTCCAAATTTGTAGGTTGAAGCCCTAACCACCGGTACTTCAGGGTGTGACCGTATTCAGAGATGGGGTCTTTGAAGAGGTAATTAAGTTAAACTGAGGTCCTTAGGGTGAGCCCTAATCTGATATGGATTACTAAAAGAGGAGATTAAGACACCAACAGAGCTCCCTGAGAGGCTGTAGGGGAGGACCCTTCCTGCCTCTCCCAGCTCCTGGGGGCTCCAGGCATCTCTGGCTTTGTGGCCACATCACTCCAGTTTGTGCCTCTGTCCCCACGTGGCCTTCTCCCCTGTGTCTGTGTCTCCTCCTCTGTCTCTCAGAAGGACACTGGTCATTGCATCTGGGGCCCTCTCTAAACCAGGATGATCTCATCTCGGGATACCTAATAACAACTCCAAAGACAGTTTTTCTAAGCAAGGTCTCACGCACAGGTTTGGGGGGTCAGCACGTGGACAGATCGGTTCGCGGACCCCCATTCAGCCCACTGCAGTGGCATGTGCAAACACAGAGTAGTACCATCTATGCCAACCTTACCAGCAGAGCACTTGAGTGGTGCTCACGTGCTTTCTGCAACAGGAGAAAAGGTGAGAAAGCTCCTTATTCCATTTGGTGGGCTTTTCTCCTAGAAGGACCGCCCCAGAATGCAGGCTGCATCTGCTTTTCAATAGCTGCCAACCCCAGGAGCGGTCCCCGCAGAGCAGGGCCTCCCTTCTTTGCAGTGAACATTGCAGCACCTGCAGCAGTCTGCCCTGTGTGGGCTGGGCACGGTGGCTCCCGCCTGTCATCCCAGCATTTTGGGAGGCCAAGGAAGGTGGATCACTTGAGCCCAGGAGTTTGAGACCAGCTTGGGCAACATGGCAAAACCCCATCTCTATGAAACATACAAAAAATTAGCCAGGTGTGGTGGCGCATGCCTGTAGTCCCAGCTACTCAGGAAGCTGAGAGTGGAGGATGGCTTGAGCCCGGGAGGTGGAGGTTATGGTGAGCTGAGGTTGCGCCACTGCATTCTAGCCTGGGCCACAGAGCAAGACCCTGTCTCTAAATCAATCAATCAATCAATCTGCCCCCTGTCCAGGGATCCCCTTTCGAACACCCTGAGCAGGCCTGGTTGTAATTCACAGAACATGCGGTTCATCTGTTTACAGTGTACAGTTCAGGGACTTTTATTCTATTCAGGGAGCTGTGCATCTGTCACCACAAACCATGTTAGAGCATTTACATACCCCCAAAGAAACTCTGCATCCCCTTAGCCATCACCTCCAGCTAGGAGCGAATATGTGTCCCCTAAACGCCTACGTTGAAGTCCTAACCCCCAGGACCTCAGACTGTGACTCTATTAGGAGACTGAGTCTTTAGAGACGTGATTCAGGTAAAATGAGGTCACTAGGGTGGGCCCTGATCCAATAGGACTAGGGTCCTCATAAGAGGAGATAAGGACACAGACACACATAGAGCAATGACCACCTGAGGACACAGGGAGAAGATGGTGTCTACGAGCCCAGGATAGTGGCCTCAGGAGGAACCAGCCCTGCCCATGCTTGATCTCAGACTTCCAGCTCCCAGAAATGTGAGAGAATAAATGTCTACTGGGTTTGTTTTTCTGTTTTATTTTGTTTTGTTTTTTGAGACAGGGTCTCACTCTGTTGCCCAGGCTGGAATGCAGTGGCATGATCACAGCTCACTGCAACCTCCATCTCCTAGGCTCTCACCTCAGCCTCCTGAGTAGCTGAGACTACAGGCACATGCCACCACGCCCAGCTAATTTTTGTATTTTTTGTAAAGTCAGGTTTTCACTATGTTGCCAAGGCTTGTCTCGAACTCCTGGCCTCAAGTGATCCATCCACCTTAGCCCCCCAAAGTGCTGGGATGACAGGCGTGAACCACTGTGCCCAACCAATATCTGGTGTTGAAGTGGCCAGGTGCGTAGGACTTTGTTATGGCAGCCCCAGCTAACGCTCCTCCAACTCTCTCAGCACCCTAACCCTCAGCCTCTGGCAGCCACTAATACACTTTCCATCTCTATAGATTCCCCTGTAAGGGACATTTCATACAGATGGAATTATATAACCTGTGGTCTTTTATGTCAGGAGGCTTTCACAGAACAGTGTTTTCAGGGTTCCTCCCTGTGGCAGCAAGTGTCAGTACCGTGCCTCACGCCTTGCAGTGGCTGAGTCATATTCCAGAGATTCCATTCTATGTGGATACCTCTTTTGGCTCCTTTTCTCTTTCTTTCTTTCTTTTCTTTTCTTTTTTTTTTTTTTTTTTTTTTTGAGACAGGCTCTCACTCTGTTCTTTCACCCAGGCTGGAGTGCAGTGGTGCAATCTCGGCTCACTGCAACCTCCGCCTCCTGGGCTCAAGCGATTCTCCTGTCTCAGCCTCCCGAGTAGCTGGGATTACAGGTGTGCACCACCTTGCCTGACTAATTTTTGTACTTTTTTTAGTAGAGACGGGGTTTTACCATGTTGGCTAGGCTGGTCTTGAACTCCTGACCTCAAGTGATCTGCCCACCTAGGCCTCCCAAGGAGTTGAGATTGCGGGCGTGAGCCACCGCGCCCAGCCCTCACAGTTTTTTGATATCTGATGATGAAAGCTTTTAAGCCTTTTCTCTCTGTGCTCCCCATCTGGACAAGCAGATAAGAAAGCACAGGGACTGTCTCCTTTGGTGCTGATGGCAGATTCAGACCATAAACGCCCCCACCCTTGCAATGGGAACCCTCATCCCAGCCCCACACCCTCACCACAATTGAAAACATAAATCTCCTTTCCTTGCTTCCTTATTTCACATGAGCTTGGAAGGCCTGCCCTGCTCTCCCCAGAAAGCCTCGTTATATGAGTCATAAATTGTCTCATATACTTTGTGTGTGTGTGTGTGTGTGTGTGTGAGAGAGAGAGAGAGAGAGAGAGAGATGTCATCCATCTCAACATCAACACCAAACTTAGGATGGGGTCAATCTACCGCTGCAGGAGACCATAATGCAACTAATTCTGAAATCCGGTGAAGTCCTTGCAGCTATTCCTGTGCCTTTCAGAGCAGGGATCTGCTTAAGCCAAATGCATGTCTCCCTTCCAACAATGACATTTGTGTGCTTTGCTCAGAACGCCAAATATTGACCAGCTTGCAGAGGAAGGTGTGAGGCTCACTCAGCACCTGGCGGCCGCCCCGCTCTGCACCCCAAGCCGAGCTGCATTCCTCACAGGGAGACATTCCTTCAGATCAGGTTGGTGTCACGGAGATGATGGAGAAATGGGTACATCTGTGTGCACTCATTCTGTCATCTGTAACAGTTGAGTACTGATGGTGAAGATACAGGGGCAATGGTACAAAGATCACCTGCAATTCATCGTCTTCCTTGTATTTATGTAAGGAATATTGTATTGTGTGCATACACATAAAAGTTGTGATCATTAGGATGTGAACAGAAAAACCAAGGTCTTTGGAATATTTTAAAGAGGTTTATTCTGAGCCAGTATGACTGATCACAAGACCAAGTGTCTCTTACAGAGAGCAAAGTTTCCCCAAGCTGAGAATCATTGTGATATAGATAGATGATAGATGATAGATAGATAGATAAATTGACAGCTAGATACATGCTAGATGGATGATAATGATAGATAATGGATGACTGATAGCTAGATATCTAGATGATGATGATACATAATGATAGATGATTGATAATGACGTGATAGATGATTGATAGCTAGATTGCTAGATAAGAGATGATTGATAGATAATGATAGATGATAGATAATGATGATAGAAAGATAAGGGATAGATGATAGATAATGATAGCTGATTGATAGCTAGATGATTAATGATAATGATAGATAATAGATACATAGATAGATGGATAGATATACATGATAGATGATGGATACATATTGAGATAGACAGGTGACAGGTGATAGCTAGGTAAACAGATAGATAGACATATGATAGATCACATAGCGTCTGTCATCCTAAGGTAGGGTGTCTGTTTTGGCATGATGGACATTTGGGGCTAGATGATTCTCTGTGGTGGGGCTGTTCTGTGCACTGTATGTAGGGTCTTGAGCAGCATCCCTGGGCTCCACGCACCCGATACGAGTAGCACCACACACCACCCTTTCTGAGTTGTGACACCACAAACATCTCCAGACATTGGCCATGCTTATTATTTCGAGAATAGTGTGATAGGTAGGTAGGTAGGTAGGTAGGTAGATGACAGATGATAGATGGGTAGATAATTGATAGCTCCATACATGATACATGGATGATAGATAATAGCAGCTTGGCTCGGGTGCACAAATCCAGATCTCAGACACCAAATCCCTCTGGTTGAGAAGTGCTCCTCTAGAGAAAGGAAAGTAAATTCTTCCTGTCTTCTCTGCCCCACAGGCATGGACGCCAGCAATGGATACCGGGCCCTTCAGTGGAACGCAGGCTCAGGTGGACTCCCTGAGAACGAAACCACTTTTGCAAGAATCTTGCAGCAGCATGGCTATGCAACTGGCCTCATAGGTGTGGATATGTGGGAGCCTCACATTATACGGTGGTTGGGAATATTCGTGATAAAAAAGATCCCAGGCCAGGCGTGGTGGCGCACGCCTGTAGTCCCAGCTACTTAGGAGGCTGAGGCAGGAGAATCGCTTGAACCCGGGAAGCGGAGGTTGCAGGGAGCCGAGATCACACCACTGCACTCCAGTCTAGGTGACAAAGCGAGACTCTGTCTCAAAGAATAAAAAAAAAAAAAAGATCCCGTTTTCCTGCAAAGGAAAACAATCCTGTGTCCTCTGAATCAGAAGTTGGTGCCTGGTCCATCTCATGCCTATTGGATTGTCCCCAGTTTTTCATGAGTTTTTTTTTCTTTTTAAATTCAAAATCCTAGGAGATTGCCCTCTTTTCTTCTCTGGACCTATCAGTCTTCAGCTTGTCCCCATTTATCACGACCTTCTTCAGACATTATCCTTCTCTACATGGCCACTCACCATCTCAAAAGCCCCAGAGTTAACAAACACTGCCTTCCTTTAGACAATAAACCCCGGCAGGGGCAGAACACCCTCTTTATAACAGACAGCATGTCAGGGGTCTCCAAGAGCACCCTTAAGTTCAGGAGGTTGCTAGGAGGATTTGGCATGCAGTTGTGCTCATGGGTGATTTATGACAGTCAAAGGAGGTGAGGCAGAATCAGTGATGGGAATTACACGGAATGAAGCCCAGGGCAAACCAGACACAAGCTCCCAAGAATCCTCCCCCAGTGGGATCACACAGGATGCACCATATTCCTCCAGAAATGAGTTTCAACAACACGCAAGGAATGCTGTCTATTAGGGAAGCTCCCGGGAGAATCAGTGCCCAGGGGTTTCTGTTGGGGGCTGGTCCTGCAGGCACTCACTGCCTGGCACCCACCCGAATTCCAGACTCCCAGAACCAAAGGAGGTGTTTAGCATGAACCACGTTGCTTTTGCATATAGTTTAGGCACAGTCAGCTTATTATTTTAATAGTGTGACTTCTCCATTGGAAATCCAGATCTCAAACACCAGCCACGGGGAATCTTACAAGCCAGCCTTTCTAAGGGGCACTAGCTCAGGCCTGCCCCTTAAACTCCTTTCTGCACAGAGAGGAAAGGAGGGAGATGTTGGTTTATGCCGCCAAGCACCAGGCAGTCTGCTGGTTACCTCCTTCATTCCTTACCCAGCCTGTGGGTTTAGAGGTGCTGTCCCCGTCACACACATGAGAACGTGGGAGCGCAGTGGTGAGGCCACCCGCCCCGACCTGGTGGTGGGATCTCTGTGCAGGGTCCCCAGTTCCTCTCTGTGCTTTTCTCACACTCAAAGCCACTGTCCCATTCACAGGAGCTGCAACACCCCAACCTGTCCAAAGCTGTGGTTTTCTAAAGGAGGACAACCATTGTTCCTCCTTTTCAAGTTTCCTGCCACTTTATTTTTATTTTGAATTTTTTTTAAGTTTTTTCTTCTTTTATTTATTATTTATTTTTATTTTTTTGAGATGGAGTCTTGCTCTGTCCCCTACACTGGAGTGCAGTGGCACGATTGCAACTCACTGCAGCCTCCACCTCCTGGGTTCAAGCAATTCTCCTGCTTCAGCCTCCTGAGTAGCTGGGACCACAGACATGTGCCACCATGCCTGGCTAATTTTTTTTGCATTTTTAGTAGAGCCACGGTTTCAGCATGTTGGCCAGGCTGGTCTCGAACTCCTGACCTCAAGTGATCCACCTACCTCGGCCTCCCAAAGTGCTGGGATTACAGGGCCAGTGCTTTATACTGTAGAAGTCTGTGTATCTCCTACTATGAGGGTGGATTTATTCTTTCTTTTTCTTTCTTTCTCTCTCTCTTTTTTTTATTTTTACTTTTATTTTCATTTTTATTTTTCGAGATGGAGTCTCGCTCTGTCGCCCAGGCTGGAGTGCAGTGGCGCGATCTCGGCTCACTGCAACCTCCGCCTCCCGGGTTCACGCCATTCTCCTGCCTCAGCCTCCCGAGTAGCTGGGACTACAGGCGCCCGCCACCTGTATTGTATTTTTTTAGTAGAGATGGGGTTTCACCGTGTTAGCCAGGATGGTCTCGATTTCCTGACCTCGTGATCCGCCCGCCTCGGCCTCCCAAAGTGCTGGGATTACAGGCTTGAGCCACTGCGCCTGGCCGAAAGTCTTAAACCTTTAATCACTTGCCAAGGGTTCTGACATGGATACATTCATTAGTCTTCACGGATCAGAATGCGTTCATTTAAACACAGGTATCCAATCCATTCATTGCCTTTCCATTTCCAGTTTTGCTCTTTGCAGACTTTTCTTTTCCTGCCGACGCGGAATGATTCCGAGGTTCTTTGCAGCAGACAGGGCTGCTTCAAAGCGGGTCTCTGTTGAACATTTGCGTTTCTTTTAGGAAAATGGCACCAGGGTGTGAATTGTGCATCCCGCGGGGATCACTGCCACCACCCCCTGAACCACGGATTTGACTATTTCTACGGCATGCCCTTCACGCTCACAAACGACTGTGACCCAGGCAGGCCCCCCGAAGTGGACGCCGCCCTGAGGGCGCAGCTCTGGGGTTACACCCAGTTCCTGGCGCTGGGGATTCTCACCCTGGCTGCCGGCCGGACCTGCGGTTTCTTCTCTGTCTCCGCGAGAGCAGTCACCGGCATGGCCGGCGTGGGCTTCCTGTTTTTCATCTCTTGGTACTCCTCCTTCGGGTTTGTGCGACGCTGGAACTGTATCCTGATGAGAAACCATGACGTCACGGAGCAACCCATGGTTCTGGAGAAAACAGCGAGTCTTATGCTAAAGGAAGCTGTTTCCTATATTGAAAGGTAAGCAACCATCGCATCTTAAAGAGGAGATGGGGCCGGGCGCGATGGCTCATGCCTGTCATCCTAGCACTTCGGGAGGCCAAGATGGGAGGATCTTTTAGCCCAGGTGCTTTAGACTAGCTTGGGCAACATAGGAAGACAGGTTCTACAATAAATAAAATCATTAGCCGGGCATAGTGGTGTGTGCCTGCAATGCCAGCTACTCAGGAGGCTAAGGTGGGAGGTTCGCTTCAGCCTCGGATGTCGAGGCTGCAGTAAGCAATGATCACACCACTGTACTTCAGCCTGGGTGACAGAGTGAGACTCTGTCGCTAAAAAAATAAAAATAAAGTTTAATTTAAAAAAAGAGACGGTAACTGCTCAGAGCATCTGAGAGTCCCCTTATAATCTTTGGGATCTCAGACACCAACCCTCGGAGGAGACGGCTTTGCAGAAGCCAACCTTTTCATGTGGCTGGGTTTCCCATATGAGAGTCTCGAAGTGGATGTCATGTGATGGCTCGAGTAGCATTGACATATACGCCATTGGATTCTGTACATTTTTATTGACAGTTTTTTAAACTTTTTTTTTTTGCATTCTTTGTAGAGATGGGGTCTCACTATGTTGCCCAGGCTGGTCTCAAACTCCTGGGCTCAAACAATCCTCCCATCTTGGCCTCCCAAAGGGCTAAGATTACAGAAGTGAGCCACTGTGCCTGGCCTTTTTCTAATGTCTCATTTTTTTTTTTTTTTTGAGACAATGTCTCACTATATGGCCCAAGCTGGTCTTGAATTCCTGGGCTCAAGCCATCCTCCCACCTCTGCCTTCCAAAGTGCTGGGATTATAAGCGTGAGCCACCGTGCCTGGCCCTTACTTTTTAATTTGTACAAATGTATGGGGTATGTGTGAAATTTTGTTACATGTATACACTGAATAACGATCAAACAGCATACTTACAGTGTCCATCTCCTGAGTACAATACATTTTGTTAGCTTTGGTCACCCTACTCTGCTATCAGACATTGAATGTACTCCTTTAAGCTTACTGTATGTTTGTACTCTTTAAACCACTTCTCTTTGTCCTTCACCCTTCCCAGCCTCTGGTCTCTATCATTCTATTCTCTATCTTCATGTGATCGATTTTTTTTTTTAGCTCTCACATATGAGTGACAACATGCAGTATTGGTCATTCTGTGCCTGGCTTATTTTAGTTAACATAGTGACCTCCTGTTTCATCTGTATTGCTGCAAATGACAGGATTTCATTCTTTTTGATGGCTGAATAGTATTCCATCACGTACATATACCAGATATAACCTTTTTTTCTGAGACAGGGTTGGCTCTGTCACCCATGCTGGAGAGCAGTGGTGTGATCATGGCTCACTGCAACCTCTGTCTCCAAGGCTCAGGCAATTCTCGTGCCTCAGCCTCTTGAGTGGCTGAGATTATAGGCACCTGCCACCACACCCTGTTAATTTTTTTATTTTTAGTAGAGATGGTGTTTCACCATTTCACCATGGTGGCCAGGCTGGTCTTGAAATCCTGACCTCAACTGAGCTGCCAGGCTCAGCCTCCCAAAGTGCTGGGATTACAGGCTTGAGCCACTGTGCCCAGCCTCCATTCTTTTTTATGGCTGAATAGTATTCCATTGTGGACATATACTATATATATATATATATATATATATATTTTTTTTTTTTTTGAGACAGGGTCTGACTCTGTCACCCATGCTGGAGTGCAGTGGTATGATCATGGCTGACTGCAAGCTCCACCTCCCGGGCTCAAGCCGTCCTCCCACCTCAGCCTCCCAAGTAGCTGGGGCCACAGACTCAAGCCACCATGCCCAGCTATGTTTTCTATTTTTGGTAGAAATGGCATTTCACCGTGTTGCCCAGGCTGGTCTTGAACTCCTGGCCTCAAGTGATCCTCCCGCCTCAGCCTCCCAAAGTGTTGGGATTACAGGCATGAGCCACCACGCCTGGCCCACCATCTATTCTTTGTGTTCACCCACTGATGGACTCAGAAGGTGATCCCCTGCCTTGGCTCTTGTGAATAGTGCTGGAGTGAACATATGGGTGCAGGGGTCCCTTTGATGTACTGTATATTCTGTGTATTCTCAAGGAAGTTTTCTTCTTTCAGACACAAGCATGGGCCATTTCTCCTCTTCCTTTCTTTGCTGCATGTGCACATTCCCCTTGTGACCACGAGTGCATTCCTGGGGAAAAGTCAGCATGGCTTATACGGTGATAATGTGGAGGAGATGGACTGGCTCATAGGTAAGTCAAGGTACCATGGAGCCTCACTCCACCCTCGGCCTCAGGTTTGAACATAGGGCGTAACAGACTGGCCATCTGAATATGAACCAAGTTGCAATAAAGAATAAGGGCGGTGGCTCACACCTGTAATCCCAGCACTTTGGGAGGCCAAGGCGGGCGGATCACCTGAGGTCAGGAGTTTGAGACCAGCCTGGGCAACATGGTGAAACCCTGTCTCTACTAAAAATACAAAAATTAACCCGGTGTGGTGGTGCACACCTGTAGTCCCAGCTAGTCGGGAGGTTAAGGTACAAGAATCGCTTTAACACGGGAGGCAGAGGTTGCAGTGAGTTGAGATCGCACCACTGCACTCCAGCCTGGGTGACAGATCAAGACTCCGTCTCAAAAAAAAAGAAAAAGAATAAGAGTTACTCTTAGCACTTTGGGAGGCCCAGATGGACAGATCACTTGAGGTCAGGAATTCAAAACCAGCTTGCACAACATAGTGAGACCCCATCTCTACAAAAATAAATGCTTAGCCAGGTATAATGGTACATGCCTGTAGTCCCAGGTACTCAGGAGGCTGAGGCAGGAGGATCGCTTGAGCCTGGGAAGTCAAGGCTGCAGTAGGCTGAGATTGCACCACTGTACTCCAGGCTGGGCAACAGAGTGAGACCCTGTCTCTTTAATAATAATAACAGTACAAAGAATGGGGGCAGAACACACTCCCATATCATTTATTTACTCCTTCAGTATTCCCAATTACTTGGTCTAATTCTGCACAAAATCAACCTTCTACACAGCCAGTGACTTCATGTCATCATCAGAAGCTACCGAAAGTGAAGCAATAAAGTTAATGTTCAGGACAATGCAGAGACACTGTCTTCCTTCTATGGCCTTCAGGAAACCCTGGAGAGGACCAGTGAGGCTGCAGATTCTTAAAATAGCATAGACATTAAAATTCTTGCAGAATCTGAATGTGTCTCCTGAGACAAGCATCGTGATAGAGTTCACAGTCTTAAAAGTCTGCATTTTCAGGTGGGGCAAGGTGGCTCATGCCTTTAATCCCAGCATTTTGGGAGGCTGAGGCAGGGAGATGGCTTGAGGCCAGGAGTTCAAGACCAGCCTGGGCAACATAGTGAGACCCCCCCGCCCGCCATCTCTACAAAAAATTTAAAAAATTAGCCATGGTGGTGTGCACCTGTGGTCCCAGCTACTCCGGAGGCTGAGGTGGGAAGATCATTTGAGCCCAGGAGGTTGAGGCTGCAATGAGCTATAATTATTGCACCACTGAACTCCAGCCTGGGCCACATAGCAAGACCCTATCTCCAAAAAAAAAAAAAAAAGAAATAAAAGACGAAGAATAGGGAGAAAAACTTCTCTCATATCATTTATATGGTCCTTCAGTATTTCCGATTACTTAGTCTAATTTTGCACAAAATCAACTGTATTAGTCCATTCTTGCAAAGAAATACCTGAGACTGGGTAATTTATAAAGAAAAGAGGTTGGATTGGCTCACGGTTCTGCAGGCTGCACAGGAAGCATGGCAGCATCTGCTTCTGGGGAGACCTCGGGGAGCTTTTGCTCATGGTGGAAGGCGAAGGGGGAGCAGGCGTCTTGTGGCAGGAGAAGGACCAAGAGAGGAGAGGAAGAGCCGCACACTTTTAAACAACCAGATCTCGTGAGAAGCTACTCCCTCTGCAGCACCAAGCAGGGGATGGTGCTCAACCATTCATGAGAACTCTGTCCCCATCATTCAGTCACCTCCCCCCAGGCCCCACCACCAACACTGAGGATGACAATTCCACATGAGATTTGGGCGGGGACACACATCCAAACTATATTGTCAACCTTCTACACAGCCAATGACTAAACATCCTCATTAGAAGTTACAGAAACTAAAGCAATAAAGTTCGGACAATGCAGAGAGGTCACCTTCCTTCTATGGCCTTGAAGAAACCCTGGAGAGGACCAACGAGGCTGCAGATTCTTAAGAGAGTGTAGATATTAAAATCCTTGCAGAATCGGAACATATCTCCCGAGACAAGCATAGTGATAGGGCGGGATTGGTTCACAGTGTAAACCAAAAATAAATTCGAAGGCCCCCCACAACCATCTGAATGGATTCCCTCCTTTGCCAGGGCACCCTAAAATTTAACCTGAGAGACTGGTTCATGCCATAACGGGAAGAGGGGGTTGGGCTTGCCTCATTCTACCCCCCCCCCCACCCCCCAGCATGAACATCCACACAGACCTTAACTCTGATAAGAAACATCTACAATCTATTTTCTCCGAAGCCTGCCACCTAGAGGCTTCATCTACATGATAAAACCTTGGTCTCCACAACTCCTTATCATAACCCAGACATTCCTTTCTATTGATAACTCTTTCAATCAGTTACCAATGAGAATATGTTTAAATTCCCCACTTCCAGTTGTTCCACCTTTCCAGCTCAACCAATGTACATCTTACATGTAGCGATGGATGTCTCCTGTCTCCCTAAAGTACACAAAACCAAGCTTTGCCCCAGCCACGGTGGGCACATGTCATCAGGGCCTCCTGAGGCTGTGTCATTCTTAACCTTGGCAAAATAAACTTTCTAAATGGATTGAGACCTGCCTCAGATACTTTTCAGTTTACAGCAGGCTTCAAAGTCTGCATTTTCAGAGCTACAGATGACCTTGTGGTTTACATCATTTTGACTTTCAGTGCTTTCAATGACCAGTGGCCTCCAGGGATAAAGCAATTGCTTGGTTTGCAGGGCGTCCTCTGCGCTGCTGAGCCATCAGCCTCCAATACGCCAATGCCCGTAGATGCTAGTTACAGCCCTGCTTCCTCCTACATAGACAGGGTTCTGTCATCACTGAGTCTCACCATTTCCCTCTCCCCAGTGTCTTTATTATGTGACATACACACACGGCACTATGTTTAAAAAAGCATGCTCATTGGCAACCTCTTGGCGTTGTGTGTTCATTCTGTGTTTTGTATTGGTGGTATCTTGGGGTCGACCGAAAGAGTCAAACTCCGTAAAATATTTGCAGAGATTTATTCTGAGCCAAATATGAGTGACAAGTGGCCTGTGACACAGCCCTCAGGAGGTCCTGAGAACATGTACTCAAGGTGGTCGGCATGCAGCTCAGCTTTATACATTTAGGGAGACATACGGCATCGATCAGCATGTGTAAGACGTACCTTGGTTCAGTGCAGAAAGGCAAGACCACTGAAAGGGGGGCTTCCAGGTCAAAGGCGGATTTACAGATTTTCTGACTGGCAGGTGGTTGAGTTATTATCTGAGAATCACTAGAAGGGAATGTCTGGGTTATGATAAGGGGTTGCGGAGGCCAAGGTTTCATAATGCCAAAGAAGCCTCCAGGTAGCAGGCTTCAGAGAGAATACATGGTAAATGTTTCTTATCAGACTTAAAGAGTCTGTTCTATCAGTCTTTTTTTTTTTTTTTTAAACAGGGTCTCACTCTGTTGCCCAGGCTGGAGTGCATGGTGTGATCTTGACTTATTGCAGCCTTGACCTCCCAGGCTCAGGCAATCCTCCCACTTCGGCCTCCCGAGTAGCTAGGACTACATACAAGTATGTGCCACCATACCTGGCTAATTTTTGTATTTTTTGTAGAGACAGGGTTTCACCATGTTGCCCAGGCTGGTCTTGAACTCCTGAGCTCAATGGATCTTCCTGCCTCGGCCTCCCAAAGTGCTGGGATGACAGGCATGAGCCACTGTGCCTGGCCTTCTCTCAGTCATAGGTCTCTGTTTCAATGTGAATGCTGGTCAGTTGTGCCTGAATTCCAAAGGGAGGAGGGTGTCATGACGCATGTCCACCACTCCCCCCGCCCCCACTACTTTCCATCATGGCCTGACCTTGTTTTTGTTTTTTGTTTCTTTTGGGTTTTTTTTCTTTTTTTTTTTTTTTTTTTTGAGATGGAGTCTCACCCTGTCGCCCGGGCTGGAGTGCAGTGGTGCGATCTCGGCTCACTGCAAGCTCCGCCTCCTGGGTTCACACCATTCTCCTGCCTCAGCCTCCCAAATAGCTGGGACTACAGACTCCCGCCACCATGCCTGGCTAATTTTTTGTGTTTTTAGTAGAGATGGGGCTTCACGGTGTTAGCCAGGATGGTCTCAATCTCCTTACCTCGTAATCCACCCGCCTCAGCCTCCGAAAGTGCTGGGATTACAGGCGTGAGCCACCACACCTGGCCCTCTTTTGGGTTTTTTTTGAAACAGTCTCACTCTGTCACCCTCGCTGGAGTGCAGTGGTGTAATCTCACCTCACTGCAACCTCTGCCTCCTGGGTTCAAGCAATTCTCCTGCCTCAGCCTCCCAAGTAGCTGGGATTACAGGCGTGCACCCCCCACACCTGCCTAATTTTTGTGTTTTCGGTAGAGATGAGGTTTCACCATAATGGCCAGGCTGGTCTTGAACTCCTGGCCTCAGGTGATCCACCCACCTCAGGCTCCCAAAGTGCTGAGATTACAGGTGTGAGCCGCCAGGCCCGGCCTGACCTAGTTTTTCAGGTTAACTTTGGAATGGCCTTGGCTGAAGGGAGAGTCCATCAGTTGGTTGGGGGGCTTCGAATTTTATTGTTGGTTTGCATTGTAAACAGTCCTGTGGTATCACAATGATTAGCTATGTCTTACACTTTGGGATCACATTGTAACCACGGCCTCCGAGTAAGTGTGGTCTCTTCTTATGACTTCCTGGCAAGAGGTGTCTCCTGCAGAAAGGAAGAAGTGCATTGAACTAGCGGATGCTGCTTTGTTTTCTTGGTCCTGAAACTTTCCATTTTCTGTAAAGGTAAGGTTCTTAATGCCATCGAAGACAATGGTTTAAAGAACTCGACATTCACGTATTTCACCTCTGACCATGGAGGACATTTAGAGGCAAGAGATGGACACAGCCAGTTAGGGGGATGGAACGGAATTTACAAAGGTGAGTTGTGGACATCGGGGACACATATGCATTCGACCAAATATCTGCCACCACTGAGGGTCCCAGAACAAGTTGAACTGAAAATGAGTTTGCTCATTTCAAAAAGAATGCATTGAGCACCTACTGCAGTACAAGTTCTACCTAGATGAGCAGGACAGGCAGATAAAAAGTCACTTCCCCTTCCTTTAAAGGGTTTACATTTTAGTAGAATACAGAGAGGTATAAATAAATAATTCAGATAAAATTAAAATTTATTTTATTATAGTCTTAATTTTTAAATATTTAATAAATTTATTACTATTTTAACTTTAATATTTTAAATGCATCCATTAATATTGATGCATAATATTAATACATATTTTAAAAATTGTTGATAGTTAACAAATATTTTTAAATTATTAAATTTAATGAATATTTTAATACATTATTTTATTCTAAATAAAGGTAGCATAGATTGACTAGAACAGTTGAATCAGCCACAGCGACCCATCGACATTCAAGAGGCCAGGGAGTAGCATGATTCTGGAAATATTGCTGTGGCTGTTTTTGGGAAGCTGAGGCTGCCCCAGTGTGCATGTGTGCATACGGGTGGCTGTGCATATTCACATACCTATGCACAAATACATCCAGATGTGTGTATAGACTGGGCAGTTTCCGGCAAAATCCTAACGATGTCTTTTACTTACAGGTGGGAAGGGCATGGGAGGATGGGAAGGTGGGATCCGCGTGCCCGGGATCTTCCACTGGCCCGGGGTGCTCCCGGCCGGCCGAGTGATTGGAGAGCCCACGAGCCTGATGGACGTGTTCCCTACTGTGGTCCAGCTGGTGGGTGGCGAGGTGCCCCAGGACAGGTACGTGGAGATAAGGCTGCCTGTTCCCTGATTTTTTTAAATTGTTTTTAGTTTTTTTTTTTTTAGTATTTCAATAGGATTTTGGGGAACAGGTGGTATTTGGTTACATAAATAAGCTTTTTTTTTTTTTTTTTTTTTTTTTTTGAGACAGAGTCTCACACTCTTGCCCAGGCTGGAGTGCAATGGCACAATCTCGGCTCACTGCAGCCTCTGCCTCCCGGGTTCAAGCAATTCTCCTGTCTCAGCCTCCCGAGTAGCTGGGATTACAGGCATGCGCCACCATCTCCTTTACCCATGTGACCATGTGTCTTGGGGTCTGTTATGATTAAAAAGTAAGAACAGGTCGGGTGCAATGGCTCATGCCGATAATCCTAGCACTTTGGCAGGCTAGATGGGCGGATCCCCTTAGGTCAGGAATTCAAGACCAGCCTGGCCAACGTGGTGAAACCCCATCTCTACAAGAAATACAAAAATTGGCCGAGTGTGGTGGCTTGTGCCTGTAGTCCCAGCTACTCAGGGGGCTGAGGCATGAGAATCACTTGACCAGGAGGCAGAGGTTGCAATGAGCTGAGATTGTGCCACTGCACTGCAGCCTGGGTGACAGAGCAAGACTCTGCCTCATAAAAAAAAAAGTAAGAAAAGCCAACCTAGGAATGTGGGCTGTCCAGCTGGAATTTGAAGGCTTTGTGTTGACCTCCAAGGTGACAGTGCTGTGTGTTGGGGTGTGTGTGTGTGTGTGTGTGTGTGTGTGTGCACATGTGCACTCTGCTTATGCAGTGCTGCATAACAAATAACCCCAACACTTAGAGACACTGTGTCTTGAAATAACCACATGTATCCTGCTCAGCAACCTGTAATCTGAACAGCGACTGGAGAGACAGCTCATCTCTGCTCCATTTGCTGGGGAGCCTTGCATTCTGGGAGATGTGTTCCCAGGTGCAAAAGGCTGCCTGGGAACCCGTGGTCTGACTCTGCTCTGTGTTCTCTTCATGAAATCAGGGTGATTGATGGCCACAGCCTGGTACCCTTGCTGCAGGGAGCTGAGGCACGCTCGGCACATGAGTTCCTGTTTCATTACTGTGGGCAGCATCTTCATGCAGCACGCTGGCACCAGACGGACAGTGAGTACCTGCTGCCCACAGCCAGGGTTGTCCAGAGAAACAGCCAATAGGATGTGTGGATATGTGGATGGATGGATGGATGGATGGATGGATGGATGGATGGATGGATAGCTATAGAAATAGAGATAGATAAACCAATGGGTAGATTATAGATAGATGATGGGGGGGGAGAGAGAGAGAGAGATGATAGATACATAATGGATAGATGATGGATAGATAGATAGATGAGATGGATGATGGATAGATAAGATAGATAATGGATAGATAAGATAGATGATGGATGGATAGATGATAGAAAATGAATAGATAGATGATGGATAGATATTTAAGATACATGATGGATGGATAAATATATAGATATGTAGGATAGATGATAGATAAGATACATGATTGATGGATAGATAAGACAGATGATAGATATATAAGATAGATGATGGATAGATAAGATAGATGATAGATAGATAGATAGATAGATAGATAGATAGATAGATAGATAGATAAAAAGTAGAATCAGTTCATGGATGGATGAATAGATGGATGAATAGATGGATGGACAGATAGATGGATGAAAGGTAGATAGAGATATCTGGTGGGCTGTTAGAAAAAAGAAAGATAGATGGATAGAGATAATAGATAGGTGATAGGTGATAGATAAGTTGATATATAAATAGATGATAGATGGTAGGTAGATGATGATAGGTATGTAGGTAGCTAGATAGATGGTAGATAGATAGATAGATGATAGGTAGATAAACAGAGATAGATGATAGGTAGGTAGATAGATGATTGATAGATAAATAGATAATGGTAGATAGATGAGATCAATGGGTAAGATAAATGGATGGACTGATAGATAAATAGATAAATAGGTAGTGATAGATAGATAAGTACCCAATCATGCCGTTTAAAATATCTTGGTTGTTTCTGTGTAGAAAGGTAGTAGATCGACGCTGAACAGTTTCAACACAGGGGAAAGGGGAAGAATTAAGGAACCTCTGTGATTCTGATTTCTGAAAGCAGCCACAGTGAGCGCTCTGCAATGAGTCCCTTTGCCTGGGGCATGCAATGTGGAGACACAAACGGACACACATGGGCGCACGCGCGCACACACACATGCTCTGACTTGACAAGCTGAAGGCTGTGATTGTGTGGACTGCCTCGTGTCCCTCCTCCTTTTCATTGAATAGGGAGGTTCATGCTGATTCCACAGGGCCGACACCTGCGTCCTGCGTTCACACCTGCGTGGATTTCTGCCACCCTGACTCCCTTCTTGTCTGCATCCAGGTGGAAGCGTCTGGAAGGTTCATTACACGACCCCGCAGTTCCACCCCGAGGGAGCGGGGGCCTGCTACGGCCGAGCCGTCTGCCCATGCTCCGGGGAGGGCGTGACCCATCACAGACCCCCTTTGCTCTTTGACCTCTCCAGGGACCCCTCCGAGGCACGGCCCCTGACCCCCGACTCCGAGCCCCTGTACCACGCCGTGATAGCAAGGGTAGGTGCAGCGGTGTCGGAGCATCGGCAGACCCTGAGTCCTGTGCCCCAGCAGTTTTCCACGAGCAACATCCTGTGGAAGCCGTGGCTGCAGCCGTGCTGCGGACATTTCCCGTTCTGTTCATGCCACGAGGATGGGGATGGCACCCCCTGAATGCCAGGACTGTGAGAGAGGATCCAGGAGAGCCTGACTGCATTGCAAACAAAATTCTCCAAGCTTGGTTCTATCTTCAGCTTCCCTTTTTGCAAGGAACATGCCCTGGACTGAGAGTGGGTCCCCACTTTCTTTCTTTTTTTTTTTTTTGAGACAGAGTGTCGCTCTGTCCCCCAGGCTGGAGTGCAATGGCACGATCTCTGCTCACTGCAACCTCCGCCTCCCGGGTTCAAGCGATTTTCCTGCCTCAGCCTCCTGAGTACCCAGGATTACAGGCACCAGGCACCTGCCACCATGCCTAGCTAATTTTTGTAGTTTTAGTAGAGACAGGGTTTCACCATGTTGCCCAGGCTGGTCTCGCACTCCTGACCTCAAGTCAGCCACCTGCCTCAGCCTCCCAAAGTGCTGGGATTACAGGCACGAGCCACTGCGCCCATGTAGGGTTTCCCTTTCCTGATTTGTGAAATAAGACTGTCCCAGTAGGCACCCACTGATGCCTCCTCTTCCTCTTCTAAATCTCAGGGTTCGTCATTGTGCCAATGCCCGATGTTTTCACTCCTCCGTCTTAAAGCATTGTTGCAATTTCATCACCTAGATGACATAACAGCCTTACAAAAGGACAGGGAGGAGTGTCTGTTCCTACTCTCACATAGCGGAGGAAAGTTAGAGCCTCTCAGTCTCTGTTTATGAGGACTCACTGATCTCAAAGAATTGATGCGTTTTTCATACATTAGGGTCTCTGTCCATGTGTCTTCCTGATGTTGTTATAGAAATGGCTTCAGGCTGCTGGTAACAGATGCTGGGGAAAAAGAATGCCTTAAACAAAGCCAGGCATGGTGACTTACACCTGTAATCCCAGCACTTTGGGAGGCTAAGGTGGGAGGATCACTTGAGCCTAGGAGTTAGACACCTACCCAGCCTGAGCAACACAGTGAGACCTCATCTCTACAAAAAACAAATAATTAGCTAGATGTCATGGCTCACAGCTGTAGTCTCAGCTACTTAGGAGGCTGAGGCGGGAGGATTATTTGAGCCTGGGAGGTCAAAACTGCAGTGAGCCAAGATTGCACTACTGCACTCCGGGCTGGGGGACAGAGTAAGACCCTGCCTTAAAAAAAAAATGCCTTAAAGAAAAGAATAAGAGAAGGGTGTGTTCTCTTCCAAGTAATGAGCCGATCAAGGGGAAGCAACCCAAGGCTAGCAGGCTCTTTTCAATTCCCAGCTCTGCCACTCTTAGCATGGCAGAGAGTTGGCCTCATTATGCCAGTATGGCTGCCACAGTGCCAGACATCACATTCCAGGCAGTGGAAAGGAGAAAGAACCAAAGGGCATCCCTTTCTCTTGAAGCAGTCCCTGTGAGGGGGGATTATCTGGAAGCCCCAACCCAATTTCTGCTTCCAACCATTATCCATAGAAACAACTGGAAGTTGAGAAGTGCAGTCTTTTAGGTGGGCACCTGGCTGCCCTGTATGAAACCAGAATTAGGTTGGTCAGCAGGAAAACAAGAAAACACTTACTGTGTTGACTGAGGTTTTTGATGCATCGCTTTATTGTCAAATTAAACGACTCTATCTCATTCTGCACTGAAACACATACTACCATTGCCTATAATTGGCAAATGATCCTCAGAGGCACAGAAGATGCCCTGAAGGAAAGTTTGCCCCTTGGGCAAAGAGACAGCCATGGGAAACTTCAGACATAGAGAGAGAAGGTAGCTTTTCTCCCTACATTCCTCAAATAGCTAAGATTTGGCCAATGTGTTTTCTAAGTCAATTCTAGTGTGTTTCATCCTCACCTCTTCCCTCTGTGGCTTTGATGATGGAAGTGTAGTCCTAACCTACTGCACAGCTGGGACCCCCTGCCCCTAGATCCCAATACTGGGGATGGGAGGACCTTGCACTATTCCCCTCAGTCCATCTATCGAGGTCTTTGCAGGAAGCATACTGGGAATTGAAACGAGAGCCTAAATGACATCTAAGAAAGGCAGTGTTCAATACCAGGTATTAGGTGAGGATGGGATTCTAAGGACATCAGTGGGAGACAGGGAGCCACCTTCAGACCTCAGCATGGAAGCTTCCAAGATCCAGAGGAAGAGGCAACGGGCTGTCCACAGCACTGAGAGTCATAGGTAGAAGAATCATCACAGCCCTGCTAACCAGGCAGCTGATGCCCCTCTCCCCTGGCTCCCTGTGTCCAAATCCTACAGGGGCATCTGTTGGCTGAACTCAACCTGAAGCCAAAGAGAAGATGAGTGGAGAGAGGCAACATTTATAGAGCTCAGGTTTCTAGGGCTGGAGAGGGATCTGGAGGGACACACAGGAGACACCTGGCATAACCAAAAAATGATAAAAAAAAAAAAAAAATCTATGGAGCATGGGACACAGGGAGTGGAGGCAGCTAAAAGCCATCTCATCTTTCACCGTATTCAACAAGCCCATTATAACAAGTCTTTCACGCTCAACCATTCAAACAATCCCAACAATCCCAGCCTAAGAATTTCCTGGCATTTGATGAAAATGGCTGTGGGTTTTGCTATCTTTAAGCTCCCTGGGAAGCAGGATATAAGCCCAGGGCTGGCAGGCTCTTTCTAGCTACCTGCTCTTGCACATAGAGTTTGCCTCATGGTTGCAAAAAGGCTGCCATAGCTCCAGATGGCACATAGACATTCCAGGCAGCAGGAAAAAGGAAGGAGCACTTAACCGAAGGAGGTCAGGGAGTTGGTTAGTCTCCACCTGAAGAAGAGAGCCATGAACCAGCTTCAGTTGACTAACGGGCTCCTGTGAGTGCATCTTTGGACTTTTTTGGAGGTTGAAATCTAGATGTGGTATGTGTCTTAAAGCAGCCACCAACTCCTCCCATTACCTTCCAAGTGAGCCCAACTACACGATGGAGCCTCTTCCCTGCCCTTGGATCTGGGCTGAGCCTCTGACTTGCATTGACCAACAGAATGCAGTGAAAGTGATGCCGATACTACCCTCCCTGCCCTAGACTTGGGATACCTGGCAGCTATATTCTTCCATTCCTCAGGACTTGCAAAAACGTGTCTCAACATGCCTTCCCAGAGCCATGAGGTGTTTCTTTGCCCATTCATTGATCTGAGAAGTGAGTGTAAGGAGTTTAAATCAACCTCTGTTCTGTGCTAGTTAAGGTAATAAAGTTGCTGCAGTCCAGGGGGTAGGTACCTGTGGACGGCTCTGCGAATAGGACAGTTGCATTTCTTGGGAATCAAGTGCATCCCTAGCCTGGCAGTGCAGCAGAAATACTGAATAAAATATGACAAATCTCCCTGGATGGTGTCATTTGTTTGTTTTTATTTCCCATCCGCAATCCTACTTTTCCACCTCCACCCTTTCACCCCCCAGCTTTGAAGGAACTCACCTGGCATTGCTATTCACTATTCATGGAGAGAGGACTAAACAATCCAAACTCCCCCATTCTGAAAAACTTAAGTCACAGTCACAAGTGTACTCCTGTGCTTTTAGGGTTATACAGGGGAGAGAGGGAGACTGGGAATAAGAACGCCTTAAACAAGAGAAAGATGTGTTCTCTCCCAGCTAATGGGGGTCACAGAGGAAGCAATCCAGGGCTGACAGGTTCTTTCCAGCTTCCTGCTCTTGCACATAGGGTTTGCCTCATGGTCACAAGATGGCTGCCATAGCTCCAGGCAGCATGTAGACATTCCAGGCAGCAAAAAGGAGGAAGGTGCAGTTAACTGAAGGATGTCAGGGAGCTGGTTAGTCTCCACCTAAAGGGGGCAGCCTTGAGCCAGCTTCAGTTGACTAACTTGGGCTGCTGTTGGTGTATCTTTGGACTTTTCTGTAGGTTGAAGTCTAGATGTGGTACATGTCTTACAGCTGCCAAGTCCTCCCATTACCTTCCAAATGAGCCCAGCTACAAGTTGGAGCCTTTTTCCTCCCCTTGGATCTAGGATGAGCCTCTGATTTGCATAGACCAACAGAATGCAGCAGAAGTGATGCTGATACTATCCTTCCTGCCCTAGACTTAGGAGACCTGGCAGCTTCTGACTTCTCTCTTATGGACTCAAGAGCCCCCATGTAAATAAAAAGTTCATCTGCCCTTCTGGAGAGAACAGATGGGGAGAAAGAGAATGAGAGAGAGAGAGATTGAGAGAAAAAGAAGAAGGAGAAGGGAAAGAGGAGGAGAAGAAAGAGAGAGAGGACCTGAGGTTAAAAGACCATTAAAGGAGTGTATGAGTTTGCTATTGCTGCTGTAACAAAATGTCACAAACTTAATTGCTTAAAATAACACAATTTTTCTTATAGTTCTGGTAATCAGAAGTCGAAAAATCAAGGTGTCAGCAGGCTGGTTCCTTCTGGAGGTTCCAAAAGAAAATCCATTTCCTTGAGATTTCCCTCTTCTAGAGGCTGTGGTATTCCTTGGCTTATGGCTTCTTCCTCCATCTTCAAAGCCAGCAGCACAGTATCCTCCAGTCTCTCTCTTTCTCTGACCTCTGCTTCCCTCTTCACATCTCCTTCTCTGACTTTGACACTCCTACCTCCCTCTTATAAGGACTCTTGTGATTACTTAGAACCCATCAGGATAATCCAGGATCATCTCATCTCAGGATTCTTAACTCATTATAGCCGCAAAGTCCCTTTTGCCATGTTAGCTAACATTTACAGTTTCTAATGTTTAGGACATTATGGAACTACTATTCAAGATGAGATTTGGGTGGAGACACAGCCAAACGATATCACCCATCTTGGTACCAATCATTATGGCTGAAGGACTTGGCCGTTCCTGGATTAAATGTCCACCCATGGTTGGAATGGGATATCCACCCTAGAATGCCATCCTAATCTAATCACATGGAGTTGGCATGGCTGTTCCAGAGAAAAGGACGTGTCCAACAGACCAAAGGCAATCCATGGCCACAATTAGAACCGAGCCCTGCCAATGTCTTAATAATGATCCCTCATGCTGTTCAAGATACAGACATCGGAATCCCTGGAGCCTATGAATATGTCTGAATTCGTTTTGTGGCTGCTATAACAAGTTACCACAAACCAGGGGCTTAAACAACAGATACTTATCCTTACCCAGTCCTGGAGTCCAGGAGGCTGAGATCAAGGTGTCTCAGGGCTGCACTCCCTCAGGAGGCTATAGGGAAGGATCCTTCCTGCCTCTTCCAGACCCTGGCAACTCCAGGTGCTCCTGGGTTTTTGGTTGTATCACTCCAGTCTCTGCCCCATGGTTTCATGGTGTTCTCCTCTGTGTGTGTCTGTGTCCAAATTTCCTCTTTTCATAAAGACACCAGTCATGGGATCACAGCCTATCCTCCTGCAGGATGACCTCATGTAAACTAATGACATCTGTAAACACTGCATTTCCAAATAAGGTCACATTCACAGAGGGAGAGGGGATAGATCTTCCACATATGAATTGTGGGGGAAGAAACACCAGTCAACCCTTAACCACCTTGTATAATGTCACCTTGTATATTAGTCTATTTTCACACTGCTGATAAAGACATACCCAAGCCTGGGCAATATACAAAAGAAAGAAGTTTAATGGACTTACAGTTCCACATGGCTGGGGAAGCCTCAATCACGGTGGAAGGCAAGGGGGGGCAAGTCATATCTTACAAGGATGGTGGCAGGCAAAGAGAAAAGAGCTTGTGCAAAATCATCAGATCTCGTGAGACTTATTCACTATCACGAGAACAGCATGAGAAAGACGTGAGACTTATTCACCATCACGAGAACAGCATGAGAAAGACCTGCCTCCATGATTCAATTACCTCCCACCGGGTCCCTCCCACAACACGTAGGAATTCAAGATAGATTTGGATGGGGACACGGCCAAACCATATCACATTGCATGGCAAAACAGACTTCTCAGATTTCATGAAATTAAGTGTCTTAATATGGGGAGGTGATTCTGGATTATTTGGGCGGGCCTAATGTAATCATAAAGTCATTTTTTGTTATCTGAACAGTTGGTTCTGAGGGTTTTTTGTTTGTTTCTTTTGCTTTGTTTTGAGACAGGGTCTTGCTCTGTTGCCCAGGCTAAAGTGCAGTGGCACCATCACAGCTCACTGCAGTCTCAACTACCTGGGCTCAAGCAATCCTCCCACCTCAGCCTCCCAACTAGGTGGGACCACAAGCATGTGTCACCACTTCCAGCTAATTTTCTAAAAATTTGTGTAGAGACTGGGTTTTGCTATGTTGCCCAGGCTGTTCTCAAATTCCTGGGCTCAAGCAATCCTCCCACCTCAGCCTCCCAAGCTCTCCTGGGACTACAAGCACACACCAACACACCCAGCTAATTTTTGTATTTTTCGTAGAGATGGGGTCTCACTATGCTGCCCTAGCTGGTCTCAAACTCCTGGCTTCAAGCAGTCCTCGCATTTGGCCTCCTAAAGTGCTAGGATTACAGGTTTGAGCCACTGTGCCAGGCAATTTTAAAAACTTTTAACTTTTATGAATATATCAGAACTGCACAGATCTATGGGATTGGTGTGATATTTTTGATACAAGCATACAATGTGTAGTCATCAAATCTGGGTAACTGGGCTATCCGTTACCTCAAATATTTATCATTTATTTGTGTTGGGAGCATTTCTAAATATACTCTTCTAGTTATTTTGAAATATACAATTGGCCGGGCACAGTGGCTTATGCCTGTAATCCCAGCATTTTGGGAGACCAAGGTGGGCGGATCACCTGAGGGCAGGAGTTCCACAGTGGCCAACATAGTGAAATCCCGTCTCTACTGCAAATACAAAAATTAGCCGAGCATGGTGGCGGGCGCCTGTAATCCCAGCTACTCAGAAGGCTGAAGTGGGAGAATTGCTTGAACCTGGGAGGTGAAGGTTGCAGTAAGCTGAGATGGCACCATTGCACTCCAGCCTGGGCGACAGAGCAAGACTCTACCTCAAAAAAAAAAAAAAAAACAAAACAAAAAAAAACCCAATAAATTATTGTCAAAAAAGCAAATGTTTGACTGGGCACAGTGTCTCACGCCAGTAATCCCAGCACTTTGGGAGGCCAGAGCGGGTGGATTACTTGAGGCCAGGAGTTCAAGACCAGCCTGGCTAACATGGTGAAACCCTGTCTCTACCAAAAATACAAAAATTAGCTGGGTGTGGTGGTGCACACCTGTAGTCCCAGCTACTTGGGAGGCAGAGGCAGGAGAATCACTTGAACCAGGAGGTGGAGGTTGCAGTGAGCCGAGATCATGCCACTCCAGCCTGGGCGACAAGAGCAAGACTCTCTCTCAAAAAAACACAAAAACAAAAACAAAAAACAAACAATCTGCAAACATTTTAAAAGGAAGAAAGCCTTGAGGTTAAAGGTCATCTCCAGGCTGAATACCTCACCCTCTGTCATTGGCCTCCACGTCACCCCATGCCACTATCATGCTATCCATTTAAAAAAAAAAAAAAAAATCACATTCCCCTAGACCATCGTGAGAACCTGGAACAGAAGAATGACATGTTTTCTTCTTTGTTTTCAGAAACCATAGCACATTCCCCACCCAGAGAACATGCTCAAAAGGAAAAAAAAGAAGATTCACAAGTGTTCATCTTCTTTTTTATATTTTTTTAAATTTAAAAACCTCAACTTTCCTCCATACCTGTAAGACCTATGACATGAGCAGACATGCTTTAAAGGTAGAGGTTCTGGCTGGCTTAGAAGCACCCAGGATTTCTGCAGAAAACCTCACTGGGGCTTTTAAAAAATACATTCTTTAAAACTTTCTTGTATGGCTCTTTGTTTTTATTTTTTATTTTGTTTTGTTTTGTTTTTGGAGACAGGGTTCCGCTCTGTTGCCCAGGCTGGGGTGCTGTGGTACAATCACAGCTCACTGCAGCCTCCAACTCCCAGGCTTAAGCGATCCTCCAGCCTTAACCTCCAGAGTAGCTGAGGCAAGAGACGCAAGCCACCATGCCCGACTAATTTTTCTTTTATGTATAGAGATGGGGTCTCCTATGTCGCCCAGGCTGGTCTCCAACACCTGGGCACAAGCAATCCTCTACTTTGGCCTCCCAAAGTGCTGGGATTATGGCTCCTTGAGAGTTAGGTTCCCTTTGAGTCAAACTGTGGCAGGCCAGGCTTCCATTAGCAGCCGGAGCAACCAGTTTTTCCACTAACGCTTTATTATAATTCTGATGAATGCACAAGTTAAACATTAAAGAACTGGAGAAAGTGGTGCTGGGGAAGGACGGCCAAAATGCCAAAACAAACCTATGAAGGCCCCGCGTGAGTTTCCTCAGACCCTAAAATCGGATCAAACAATAAAAGCATTCTTACACATACACCTCATACCAGGGCTCACTGAAGATTAAGAAACTTTCCAAGCGTCTAGAGAAAACTTTGCAGACCCCAGACCCTAGTTAAAGATTAGACAGGAACTGAATGAAATACTCCCGCTCGTAGGTGCAATCCTACACGTGGGCACAGAGCTTAAAAGGCATAGAAACCCTGGAAAAAACTTGTCACTTTGAGTTGACCTGGTGAGTTAATCTGACCTTCTCCCTGTAACCCGTTGGAGAAATAAATTCCCTTCTCCCCAGTCTGTCTGCACCTCATTATTGAACCCCAAGAACAAGCAGCCAGCCCTCGTTCATTCGTCCGGGAGCAAAACCTTTGTTAAAGAAAAAACTATTCAGTGATACTAGGTTGGTAATTGCAGTTATTACTTTTGCACGAACCTCGTACTTGTGAAAGCATCACCAAAAAGATAACGAAGACATTATCCAGGCTTATCGTGTGAAGTACAGGGACCACTGCAATGGCGGTTCACAGTGCAGGAGAGAGGCTGGGCTCAACTTCCAATATGAATACAGCAAGGGCAAGTGGGAATGTATAGCCACGGGGGCAGGCAGCGGGTGTATAGATGGCAAAGCACTAAAAGGAAACATCAGAGGTGAAGCGGGTCCTGGCTAAACCAACCTGGCTTGTTAAAGCCAGCCGGGGGGGGTTAAACATCAACCAGGGGTGGTGGACGATGAGGAACATGATATCAAGAATGGTGGCTTCTCGCCAAACTGACTTAGAGCCGGTACTTTGCTGAAATCTAATTCTATAAGGAAACGCACAACCGGGCCTGGGAGGGGCTTCAGGAGCCTGGCTACGGTTTGGCCAGGCAGAGACTTTTTGTCACATCTCCTTCTCACCTAAAGGTGTCCGCGGTGAATTCTTGCATCATTTCCTTTTCATGCATTTCCCCAGTCATGTGTTGCAAACCTAACCCTGAAAATACCAAGTACGCAGCCGGTCTGTGAGCTGAGGGAATATGCAGAGACCTGCAGAGAAGCAGCGTTGTCTGCAGATTTAAAGAGGAAGGAAGCAGGACTCTGATAAGGAGGGGGCCAGCCAGAGGGGTGGAGGAGAGCTGACTTACAGCTGCCCTGCAGAGGGCCTACCTTTATCTTGGGGGATGCCTTCAAGTCTGGTCTTTGACTCTTGTTCAAGATAAGGGCTGGGATTTATGACGTGCTAGTTAAAGTTCAAACCTCCCCCCTGAACCCAGAGTCTGTTTCTTTACTTAAGGTTTGCATATTTGCAAGTGGCCTAACCAGTTAGACAGCCTGGATGCACTGAATGACCGGAGTGGCAACCGCCTCCCCTACCTCCTCAAATGTCTGGTTTGAGGCCCCCTGAAACCAAGATTACTCTCACTGTCCTTGGTGTGCCAACCATGAGACAGAACAAATGAGACCCTGGGAAGCTCCTGCCCGGGATGTCTCCGAAGCTCCAACGCTGGCTGCATGCTCTTTCTCTCCTCGCACTCTCTCACAATCTTACACGAAATGAGCATGCTGTGTGGGGGCTGGGAAGTCCACTGAAATATCCAAACTAGAAACTGGCTGAGTGCAGTGGCTCATGCTTATCATCCCAGCCCTTTGGGACACCGAGGTGGAAGGATCACTCAAGCCCAGGAGTGCGAGACGAGCCTGGCCAACACAGTGGGACCCCGTCTGTACAAAAAATATAAAATCAGGCAAGCGTGGTGGTGCACACCTGTGGTCTCAGCTACTTGGAAGGCTGAGGTGGGAGGATCTCTAGAGCCTGGGACGTCAAGGCTGCAGTGAGCTGTGATTGCACCACTGTACTCCAGCCTGGGTGACAGTCTCAAAAAAAAAAAAAAGAAGAAAAGAAAAACTTTGCGGGAAATTTTTCATATATTGACCTATTAGAAATCCAACTGCATGTTCCGTGAATGGAAAACCCTGCACCAAAATTAACTCAAAGTGGATCAGAGACCCAAATGTAAGTGCGATCTCTATAACACGTGCAGAAGAAAACAGAGGAGAAAGTCTTTTTCGTTTTGGGTTAGGAAAATAAGACACCAAAAGCGCGACCCATTAAATAAATAAATAAATAAATAAATAAATAAACTTGATTGAGTTTACCAAATTTTGGCCGGGTGTGGGGTGGCTCATGCCTGTAATCCCAGCACTTTGGCAGGCCGAGGCGGGCAGATCACGAGGTCAAGAGATAGAGACCATCCTGGCCAACATGGTGAAACCCCATCTCTACTAAAAATACAAAAATTAGCTGAGCGTGGTGGCACGTGCTTGTGCTACTTGGGAGGCTGAGGCAGGAGAATCGCTTGAACCCGGGAGGGGGAGGTTGCAGGGAGGCAAGATCGGACCACGGCACTCCAGCCTGGCGACAGAGCAAGACTCCATCTCAAAAAAAACAAAACAAAACAAAACAAAAATTTCTTTTTTTTTTTTTGAGTTGGAGTTTTGTTCACTCTTGTCGCCCAGGCTGGAGTACAGTGGCATGATCTCGGCTCACTGCAACTTCCACCTCGTGGGTTCAAGCAATTCTCCTGCCTCAGCCTCCTGAGTAGCTGGGGTTACAGGCATGAGCCACCACACCCAGCTAATTTTTGTATTTTTAGTAGAGATGGGGTTTCACCATTTTGGCCAGGCTGGTCTCGAACTCCTGACCTCCGGTGATCAACCTGCCTCAGTCTCCAAAAGTGCTGGGATTACAGGCGTGAGCCACCATGTCTGGCCTAAATTTCTCTTTTCAAAGGGGAAATTTGTACTTTATTTTTAGCTGTTGAGGAGCAAGTAAAGAGCTCCTCTTGTATTAGCTGGTTCTCAGTGTTTCAGCTCAAAGTAATGGGTATGTTGGGCTGGTATATTCTGGTTGCCAGCAGTCATATTTGGGGACGTGTATCCTGAGGTCTGACACTATAAAGCCTCCTCTACTTGTCTTTCAGTCCCTGCCAAAATGCAAAGGGTGATGTCTGACTCCCTTACTAGGACTAGCTCTGAATAAGTGGCCTCTGCTCATTTTCATTTGGGACGAAGACATTTGGGATGGGGGACGTCTCATTTATTTCCACCTGTTCTATTTATTTATTTATTTTAAGACAGAGTCTCACCCTGTTGCCAGGCTGGAGTGGAGTGGGGTGATCTCAGCTCACTGCAACCTCCACCTCCCGGGTTCAAGCAATTCTCCTGCCTCACTCAGCCTCCCGAGCAGCTGGGATTGGCTCAGGCCACCACGCCTGGCCAATTTTCTGTGTGTATTTTTGGTAGAGACGGGGTTTCACCATGTTGGCCAGGCTGGTCTCAAACTCCTGACCTCAGGTGATTTGCCCACCTCAGCCCCACAAAGTGCTGGGATTACAGGCATGAGCCACACACTTGGCTTTTTTTTTTTTTTTTTTTTTTGACACAGGGTCTGGCTCTGTCACCCAGGCTGGAGTACAGTGGCACAATCTTGCTCACTGCAACCTCTGCCTCCCAAGCTCAAGTGATACTCCCACCTCAGCCTCCCAAATAGCTGGGATCACAGGCGTGCACCAGCACACCCATCTAATTTTTGTATATTTTATACAGAGGAGGTTTTATCATGTTGCCCATGCTAGTCTCGAGCTCCTGGACTTAAGCAATCTGCCCACCTCGGCCTCTCAAATTGCTGGGATTACAGGCATGGGCCACTGTGCCTCGCCAATTTTCACCTGTTCTAAAGCAGCTGCTTAGACGGCATGAGCTTGCAAAGACACAGCCCCTGAGCAGACTTCTCTATATGCACATAAGAAACAGCTAATGCACTGCCATCCCAATCCACAGCCAGACCTCGTATAATGGATAATCACCCTTCTCCCTGTGCCAGGATGTGGCCTCAGGGTAAAAATAATGAGTACAGCTGTGACATTTATTGAGTCCTTGACATGAGCCAGGCCTTGCTCTCAGTGCTTTGCAGATCACAGCTTCTACAATCTTCACAGCAATCGTGGCTCTTTCGCAACTGCAACTCCGTATCTTGGGGCATTTTGCCAATTTAGCCATTAGTCTATGAACAAAGCCACATTCTGATCAGGCTGAAGAATCAGGAAGGGAGAATGTGGCGGTGGGCTTTGTTCTGTATGTCACACAGCAATCTCGCTCTTTTACGGACATCACCTCATGTGGCTATGGCTCTTCTACTTCCCTACAGGGGACAAGGTGGGATAGTAGATCAAGGTGTTCTGCTCTCCCCGACCCAAGCCAAGGAGGAGCCAGGGTCTCAGGCTTGGATCCTCCCACGTTCACCCTGAGCATCTCACAACAGTAATCCCATAAAGCCACCGCTGCATGCTTTCCACAGGCTGTTCTTGATTTCGCCATTTTATAACACTAGCTCTTCTATGTTCCTTACTCTTCGAATGACCCCACACACTCACCATGCCTGGATGGTGTTGTTTAAGCAATCCAGGTTCATTTATGTTGCTTGTGAGGGGTTTCAGGACGTGCCGCCCCAAAACATGGCCCCTTGGCATTGGAGAAAACAGCAGAAGCGGGAAGGTCTCTCTGACCTTCCTCTCATCTTTCTCTCCTGAAGCAGGTCAAACCACCCTCATTTGAAAGGTGCCTTAATACCCAGAGGAAAGAAACATCCTTAATTTCTTTTTTTAAAATTTTTTAATTGTTTTGTTGCCATAGGTTTTTGGGAAACAGGTGGTATTTGGTTACGTGAGTCAGTTCTTTAGTGACAATTTGTGAGATTTTGGTGCACCCATCACCTGAACAGTATACACTGAACCCAATGTGTGTGGTCTTCTATCCCTCACCCCCGTCCAGCTCTTCTCCACAAGACCCCAAAGTCCACTGTGTCATTCTTACACCTTTGCATCCTCATAGCTTAGCTCTCACTTATGAGTGAGAACATACAATGTTTGGTTTTCCATTCCTGAGTTACTTCACTTAGAATAATGGTCTCCAATTCCATCCAGGTTGCTGTGAATGCCATTCATTCATTCCTTTTTATGGCTGAATAGTATTCTATCATCTATATATATATATATATATATATACACACACACACACACACACATATACACATATGTGTGTGTGTATATATATATATAGATGATAGAATACTACTCAGCCATAAAAAGGAATATGTGTGTGTGTATATATATACACATATATGTGTGTGTGTGTGTGTGTATATATATGTATCACAGTTTTTTTAATCAACTCATTGATTGATGGGCATTTGGGCTGGATCCACATTTTTGCAATTGTGAATTGTGCTGCTATAAACATGCATGTGCAAGTATCTTATCTTTTTCAAATAATAACTTCCTTTCCTCGGAGTAGGTACCTAGTAATGGGATTGCTGGATCAAATGGTAGGGAACATCCTTATTTCTGAAGATACAGGGATGCAGAAGAATCTGAACTATTAAATCAAACTAAAATCTGGCCTGAGAATGTCTCTGTACTCTCATACTTGAGTCCTTGTGGGTAAACCGTAACCTAACTTGGCAGGTAGGCAGGCGGACTGAAAAGCTAAGGTATTAGTCTGTTCCTGCACTGCTGTAAAGAACTACCTGAGCCTGCATAATTTAGAAAGAAAGGAGGTTCAACTGGCTCATGGTTCCGCGGGCTGTATAGAGATCATGGCTGGGGAGGCCTCAGGAAACTTACGGTCATGGCAGAAGGCAAAGGGGAAGGAAGTAAGCGTGTCTTACCATGCCTGGAGCAGGACCGAGAGAGAGTGGGGAGGTGTCACACACTTTTAAACAACCCGATCTCGTGAGAACTCCATCATGAGAACAGCATCAAGGGGATGATGCTAAACCATTAGAAACCGCTGCCCCCATGATCTGGTCATCTCCCACCAGGCCCCACCTTCAACACTGGAGATTTGTGTGAGAACACAGATCCAAACCATATCACCTAACTTAAGAGTATGCTTCTGTAACAATAGCTACGTTTCCACCAATCCCAGCAGCCATACTTCAACCACTCACAGGGAGCCAACTGTTCTAACCATGTTCAAATAAGGCAAACGCTGAGCTGTAACCAATGGAATGTTTCTGTATGTCTCTTTCATTTTCATTTTCTTTCTTTCTTTCTTTTTGATTAAACCTCTTTCTCTTCTGCAGCCCTGAGAGTTGGGGTACAGACATGCTGCATGCAACGAACCTATTATGGTTACAGTTTAGCCTGGACCAGGCAACAGAAGTGGGTCCTCAGAAGACACTGAATCTGCCATTCCTTGACCTTGGACTTCAGCCTCCAGAACTGTGAGCCACAAATGCTGGTTGGGGTAAGCCGTGTAGTCTATGGTGTTTTCTTATGGCAGCTTAAATTGACTAAGACAGCTGGGGAGCAATTTGGCAGGTAGTCTCTGAGGAATGGCTATTACCCATGATGTCCCATCAACATCTTTGCCTGAATTGGTCCAGGTTTACATGATTTCCATCCATCACAATGGCTCACCTTTTAAATTTTATTTTATTATTTTAATTTTTAATTTAATTTAATTTTATATTTTGAGGCAGAGTCTTGCTCTGTCTGTCACCTAAGCTGGAGTGCAGTGGCACAATCTCAGTTCACTGCAACCTCCGCCTCCTGGATTCAAGCGATTCTCCTGCCTCAGCCTCCCAATTAGCTGGGATTACAGGTGTGTGCTACCATGCCTGTTTTTGTATTTTTTGTAGAGATGTGGTTTCACTATATGTTGGCCAGGCTGGTCTTGAACTCCTGACCTCAGGTGATCCAGCTGCCTTGGCCTCCCAAAGTGCTGGGATTACAGGTGTGAGCCACCTGCTGTGCCTGGCCTGGGGTCCCTTTTATAAGGACACTTATCCCATTGATGAGTCTAGACCCCTAATTGTTTCCTAAAAGCACCATCTCCTAATACTATTGTCTTGGGGATTAAGTTTCAACACATGAATGTTCAAGGCACACAATGTTCAAGGCAAGCATTGAGACCATAGCAACAGCCAAATCCACAACACTGCCAAAGAATGCCCAAACAGCTGCCATTGTCTTCTACAAGGCTCTACGCAACCTCCTAAAAGGCAGAATGCCTGTACTGGCCTCTCTGCCAGCCACCAACAAGATTCCTGCTTTCTAGGCTCTCTGCTGACTCTATCCTATGAATTCTGGCTGGCCTTTGACCCTTCACTTCCCCAATGGACTCCCCTCTGAGAGAAGAAATCCATTTGAATGCAAGATCACTGACCAGTGTACAAAATGACAAATAAGGTATCTCAGTGTTCTTGGACAGAGGCCAAGTCACCAAGTCACATGACCCGAACTGGGGTAGAAGACAGTAATGAAGGAAGAAAAGAGAGGTTCAGAATAGCCCATGAGCTGGATGAGCCCTACTGAAGCTATTTCAATCTTGCTGTCAGAGGCTTTCGAATGAGAGCCACTCCATCTTGAATAGGGCCTGGGTAAAATGAGGCTGAGACCTGCTGAGCTGCATTCCCAGGAGGTGTGGCGTTCTAAGTCACAGGATGAGATAGGAGGTCAGCTCAAGATACAGGACATAAAGACCTTACTGATAAAACAGCTTGCATGAAAGAACCTGGCCAGAACCCACCAAAACCAAGAGGTGACAAATGTGACCTCTGGCTGTCCTCACAGCTCATTATATGCTAATTATAAAGCACAGAATACTAAGAGACACTCCCACCAGTGCCATGACAGTTTACAAATGTCATGGCAATGTCAGGAGATTACCCTATATGGTCTAAAAGGGGAGGAACCCTCAGTTCTGGGAATTGCGCACCCCTTTCCCAGAAAACTCAAGAATAATCCAACCCCTGTTTAGCATCTAATCAAGAAATAACCATTAAAAAAGGCAACCAACAGCCCATGCTGCTGCTCTGTCTATGGAGTGGCCATGCTTTTATTCCTCTACTTTCTTGATAAACTTGCTTTCACTTTACTCTATGGATTCACCCCAAATTCTTTCTTGCTGCAAGATCCAAGTGTAATGCCCAACCTGGTTTTTACTAACCCTCTTTTTAGACTCTCCCTTTTCCTTTACTCACCTAGCCTTGTTTCCACCTGAATGGACTCTCCCTTAGCTAAGAGAGCCAGCCAGACTCCATCTTGGCTCTTTCACTGGCAGCCCCTTCCTCAAGGACTGAACTCGTGCAAGCTGACTCCCAGCACATCCAAGAATGCAATTAACCGATAAGATACTGTGGCGAGGTATATCCACAGTTCCCGGGAATTCGTCTGATTAGTAACGCCCAAAGCCCCGCGTCTATCACCTTGTAATAGTCTTAAAGCCCCTGCACCTGGAACTGTTTACTTTCCTGTAACCATTTATCTTTTTAACTTTTTGCCCACTTCTGTAAAATTGTTTTCACTAGACGCCCCCCCATTCCTAAACCAAGGTATAAAAGTTAATCAAGCCCCTTCCTCGGGGCCGAGAGAATTTTGAGCGTTGGCCGTCTCTCGGTCGCCGGCTAATAAAGGACTCTTAATTCGTCTCAAAGTGTGGCGTTTTTCTAACTTGCTCGGGTACAACATTTGGAGGCCCCAGCGAGAATTTTAACGCCACTGGGCGAGAGCCGGTCTCACTCCAGGCTCCCCCGGAAGGACAGCTGGCTGGTGGGAGGGGGGTGCCACCTGAAAAAAAGAATTTTCAGGTTCCCGAAGGGTGACCGTCTTCCGGAGGAGAGCGGATCGACTACTGTGTGAGTGCCCTAAAACTCAACATCCGAGTCCTCAGCTTCTGACCCCGGGGTCAGGTAGGTCAGATTTGACTTCGTTTCTGGTAAGAGGGAAGCGGCCCCGACGAGGGTGTCCCTCTTTTGACTCAGCCCGTTACTCTAGGACCCTAGTGGGTTGAGCCTTGGTTTTCTGGGAGGCGCCTTTGTGTCTTGGTTTGGGTGGAAAGTGGTCCTGACAAGGACCCTCCCTTGACTCAGCTCAAGACCCAGGACACTGGGGAGCTGAGCCTTGGTTTCTGGCAGACCAGTCTCTCTCTCTCTTTTTCCATCTCTCATTTTTCTCTTGTTCAGGTTTCCTGAAAAATCTCCGGGAAAGAGGAAAAACAGAAACAAGCAACACAGGCAGCTGAAAAAGCCACTGATAAAGCATATAAAAGACAAGCAGAAATCTTGGTGACGGCTATCCAAGAGGGCAAAAAGGAAAGGCCCCCATTCCAGAAAAATGGCCAAGGAACCTCGGGTTCCCGCCAGAAAGGTAAAGAAGGTGAACAGGCCCCTGTAGAAAAAGACCAATGTGCTTACTGCAAGCAGACTGGGCACTGGAAAAAGGAATGCCCACTACTGCCACAAGAAAAATCAGAAAAGAAAAATGTCCTCACCCTGCCCACAATGGAGGAGCCTGATGATTGACGGGGCCGTGAGATACTGTCGCCTCTGGATATTGGGATTTGCGGAAATTACAAAGCCCTTGTACAGTGCTACAAGAGGTAGCGGCCCACTGATTTGGACAGACACCGAAGACCAGGCTTTTCAAAATCTGAAAAAGGCTTTCACTGAAGCCCCTGCTTTAGCCCTCCCAAATATCTCAAAGCCGTTTCACCTGTTTGTCCATGAGAGCCAGGGAGTTGCTAAGGGGGGAGCTTACTCAGACTTTAGGACCTTGGAGACGCCCAGTGGCTTATTTATCTAAGAGGCTGAATCCTGTGGCCTCTGGATGGCCAAGGTGCCTGCGAGCCATAGCGGCTACAGCAAGCCTAGTCCAAGAGACTAATAAGTTAACTCTGGGCCAGAATTTAACCCTTATGGCTCCTCATGCTGTAGAGACTTTACTAAGAAGTGCTTCTGGTAAATGGATGTCAAATGCTCGCATCTTACAATATCAGAGTTTACTGTTGGATCAGCCTCGTTTGACTTTCTCTCCCACGAGGTGTTTAAATCCTGCCACCCTACTCCCAGATCCACATTCCAATATTCCTGCCCATGACTGTCAGAAACTGTTGAAAACTACCGAAACTGGCGGCCAGATCTTCAGCATGTGCCCCTGGAAAAGGCAGATGCCACCGTGTTCACAGACGGCAGCAGTTTCCTCGAGCAGGGAGTACGAAAGGCCGGTGCAGGTGTTATTACAGAGACAGATGTGTTGTGGGCTCAGGCTTTACCAGCGAACACCGCAGCACAGAAAGCTGAATTGATCACCCTCACCCAAGCTCTCCAATGGGGTAAGAATAAACATATTAACGTTTACACTGACAGCAGGTATGCCTTTGCTACTGTGCATGTATATGGAGCCATCTACCAGGAGCGCAGGCTACTCACCTCAGCAGGAAAGGCTATCAGAAACAAAGAAGAATCCCCCGTCTTCAAAGCCTAACAGATCAAGCAGCTCTCTGGTGCACAACATGCGCCCAGGTAAATGCCAACCAAGGTCCTAAACCCAGCCCAGACCACCATCTCCAAAAAAAACTCGCCAAAAGAAAAGTGGGAAATTGACTTTACAGAAGTAAAACCGCACCGGGCTGGGTACAAATACCTTCTAGTACTAGTAGACACCTTCTCCGGATGAACTGAAGCATTTGCTACCAAAAATGAAACTGCCAATACGGTAGTTAAGTTCTTACTCAATGAAATCATCCCTCGATACGGGCTGCCTGCTGCTGTAGGGTCTCATAATGGACCTGCCTTCACCTCGTCCATAGCTCAGTCGGTCAGTAAGACGTTAAACATTCAGTGGAAGCTCCATTGTGCCTGTCGACCCCAGAGCTCTGGGCAGGCAGAACGCATGAACCGCACCCTAAAAAAACACTCTTACAAAATTAGTTTTAGAAACCAGTGAAAATTGGGTAAGTCTCCTTCCTTTAGCCCTACTTAGAGTAAGGTGCACCCCTTATCGGGCTGGGTTCTCACCTTTTGAAATCATGTATGGACGGGCACCGCCTATCTTGCCTAAGCTAAGAGATGTCCATTTGGCAGAAATATCGCAAGCAAATGTATTACAGTACCTACAGTCTCTCCAACAGGTACAAGACATCATTCTGCCACTTGTTCGAGAAGGCCATCCCAACCCAGTTCCTGACCAGACGGGGCCCTGCCATTTGTTCCAGCCAGGTGATCTGGTGTTTGTTAAAAAAATTCCAGAGAAAAGGACTCACTCCTGCTTGAAAGGGACCTCACACCGTCATCCTCACGACGCCAACAGCTCTGAAGGTGGACGGAATTCCTGCTTGGATTCATCACTCCCGCATCAAAAAGGCCAACAAAGCCCAGATAAAAACATGGGTCCCCAAGCCTGGGTTAGGCCCCTTAAAACTGCGCCTAAGTCGGGTAAAGCTGTTAGATTAATTCTTTTTATTTACTTCTCTTGTTTGTTTTCACCTATTATGTCCTCTGTGCCTTCCTACTCCTTCCTCCTCACCTCTTTCACAACAGGACGTGTATTCGCCAACACCACTTGGAGGGCCGGTACCTCCAAGGAAGTCACCTTTGCAGTCAATTTATGTGCACTGTTCCCAGAGCCAGCTCGCACCCATGAAGAACAACACGACTTACCGGTCATAGGAGCAGAAAGTGTCGACCTTGCAGCAGGATTTGGACACTCTGGGAGCCAAACTGGGTGTGGAAACTCCAAAGGTGCAGAAAAAGGACTCCAAAATGTTGACTTTTACCTCTGTCCTGGAAATCACCCTGATGCTAGCTGTCAAGATACTTATCAGTTTTTCTGCCCTGATTGGACATGTGTAACTTTAGCCACCTACTCTGGGGGATCAACCAGATCTTCATTCCATAACTCGTGCTTCTCGTCCTAAATTATGTGCTAGAAAAAACTGTAATCCTCTTACTATAACTGTCCATGACCCTAATTCAACTCAATAATATTATGGCATGTCATGGAGATTAAGATTTTATATCCCAGGATTTGATGTTGGGACTATGTTCACCATCCAAAAAAAAAAAAAAAAAATCCTGGTCTCATGGAGCCCACCCAAGCCAATCGGGTCTTTAACTGCTCTAGATGACCCTATGTTCCAGAAACCCCCTGATAAAGTTGATTTAACTGTTCCTCCACCATTCTTAGTCATAAAAGATACACTCCAAAAGTTCAAGAAAATCTAGATAGGCACCAGCAGGAGCGAGAAAATAACATCCCCTGGTATCAAAACATGTTCAACTAGAACCCCTGGCTAACTACTTTAATCACTGGGTTAGCTGGACCTCTCCTCATCCTACTATTAAGTTTAATTTTGGGGCCTGATATATTAAATTGGTTTCTTAATTTTATAGAACAATGCATAGCTTCTGTCAAACTTATGTATCTTAAGACTCAATATAACCCCCTTGTTATAACTGAGGAATCAACGATTCGATTCCCCAAAAACACAAGTGGGGAATGTAATGCCCAACCTGGTTTTTACTAACTCCCTTTTCCTTTACTCACCTAGCCTTGTTTCCACCTGAATGGACTCTCCCTTAGCTAAGAGAGCCAGACAGACTCCATCTTGGCTGTTTCACTGGCAGCCCCTTCCTCAAGGACTGAACTCGTGCAAGCTGACTCCCAGCACATCCAAGAATGCAATTAACTGATAAGATACCGTGGCGAGCTATATCCACAGTTCCCGGGAATTCGTCTGATTAGTAACGCCCAAAGCCCCGCATCTATCACCTTGCAATAGTCTTAAAGCCCCTGCACCTGGAACTGTTTACGTTCCTGTAACCATTTATCCTTTTAACTTTTTGCCTACTTTATTTCTGTAAAATTGTTTTCACTAGACCCCCCCGCCCCACTTCCTAAACCAAGATATAAAAGTTAATCAAGCCCCTTCCTTGGGGCCGAGAGAATTTTGAGTGTTAGCCGTCTCTCGGTCGCCGGCTAATAAAGGACTCTTAATTCGTCTCAAAGTGTGGCGTTTTTCTAACTCGCTCAGGTACAACACAAGAACCCTCTCTTGGAATCTAGATAGGGACCCGTTTCCAGTAACATTGCCATTTTAATTTTTCACCCCTGGGTTTTGTCCCATCACGGTCCATCCATTGGGTTATAAAATCTTTACAAGGAGAAATTCCTGTAAAGTCATTTTCCTGCAGAGCCAAGAGTTAGGGCACTGTGAGAAGTGCAGCAGGCCCTGGAGAGCATTCGTGGGAGAAGGGAAACAGCAAGTGGTGCGGGAGGAGAAGGGGAGGACAGGGAGGAAAGGAAGAACCGCGAATGCGCCTGATTGGTGAGAACAAGATTTGGGGGTGCTTCTCCCATGGGGAAGTCTTCTTGGTTTTAGCTTTCAAGAGCTCCTCATTGGAATTGGACAAGATGATGCTGATAAAGAGTAAAACTCTAAAATATTTGAAGAGATTTGTTCTGAGCCAAATGTGAGTAAGCATGGCCTGTGACACTATCAGAGGCACTGGAAGCAGAGCCACTCCATCTTGAATAGGGGCTGGGTAACATGAGGCTGAGACCTGCTGGGCTGCATTCCCAGGAGGTGTGTGAGGCATTCATAGTCACAGGATGAGACAGGAGGTCGGCACAAAGCCCTCGGTGATAAAACAGGTTGCAGTACAGAAACCGGCCAGATCCCACCCAAACCAAGATGGTGACAAGAGTGACCTCTGGTGGTCTTCACTGCTACACTCCCACCAGCGCTGTGACAGTTTACAAATGCCATGGGAACGTCAGGAAGTCTCCCTATATGGTCTAAAAAGGGAAAGAATGAATAATCCACCCCTTGTTTAGCATATCATCAAGAAATAACCATAAAAATGGGAAACCAGGAGCCCTCGGGGCTGCTCTGTCTATGGAAGAGCCATTCGTATATTACTTTTCTTTCTTAATAAACTTGCTTTCACTTTACTCTATGAACTCACACAGAATTCCTTCCTGCACGAGCTCCAAGAACCCTCTCTTGGGGTCTGGACCTGGACTCCTTTCCAGTAACACAGCTATTAACATTAAAGTGTTAATTGATTGCAAATGCCAGTGAAAAGAGATGAAACGGTGAAGTATGAAGTATGACCCTCCAGGAGCCTCCACCAGAAAAGGAAGAAAGCCTCAGATGGGCATTTGTACAATCCCTAAATACACTGCACATGCTCACTTTCCAAGGGTAAGGAGGACACTGCTTATGTGGGCAGCCCACCCCAAGGGAAGAATCATGGGTAAGAAAGAGGCCAGCACGTAAACTCCCAGGATCAAGGTTAAACTCCCTCGCTCTCGCTCTCTTTGACCTTCAGGCATGCACTTGCATCTCTTCCAGGAGTACCTTCCTTTCCTCCTGTTCTAAGGCTTTTTAAAATAAACTTCCACTCCTGCTTTGAAACTTGCCTTGGTCTCTTTTTCTGCCTTACGCCCTCCGTCAAATTCTTTCTTCCGAGGAGGCAAGTATTGAAATTGCTGCAGACCCCTACAGATTCGCCACTGGTAACTCAGGGTAACTTGGATCTCCCCACTGCTATCAGGCACAGAGTTTCAGTTTTGCAAGATGAAAAAGTTTTGGAGACCCATGCACAGCAATGTGATTAGACTTTACTGAACTCTTAACTCTACTCCCCTCCTTTTTTAAATTTTGGGTTTTTTTGTAGAGACGAGGTTTCATCAGGTTGCACAGGCTCATCTCCAACTCCTGAGCTCAAGAGATCCACTCACCGTGGCCTCCCAAAGTGCTGAGATTACAGGCATGAGCCACCGCAGCTGGCCTGAACTGTACTCTTGAAAATGGTTAAGATAATAAATTTAATGTTTTGTGTTTGCACTACAATAAAACATAGAGACTCCAGTTTATGTCGCTTCAACTCTTGCCTCCTTGTCCTATATTTTTCTCTTCCGTTTTCTCTTCTCCTCCCTTTTTGTTACCCCCACTTTCCCCTGAACCTTGACATATTGCAAAGCCTTGCAAAATAAACTGTCCTGAGAGTTGCTGAAAAGGGATTGCTCCCATAATACCATGAAAGAGGTATTTAAACCACAGCAACAACAGTCTCCAATGGACACGATGCCAGGTTTTGCAACAGCTGAAGATGAAGAAAAGTGTAATTTGTTTTTCATTTTTTGTTTTTTTTTTTTGAAACAGAGTCTTGCTCTGTTGCGCAGGCTGGAGTGCGGTGGCACGATCTCGGCTTACTGCAACCTCCGCCTCCAAGGTTCAAGCGATTCTCCTGCCTCAGCCTCCTAAATAGCTGGGATTACAGGAGCACACCACCATGCCTGGCTAGGTTTCATATTTTTAGTAGAGATGGGGTTTTGCCATGTTGTCAGGTTGGTCTCGAACTCCTGACCTGAGTGATCCACCCGCCTCGGGCTTTCAAAGTGCTGGGATTACCAGCGAGAACCACTGCACCTGGCCAGAAAAGTGAAATTTGGGCCAGTCCTCAAAAACATGTCCCCTCTCTTCTCATCTTACAAAACTCAGATCCTGCTGTGCCACAGTGAATCAATTATCTGTGCACAGGGGCTGTCTGGTGAGGATCTGCTGAATAAAAGCCCTTAGCTCTATTCAAGTCATTTCTTTTCCTTGACCACCTGTTCAAGCAGAATTAATGAACAGGCGTCTACCATGTTTACTAATATTTCTAAGTTGTTTTTTTTTTTTGAGACAGGGTCTTGCTCTGTTGCTCAGGCTGGACAGTACGTGGTGCGATCACGGCTTGCTGCAGCCTTAACTTCCCGGGCTCAAGCGATCCTCCCACCTCAGCCTCCCAGGTAGCTGGGACTACAGGCATGCACCACCATGCCTGGCTATATTTATGTATTTTTATAGAGCTGGGGTCTTGCTATGTTGCCCAGGGTGTTCTCAAACTCCTGGGCACAAGTGATCCTCCCACCTCAGCCACCCGAGTAGCTGGGACTACAGGCACATACCACCACACCCGGCTAATTATTTTTGTTGTTGTTGTAGAGACAGGGTCTTGCTATGTTGCGTAGGCTGGCTAAATTTGTAAACATTATCATACACAGTCATAAACATTTTTTATCTTAATGGTAATTTTTTTTTCTTCTTCTTTTTTTGAGACATAGTCTCGCTGTATCACCCAAGCTGGAGTGCAGTGGCATGATCTTGGCTCACTGCAGCCTCCACCTCCCGGGCTCAAGCAATATAATTTTTTAAACCCAAGTTATTGGCAGTGTCTCTACAGATCTCAATAAGGCCAGGGACGATGGCTCACACCTGGAATCCCAGCACTTTGGGAGGTAGAGGTGGGCAGATCGCTTGAGTCCAGGAGTTCGAGACCAGCCTGGGCAACATGGCGAAATCTGTCTCTACTGAAAAAAAAAAAAAAAAAAAAATGACCTGCGCATGGTCGTGCAAGTCTGTCATCCCAGGTACTAGGGGGGCTGAGGCAAGAGGATGACTTGAGCCTGGGAGGTCAAGACTGCTGTGAGCCCTGACGGTGCCGCTGCACTCCAGCCTAAGCAACACAGTAAGACCCTGTCTCAAAAACAAGATTTCAATCAGATGTTGACAATGAGAGCAGCAGCTCATGCTTTCATGCTTAATTGTTCCCACAGACTGTGCTAAGAGCTTTACGTTCATTGACTCGTTTTATCCTTAGAAAATTCCGATGAGCATGTGGTATTGTAATCCCTCTTTTATAGATAAGGAGAGAAAATGTGGGGCTTAGCGTTCATTTGTTACAAAGATGTTTTTAAACTACTGGCTGTGTTTCCCTGAGGAGGTGTGAAGTCAATTTAGAACATAAAAATTGGCTTGTTCTTAAAAATAAGACCTTGGAGAAATGCCTGGCCCCAGGTGTGAGGGGAGAAAATCTATGATGGTTCTGGAGAATCTCATTTTGCCAGGAAGCAAGGAAGTGATCAAAGACTAATGGGGCCAGGTGTGGTGGCTCACACCTGGAATCCCAGCACTCTGGGAGGCCAAGGCAGGCAGATCACTTGAGGCCAGGAGTTGGAGACCAGCCTGACCAACATGGTGAAACCCCGTCTCTACTAAAAATACAAAAATTAGCCAGGCGTGGTGGCACGTGCCTATAATCCCAGCTACTCGGGAGGCTGAGGCAGGAGAATCACTTGAACCTGGGAGGTGGAGGTTGCAGTGAGCTGAGATCGTGCCACTGCACTCCAGCCTGGGTGACAGAGCGAGACTCTGTCTCAAACAAAAATAAATAAAAATAAAAAAAGACTAATGGGATCAGTTCATAGACTTAAGAATCCATCTAAAGAGAGGAGAGTCCCACTGGTAAATCTGGTACAATTTGAGCCAGACATGGTGGCTCTTGCCTGTAGTCCCAGCCACCTGGGAGGCTGAGATGGGAGGATCACTTGAACCCAGGAGGTTGAGACAGCAGTGAGCTATATGATCATGCCACTGCACTCCAGCCTGGGCAACAGAGTAAGACCCTCTGTCGTTTAAAAAAAAAAAAAAGGAACTGTTTAAACATTAAAAAAATAATAAATTGGACTGTTTTACATGTTGAACAATCAAAACATAGTAGTGATAGTCAAGAGGAGTGTGCTAGGGAGGGAAAGAGGAACAGAAAAGCTCTTTTGTGCAGCTGAGTGTTGGGCCATGAATGCTGTAATAATGACAGACTCACAGAGCATCAGCATTTAGCAACTATGCAATGGAATCCAGACAAGCATCCTCAAGGCATGCTACAATCCCGTGTAAAGTATATTCTTGCACGGTATATGTCACATACTAGGTATAGCTGGATTTGCACGAATGTGCTTCCAACAGATATTGTCTGTGCCAATAAAAACTTCATTTTGTTTCTTAGGATGATGGATAAAGCAGGGATAGAAGACATCAAGTTTGTAAACCTATGCAACTCATTTGATCTATTAAAAAAATGGGGGCCAGGCACAGTGGTTCATGCCTGTAATCCTCAGTACTTTGGGAGGCCAAAGCAGGAGGATTGCTTGAGGCCAGGAGTTGGAGACCAGCCTGGGCCACATAGTGAGACTCCTATGAGACCCTGCCTCTACAAAGTTTAAAAAAATTAGCTGGGTGTGGTGGCACATGCCTGTAATCCCAGCTACTCAGGAAGCTGAGGCGGGAGGATCACGTGAGCCCTGGAGGTGGAGGCTGCAGGAAGCGGTGATCAGGCCACTGCACTCCAACTTGGACAAGAGTGAGACTCCGTGTCAAAAAAATAAAAATAAAAAATAATAAAATAATTAAAATAGATTAATTATTTTATTTTTCTTTCTTTTTTTTTTTTGAGACAGAGTCTCACTCTGTTGTCTAGGCTGGAGTGCAGTGGTGTGATCTCAGCTCACTGCAACCTCCACCTCCTGGGTTCAAGTGATTCTCCTGCCTCAGCCTCCTGAGTAGCTGGGATTATAGGCATGCACAACCATGCCTGACTAATTTTTGTATTCTTGGTAGAGACAGGGTTTCACCATGTTGGCCAGGCTGGTCTTGAACTCCTGACCTCAGGCGATCTGCCCGCCTTGGCCTCCCAAAGTACCAGGTACAGGTGTGAGTCACTGTAATCGGCCAAAGATACATAAATAAATAATTTTTAAAATGGTACTGTACACTAAAGAGCAGAGGCCTATGAAACCAGAAAGAATTGCTCTGCTTTTCCTAATTCAAGGGTGGTGGTCAGAAAGAAACCCCTTTCTGCTTCAAACTACAGTTCCACCCCAAAACGCTTTAACACTAGGACCTGTTTCGTGCTTCCAAGTATCAGCCAAAGGTTTCGGCAAGATTTGACCAAGTGGCTTTGAGGAACAAATATACTATAACTTATTCCTGTGGATCTACAGGCATCAATCCACCCTGCCAATTCAACAGATCTAGAAATCCTTTCCTTCCCGCATCATTTCCACTTGCCACAAGATGATAATCTCATAATATTTATTTATTTATTTTTAAATAATTTCAACTTTTATGTTAGGTCTAAGGGGTACACGTGCCAGTTTGTCACTAGGGTATGTTCTATGGTAGTGAGGTACGGGGTATGCATGAACCCCCCACCCACGAACTCAGCACTGTACCTGTGAACCCTGAAAATCTGAGACAGGTCTCAGTTAGTTTAGAAAGTTTCTTTTGCCAAGGTTGAGGACACACACCCGCGACACGGCCTCAGGAGGTCCTGGCGACATGTGCCCAAGGTGGCCAGAGCACAGTTTGGTTTTATATATTCTAGTGAGACATCAGACGTCAATCAACATGCCCATTTTTAACGACACTCTCGGTGGCCCCTGACAGCCACCCAGTGAGATACACAGCATATTGTGCCCATTGAATGAAGATACTTCTGACAATGAGGATTTCTCGTGGAAAAAAGTGTATATTCCCAAACTTACGGTGTATTGATTTGTCCCATGTCACAGAGCTGGGTATAAAGAGAGCACTCAATAAGCATATGACAAATGAATGAATGAATGAAATTGACAAAGCAAAGTTCAGAAAATGGGTACCTTTCCTAAAGAGATCCTGCAAGATCGCAAAGGGTTAGAAGTAAACAGTTCCATGCATTTTACTGTGACCAGCAATTCTGAAAAATCCATCTGATAATTTATTGTTGGAACTGACTCCTCCTATCTAGCTGTAATTTTGTACCCTTTAACAAATCTCTCCCCATCACCCCTTCTCCCTACCCTTCCTGACCTCTGGTATCCTCTGTTCAAGTTCTTACTTCTATGAGATCCAGGTTTTGGGGTTTTTTTTTTAAGCTAGTTCTAGTGTTCTATAGCAGAGGTCCCCAACCCCTGGGCTGCAGACCAGTGCTGGTCCATGGCCTATTAGGAACGGGGCCGCACAGCAGGAGGTGAGTAGCGGGCGAGTGAGCAAACCTTCATCTGTATTGATAGCTGCTCCCCATCGCTCCCATTACCACCCGAGCTCTGCCTCCTGCAGATCGGCGGCCACGTTAGATTCCCATAGCAGTGCAAACCTTACCGTGAACTGTGCATGTGAGGGATCTAGGTTGCGTGCTCCTTATGAGAATCGAATGCCTGATGATCTGTCTCCTATCACCCCTGCATGGGACTGTCCAGTTGCAGGAAAACAAGCTCAGGGCTCCCACTGATTCTACATGATGCTGAGTTGTATAATTATTTCATTGCATGTTACAATGTAATCATAACAGAAATAAAGTGCACAATAAGTGTCATGCACCTGAATCATCCCAAAACCATCCCCCCAGCCTGGTTTCTGGAAAAATTGTCTTCCACGAAACTGGTCCCTGGTGCCAAAAAGGTTGGGGACCGCTGGTATATAGCACTATAGGATGACTACAGCTCAAAATCATATATTATATAGTTTCAAATATATATATATAGAAGGAGAATACTGAATGTTCCCAACACAAAAAATGGTACAGGTTGGAGATGATGGATATGCTAATTCCCGTGACCTGATCAGTAGACATGACGTGTACTGCAACTTTACTACATGCCCCATAAATATGTACAATTATTACATGACAGTTAAAAAACATTTTAAATCAAAAATAAAATAAAGTATGTTTATTGTTTACTTTTAAAATTTTACCTTGCAATTCCAGCTCAAATAATGCTTATTATTATTATTATATTTTATTTATTTATTTTTTTGAGAGAGATCCTCACTCTGTCGCCCTGGCTGGAGTATGGTGGTGTGATCTCAGCTCTCTGCAACGTCTGCCTCCCCAGCTCAAGCAATTCTTGTGCCTCAGCCTCCCCAGTAGCTAGGATTGCAGACGTGTGCCACCATGCCCGACTAATATTTTTGTGTTTTTAGTAGAGACGGGGTCTCACCATGTTGCCCAGGCCGGTCTTGAACTCCTGGCCTCACGTGATCCACCTGTTTCAGTCTCCCAAAGTGCTGGCATTACAGGAGTGAGCCACCACGCCCAGCCCGATGCTTACTATTTTAAAAACAAAATACAATAGAAAAGGCCGAAAATAAAATAGAAAGGCCCTACCCTTGGTTTAATATAAAATATAAGCCTGATATCGCAGGAAATAGGCAAACACACACTGGAAGGAGACCACATGGCTGTTTTTTAACATTTTAATTTAAACGTGCCAGCATTTGTCCAAATGAGATGATAGAGGCTAGAATGCACGGCGGAATTCCAGACTGGACTCACTCCATAAGCCAACTCATCACTGCCCGTGAACATGAATTCTGGTCCTCAGAGAAGCTGACATTTTTTCCCTGAACATTCCCGTGGTCTCCCTCTGAAAGCCGATGACCATCCAACCCTGACTCACCTGAGACTGTATCCATATGGCTATTTTAAATTAAGCCCTGAAATATCCTACGAGCATCGCCCTCTGAGACTGACGATTATTAACCACCCACACGGAAAAAGAAACAGCCCCTCCATCACCCACATCTTGTACACAAAAAAATGCCACCACTAATGCCATAAATTCAGGCAGGTTCCTCTATCCAAAGGCTAAACTGCTTCAGGTGACCTAAAAAGTGGCCACGCCTCTCCACGTACACACATCCAGCTGACACAGGCTAGGATCGAGTTCTCCCACGGCCTTCCTATCCCAACTCTAATTTACTGTCTGCTTTGCCCTGGAATGTGCATGAGAAATAAACCTTCCAAACATTTCAAAAGTCGCACTTTCCTCCTTTATTACAACGATGCCCATTTTTAACGACACTCTCGGTGGCCCCTGACAGCTACCTGGTGAGATACACAGCATATTGTGCCCATTGAATGAAGATACTTCTGACAATGAGGCTTTCTCGTGAAATAAAGTTTCCCGTCTCATAAAACTGAGAATTCTCTGGAAAGAGCTGAGTGGAAATGGCTTTGAGGAGGGCAGTGATTCACTAAGTTATTGAGAACTGAGGTAGTGAGGGTAGAGACCAAGCCAAGAGCAGTCAAGGGTGGACCGACTGCACCCTGACTTTTGTTGTCAAGCAGACAGCATCTCTAGATCCTGTTATCCTGAGCAAACTGTTGCTCTAAATCGTTTAGGGGCAAGCCCTTGATGCTTCTCAACCAGGAAGTGAATCGGTTTAGATCCTCTAAGCCACCCACATTCCCCAAGCCACCTACAATCTTTCTTCCCAACGTCCACAAGTAGAATTTCTGTCAACGCTCTAGGAAGTCCTGTTAGGATTTAAAGCAGAGAGACCACAGCCGAGGGGTTTCTCAGATACGCTTCGCCAAGTCCAAATGAAAGTCAGTCACCACGTCTAAATGTTTCCTTAGCCCTACAGGAATGGGTCTCCATGGCAAAGCCTCAGAGGTGCTAAATACGTATATTAGTGTTGTTAGCTTAGTGATGGGAGGAAATTTGCAGTGAGGTTTAATTCTAAATAGGGTAGGTCTCACAGCACCTGTACGACACAGCTCCAGCGTACTTCAGAGGTCCTTCGGGCAAGAGCGGAGACCACCATCAACGGCCTACTAGAATGTTATTACTGCTCGCTTTTGCCGACAGGTTCAAGGGTAGAAGTGACCTCTGAAGAAAGCCCAGAAGGCATTGGTGGAGAAGTTGGGGCGAGGGGCTTTAAGGTGGATTTCTATACTCTACGTTTTTTGTGTGAGGCGCTCAAATGGATTAAGCATAAATAGAGGCACAAGGTTCAACAGCGTTTCCCTTTGAAAGGACCAGAGGAAATCTCCACGCAACAGGACCACCCAACAGGACATTGTCTAACTACACACAACGCCCACCAGCTGCCGGATTACTGCAGGAACCGGTCCAGCTTCTCCTGGATGCGAGCAAACGCGTCCTTCCCCATGTAGTCGATACGGCCTTCCTCCCACTTCCTCCTCTCTTCCTCGGGGCTCAATTCCTTCACCTTCTCTTCGATGGAGATCTGGGAAACAGAGACGGCCAGGTCGACCTAGGGAAGACAGTCAGTGGGAGATGGTTTTTGCAGCTGTCCATTATCGAGGGAAAGACTGCTAAAACCCATCCAGTGTAGGGTCCCGCAGAAAGATGCATCTCAGTTCTCAAAAAGAGATTGCGAATCACTAGCACTTTGTTTTTAATGAGACAGGGTCTCTGTCGTCCAGGCTGGAGTGCAGTGGTGCAGTCACAGCTCACTGCAGCCTTGACCTCCTGGGCTCAAGAGATCCTCCCACCTCTGCCTCCTCAGTAGCTGGGACTACAGTGCACATCACCATGCCCAGCTAATTTTTGTATTTTTTGCACAGATGGGGTCTCATTATGTTGCCCAGTGTGGTCTTGAATTCCCGGGCTCAAGCAATCCTCTTGCCTTGGCCTCCCGGTGAGCTGGGATTGCAGGTGTGAGCCTCCACACCCAGCAGCACTTTTCTTTTGAGCTAAATATACACTAGATTTAGTATAATATGCTTAGAAGATAATTTTTTTTGCTTAAGTGTTTTGAAATTTTATAAAATGTAATTGTGTATGTTGTCTTTTTCTGAAGAATTGTTTTCATTTCTAGCCACTAAACCATTTTAAACACACACATGCACACATGCGCATGTGCACACACACACACACACACACACACTAATTTAATACTCTCACCCACCAAAACTTCTGTTTTGTATGACAGTGAATAACCAAACTATGTTAAATGAAAAAACAACTCACCTCATGTAAGTAAAGCCTATAAGAATTTGGACTGCTTGGCAAAGGAATTTAAATAATAATTCAGATAGTTTTTTCAATGGCAGAGTTCCTGCCTTCTTAAGGGTCATATGAAAAAACAGATGAAAATGCAAGTGTGTAACAACACACACACACACACACTTTTGTTTGGCATTCAGATGAGTCAACAAAAAGAATACATTTGCTTTAAACACTTCTTACCAAGAACTAGAAAAAGACTCTTAAAAATTTAAAGATGGTAACAATAATAGATACACACACACACATCTTTCTATCTATCTATCTATCTTCTATCTATTTATCATCTATCTCATCTACCATCTATTATCTATCATCTATCTCATCTATCTACCTATGTTCTATCTATCCACTCATCCATCCATCCATCCATATTTATCAATAAATCATCTGTCATCTATCACTCCATCATCTATCTACCTATTTATCTATGATCTCTACCTACCTATCTACTTTCTATCAATCTATCTATCCATTTATCCATCCATCCATCCATCTATCCGTTCTATCACTCTATCATTTACCTATTTATCTAAAATATCTCTCTACCTATCTACCTATCTATCTATCATCTATCACTCTATCATTCATTTATCTATCATCTCTATCTACTACCTATGTTTTATCTCTTCTATATCTATGTATCTATTATCTAGATGTGAGGATGAATGGATATATAGATGAGATAGATGATATAAAATAGATAGATAGCCGGGTGTGGTGGTTTATGCCTGTAATCCCACTTTGGGAGGCCGAGGCAGGTGGATCACTTGAGGTCGGGAGTTCGAGACCAGCCCGGCCAACATGGTGAAACCCCATCTCTACTAAAAATACAAAAATTAGCCGGGCTTGGTCGTGGGTGACTGTAGTCCCAGCTACCTGGGAGGCTGAGTCAGGAGAATCACTTGAACCCGGGAGGCGGAGGTTGCAGTGAGCCGAGATCACGCCACTGCACTCCAGACTGGGTGACAGAGTGAGACTCCATCAAAAAAAAAAAAAAAAAAGAAAATAGATAAGAGGTAGATAGATACATGATATGTATAGAGATAGATATATAGAAAGATAAATTTGAGTTTTTACACCATAGGCATATACTACTTTCTTCTCTAATTACTTGCCGCAGTGTTTTTAGAAGGTTTTTACATATAAGATTCTGCCTTCTACACTCATTCCCATATATTATATTTTATTTAAAGACAGCCATCCTATTGATTAAGGTGATAGCAAGAGTTAACAAATAAATTAAAAAGTCCACTTCAGGATACTGCAGCATTTCTCCCCTCTAAGAGCACTTGCATTTAGATCCATTCAGTTCCTGAGAATGAAATGTTTCTGGAATTAACAGGACCTACAGCACCCAACCCCATACTAGTTTTCAAGACAAAACAGCACAGTGATTGTGACATTTCTGCTAACAAGAGATGAGTATCCAAGAAAACAACAAGCTGCTCCAATGTTATGAATTAGGGTATTATACAAGATACTAAATAAAGTTCCCCTAGAGGACAGTGTGGACACACAGGAGAAGGTCAAAGTGCCCCAGTTTAGCAAATCAATGACCAAAATCTTCCTCATCTTTATGAGCCAAGCACTAACTAGGGCTTTCCCTATACCACTCTCCTTTTTAATACCCCTCCTTCCAATTCTGTGAGGTGGGCAACCCAGTCTCCACCTCATGAACCCTGAAGCAAAGTAATGAACTCAGGCTGGGCGCGGTGGCTCATGCCTGTAATCCCAGCATTTCGAGAGGCCAAAAAAGGAGGATCACTTGAGGCCAGGTGTTCGAGACCAGCCCGGACAGCACAGTGAAACCCCAACTCCACAAAAAATAAAAATAAAAAATTAGCTGGTTGCAGTGGCCCATGCCTGTAGTTCCATTTCCTTGGAAGGCTGAGGCAGGAAGACTGCTTAGCTATGATCATGCCACTGCACTCCAGCCTGGGCTACACAGCAAGACCCTGTCTCTAAATAATAATAATAATAATAATAATTTTTAAAAAGAAAAAGTAATGAACTCATCCAGGATCCCAAACCTACCGCATGGCTGAGCTGTCCAACGTAGGTCTACCCAACCTCACACTGATGCCCTGTCACTCACTAATAACTACAGATTCAATTCATAGAGCCTCAAATGATGAACACAAGGATGGAACATGCTGAAGGGATACATTCACATGTTTATAAGAAACCTGGACCTCAACCAACAGCTCTAGAAATTAAGTTCAAAATGCTGCATTTGAACATTAACCAAGTAAGAATGAGAAAAACAAGTTCACATTTTCTCCAAGGGTGACTGTCCAGGGAAGGCATTTAGCCAACGGAAACATTTGTGACACAGTAGGTCACACTCTAAACATGCGTTCAATACCAACTTTCAGTCTAGACCTAAACCTAGCTCTAGAGCTGTATTGATTATTACTAAAGACCAAATGGCATTATTAGATCATGCTTAAAGAGCAAGAGAAAACGTTAGCAATTGCTTTCATTAAATGCATCAATGGAGAGAATGTAGTTGAAGATGAAAACATCTCTAAGAGGAAGGAACAGAAAGCATGCATCTCTCATTTCATCCTGAAAGAAGAAATTATTTGCATGCCCCATTTGGATTCAAACATTAGTATGCCCCACTCCCTCCAATTTTCAGCTTTTAATCTCTTCATTTCAGAAAATGGATTGCTATGCATTAATTTCCATAGTCCCTCAACTTCCCTCCTGATCGCTTCTGCAGAACAGCTTTTCAAGAGAGAAAAAGCGTGATGATCAGACTTGAAGATGGCAAAAGAGAGTCGGCCGATCACCCCAGGCAAATGCCAGAGAGAAGACAGAAGAATCAGAGGCAGGGGAAGAGGGAAGCCGATTCTTATTTTTTGTTAAATGAGGCTGAAAAATTAACAGCTGTTGTGTGCATGCAGTTGACCTCAGTGACGGTGGATGGCCCCCACCGGGAGCCTTGGGCAAGGGGAAGAATTTGGATACCACCTCCAGTGCATCCTGCAGACTGGGGTCCCTGACAGCCTCAGCAGGGAGTTCCTGGCTTGGTTCGAAGGTTTCCTCGGATGAGACACTTTCGACTTTATTTGCTGGCTGCTAAAACATAACCATTCCATCATTAGTTTGCGGTGGGCTGCAGGGAACTGTAGCCCTAACCTAAATGGTGGAGAACTCTTTATCCTGGGGTAAAATAAAATCAAATTATTGGGTTGAGGCCAGGCGCGGTGGCTCATGCCTGTAATCCCAGCATTTTAGGAGGCCAAGGCAGGAGGATTGCCTGAGCCCAGGAGTTCGAGACCAGCCTCGGCAAAATAGCAAGACCTCATCTTTATTATAACATTTTTTTTGAGACGGAGTCTCACTCTGTTGCCCAGGCTGGAGTGCAGTGGCGCGATCTCGGCTCACTGCAAGCTCCACCTCCCGGGTTCACGCCATTCTCCTGCCTCAGCCTCCGGAGTAGCTGGGACTACAGGCGCCCACCACCACGCCCAGCTAATTTTTTGTATTTTCAGTAGAGACGGGGTTTCACCGTGTTAGCCAGGATGGTCTCGATCTCCTGACCTCATGATTCGCCCGCCTCGGCCTCCCAAAGTGCTGGGATTACAGGCGAGAGCCACCGCGTCCGGCACTATAATTAACTTTTTTTAAAAAACTGATGGACTGTACTCGATCTTCTTTTCTGGGAATACTAAAAATAGCTCAGCTTCTCTCCCCTCACTTTTTCTGAGCCATCCACCAAGTCTCAGACAAGAGGAGATGCTACAAGTTCTTATGCAATTCATGAAAGTTAAATTTTCAGAGAGAGATTTGACTTGTTTATACCAAATGCCTACAGAAGCATTTTACTAAGATAGTCTGTTTGAGAGTTTAAAAGAAGGGGGGTGTCCATAAAGCCAGTTTTCTGATGATATGTGGCAATAAAAGCCCAGATTCATAAGGGTAAATTTAGAGAAAAAAAGAATTAAAATAAAACCCATAGTCATGGAATATTGATTTTAGACATGGTGCAAGTCCTATCAAAAGTTTAAAAAAATTAATGGAGACATAGATGCTACATAGACGCTGTATCTTTTTCTTATTAATTTTTTTAAGCAAAGTGGAAGAGAATAACAAAATGACGAAAAAGAAAACCCCACAATAAGTTCGAACAGACAGCCAGATTCCTTATCCACCTGGATAATAGAGAAATAGACTAATTATAACACAACTTATTCCAGGTGGGAGAAACCACTCAAAAAAAAAAAAAAAATGGGAGGAATTTTTAAAAGCATATGGCGCCCCCACTGGTATGTAATGGGGATAGACACTGTGAGAAAATAACAAGCAATAAGAGAGCTGGCCATGTGTAGGTCATATAGATGAGGAATACCAAGGTGGTTTCAGTCTCTGTGAAGTCTGCAGGCTGAGGGGAAGGCTGGGACAGTGGGTCACACGTTATCACGGCAGGAGTCTCAATTTCAGGACAAGCTATCATCTGTTATAAAGAAAGAGCAAAGGCAAGTTAAGTCAAACCTTCGTGCAAATAAATGCAACTTAATTGAAAATACCCACTCTATTTTTTTCTGCCTCTATGGTGCAAATACAACTTGATATGGGATAGGACTGGGGCAGGGTGATATGCTCACCAATACCTGTCTTTGTTTCTTCTTCTTCTCGGGCTAATGTCTAAGTGCATTTTGTGACCTCCTTGCACCTGGACAGGACCATGGAAGTGATTCCCACAAGCAGATTGAGTGAATGTGAGGAGGTGATGTGAGTCACCTCTGGGCTGGGCAACGAGAGGAATAAGATATTCCTATCCTCTCTTCTACCACCAGCCAGGTGAAAAACAAGATCCCTCCACCCTCTCTGAACTGGGCCTCCATAAGAAAATAAAACCAAACAGAGAACAAATCAGGTGACTCTTTTCTCAACTCTCCCAAGGATGGTCCATATCTAACACCATGCTAGATGGGGAGGAGATTACTTAATGCATTACGTACAGTGGCTGCCATCAGCAACAGCGCCTAATCCTCCCAAGGAGTCTCACTTGAGCTGCCCTAGAAGGTGGTGCACAATAGGAGCATCCTGGATCCCTGAAAGGCTGCATGGGGTAGAGGATACCTTGGCCACCCCAGCTGGCTGTGATACAAATGAGAAATAAACTTTTACTTATTTGGGGGCTGTTTGTTATAGCAGCTAGCCTACCTTGACAAATACAGGGTCAAGAAGCAAACCTGTGTCCAAACACTGGGGCCCCCATCAGGTCAGGTCACAAAGCAGTTAGCTTAATGAGTGTGAGCAACAGAGATAAGAGAACACTGACATCCTCACTGAAAACACACTGTGGAATTCTTGGGGGTGGATGGGGTTGAGCCTCAGCATGAGCCCCTCTTGCCTGCACCAGGCCAACTTAAGAGAATTGTAATCCTTCAAATGCAGACCCGCAGGCCATGATCCCAGAGATTTTGAGTGATGTCAGCTGGGGTGGAGATCAGTCACTCGGATACTCAGCTCCCAAATTTCTGATCCTAGCATTCCCTTTTAGGAGAATGTCCAGTTCATTCTCCTAATCGAGGCATGAATGTATGCATTTCACAGGTGTTTATGGAGAGGTAGGTAGTGAAGATTAAACAGTGGCCTACACAGATATGATCTGCACCTTCATGAAGCTTACTTTCAAAGAAGACAGAAAATCAACAAATAACAAATACAAAATGGCAAGCCATGAGAAATTCTAGGAAAGAAAATGGTTATCAATTCTAGGAAAGAAAATGTTATCAAGAGACCTCACCTGGTCTAAAGGGGGAGACACTCCTAGGGAAGTAATATCTAAAATGAAGCTTGAAGGATGAGTAGAAGCCAATGATGTAGAATGACAGGAAATGAAGTAAGAAGAAGAACATGCTGAAAAATGCACGTGAAAGCAGATCAGCATGTGCAATGCCCTAAGGCAGAGGAACAGGAGCACAGAAAGAAATAGAAAAAAGGTATCTATAAAAACTGAACACCCCCAAAAGTCATTATTAGTGAGATTTACTGAAACTTTAAGATGTAAAAGAGAACACTGTAATCATGAACCTTTTTTTTAATTTGACTATTCTAACTCATAATCACAAAAGTGCAATTTATTTTATTTATTTATTTATTTATTTATTTTATTTTTGAGACAGAGTCACCCAAGCTGGAGTGCAGTGGCATGATCTCGGCTCACTGAACCCTCTGCCTCCTGGGTTCAAGTGATTCTCCTATCTCAGCCTCTTGAGTAGCTGGGATTACAGGCATGCATCACCAAACCCAGCTAATTTTTTTTGTGTATTTTTCGTAGAGATGGGGTTTCACCATCTTGGCCAGGCTGGTCTTGAACTCCTGACCTCAAGTGATCTGCCTGCCTCAGCCTCCCAAAGTACTGGAATTACAGGTGAGTCACCATGCCCAGCCTCCGAAAGTGCACTTTAAATAACTCACAGAAGAATAGAGTGGAACAGTAGTTGCCAGGGGCTGGGGGCGGGGTGCTTAGAATGAAGACATGTTGGTGAAGGAATGAATATGAAGTTTTAGTTACACAAGATAAATAAGTTCTGGGGATCTAACATACAGCATGGTGACCACAGTTAACAATATAGGATTGTGTACTTAAAATTTGCTATGAGAGTAGATCTTATGTGTTCTCATTACCAAGAACAGCAGCAGGAGGAGGAGGAGGAGAAAGAGGAGGAAGAGGAGGAGGAGGAGGAGGAGAAAACAGCATTTATGCGAGGTGATGAAAATGTTAATTACCTTGATACAATGATTGTTTCACAATGTATACATACAGCAAAGCATCAAATTGTACTCCTTAAATACATACCAATTTTTATTTGTCAGTGGTACCTCAATACAGCTGGAGAGAAAGTTTTAAAAATTAACATTAAATAAAATATGGGCTTCTTCTTTCAGATCTCAGCTATGTATGTAAAATCCAAACATAAAATTAAGTTCTAAGAATTATGGTGTAACACAAAATTATAAGTTGTCAAAGACATCAGACAACCATGATAACAGGACTCCTTTTTTAGTAGATGCTCGTGGCTGGCTGCTGAATGACACTCATAAACTTCTCAGCCATGATTCCTTTTAATCCCGACAGCCCTATGAGGCAGACAGGTTGAGCCTTCCCTCTTACTGCTGCAAAGTTTAATCTGCAGACAGAGATACTGCCCAACATACGAGAGCTAGCAAGTGAGAGAGCGGGATTTGGGTATGCGCCTCTGTGTCTGCCAAGCCTTGCCCTTGGGCTGTATGCAATGTACATGATTTTCCAGGGCCTGCAAAACACCAAAATGAGTCTTAGGAAAAAATGACGAATGCAATAACTGCATTATCATAAACCATATGAATCCCATAAAAATGAATAATTTCCTTCTTCAACCAGGGCTGGTAGAGGGATGTCCTGGATTTGAATACTGACACATCAAGGAAAAGGACCTGGAGAAATGACTCTCTGAGTCATGGGGCTTTCAGTGAGATGTCGCACAGACACTTATTGTGATGGATAAATGAAGCGGCCAGACAGGCAAAGAATAAGTGCTCAAAAAACCATTCCTGGAATTGGATTAGGGAAAATGTCAATCTATTTCTGTCATCTAATTTCTCCCAACGATAAACACATAAATAAGTTCCACGGGGCCGATCATGAAGTATAATCCTTCCTTGGAAGGGATTTAACTCGGGGTTATATGTTTAATTACAAAGGATGAAATAATGATGCAAGTTTTCAGCTTGCCTTCTGCAGATGTGTTAATCTTACAAATTTAAACGAGGAAGAGAAGTTCAGTCAGCCCTTGCTAATGTTTCTAATCAAGACCCACAGGCTTACTTAACAAGTAATATTAACAGCCGAAACATAAACCAACTTTTATGAATAAATACGGCCATTATTTTTACTAGTAAAAAGTAGAAACTTCCCCCTTGCATATCATGCAGAGAGAAATTTTAAGATGAGAATGCAGCAATCTCAAAGTCCGCTCTTAAGAACATTTTTGGCAAGCTTGTGAATGCATGAATATAAAATGTGACTTTTACAAACTGCATTTCTTTTTATCCTTAGGTAATAACTATTCTACTGATGTATCCCCTAAAAGCCTGACTGAAGATGGGGTCACCTTGAAAGAAGGGACTCTGAAACTGGAGGCAGGCCAGAGAAGAATTCTCAGGTCATTGGAGAGAGGCTGAGATATGCAGAGATGCTTAAAACAAAATGCTCTGTGTGGGAAGATGAAAGCTGAGAGAGGACGTCGTAAAGGCAGACGAGGCGGGGAACAGATAGACAGCAGACACAGAATGTTCCAGTACACAATCCAAGGAGATAACATTTACAGCAAAAAAGGAAGCACTCCTTTGCATTATGGGCTATAAATTTGTGAAAGTTATTACTGCTGGAGCTGGTAAATGCTAAAAATACAAATATATATGTATCAGCTCAGGAACTGAAATGAGATTTTTTCCACTTTCAGCAAATGGTGAAGCTGTTGTTTCACACTAAGTCTTCTGCCAAAAATACCTAAAAAGGCTGCACAAATAATGTATATAGAATTTTATTTATTTATTTATTTATTTATTTGAGACGGAGTCTCGTTCTGTTGTCCAGGCTGGAGTGCAGTGGCACCATCTCGGCTCACTGCAACATCTCCCTCCCAGGTTCAAGTGATTCTCCTGTCTCAGCCTCCCGAGTAGCTGGGATTACAGGCACGTGCCACGACGCCTAGCTAGTTTTTGTATTTTTAGTAGAGATGGGGGTCTCACCATGTTGGCCAGGCTGGTCTCGAACTCCTGACCTCAGGTGATCTGCCTGCCTTGGCCTCACAAAGTGCTGGCATTACAGGTGTGAGCCTCCACACCTGGCCTAGAATTTTTTTTTTTTAAGTACATCAGAGAGCTACTAAGGCAGCACAAAATTAAGAGTGAAGATACCAGAGACAAACAGAAGAGGTAAATGTCACATTTGGTACCTTACTTCCACTCAGGGCAAATAAGAGGCTGGGAAGCTGAGAAACTGAGTAGAGTTGCCAGCAGTGCTAGGAGGCTGAGGGGTCCATAAATATTAATAACCAGGACCAATGAGGGACCCTGGTACACACCACAAGCTTTCTTTTGTGACCTCACTGAGAGGAGAACCAGAAATAGACTGGTCATCGCAAACACTGAAGCCCAATTTCCCTCCAGCTCAGCCCCAGATAGGGTCTGGGCAAACTACCTCAGGGTATGGACAAATCACATCAAATCACATGAATTAAAAAAAAAAAAAATCCTCTTTGGGTTATGATAATATGATTCAGAGCTACAAATTGTCTTTGCAATTTTTTTTCATTTACCATGTCTGGCTGTCAATTAAAAAATTAACTATCATACAACAAGAAAAGACCAAATGAGTGAAAATCAAGAGCAAGCAAAATTAAACAACAAAACCAAACCCATCTGAAACCCAGATATGTAATTTATCAGACATGGACTATAATTCAATGTGAGAAATACTTTAAATAAAATGGGGAAAAAGATAAAAATTTTCAAGGTAATATTGAAACTACATTGATGTTAATTTGAACTAAAAATCTGATGTTAATTTGAACTAAAAACATAATAACTGAAGCTAGAATGTGGGTTTAACAACAGATTAGACATAGCCAAAGAGATCAGTTAACTAGAAAATAGGCCAGTAGACTGAAGTATGGGGAGAAAGATTGACAGAAAATGCAGATAACTGTGTCATAGATATATGGGACACAGTCAACGGTTCTACTAATGTTAGTAGAGGCCAGGCGTGGTGGCTCATGCCTGTAATGCCAGCACTTTGGGAGGCTGAGGCAGGTGGATCACCTGAGGTCAGGAGTTCGAGACCAGCCTGGCCAACATGCTGAAAACCCGGCTCTACTATAAATACAAAAAATTAGCCAGGTGTAGTGGTGGGTGCCTGTAGTCCCAGCTAGTTGGGAGGCTGAGGCAGGAAAATCGCTTGAACCCAGGAAGCGGAGGCTTCAGTGAGCCGAGATCGCACCAGTGCACTCTAGCCTGGACGACAGAGCAAGTCTCTGTCTCAAAAAAATAAATAAATAAATAAATAAAAAAGTAAGACATACTTCAACAAAAAGGTGTATTATAAATAAAATAAGATGCACTACAAAGAGTAAAAAAACTTGATAGCTTAAAAAAAAAAAACTGAAGGACATCTGTAATCTTTTAATTAACTACATTTCCCTACCCCAAATACTAGAAGACAAAACACTGGAGAAGATACTAATTGCAACTTTTTCCTTAATACATTAATGTATGTGGAAAAAATTAATATTCAGCTTTACTTTAAAAAACACAGATCTGGGGCAGGCACGGTGGCTCATGCCTGTAATTTCAACACTTTGGGAGGCCAAGATGAGCAGATTGCTAGAGCCCAGGAATTCAAGACTAGCCTGGGAAACATGGTGAAACCCATCTCTACAAAAAATACAAAATATCAGCCAGGTGTGGTGGCACCTCCTGTAGTCCCAGCTACCTGGGAGGAGGTGGGAGGATCACTTGAGTCCAGGAGGTCAAGGCTGCAGTGAGCCAAGATTGTGCCACTGCACTCCAGCCTGGGCAACAGAGCAAGACCCTGTCTCAAAAACAACAACAACAAAACCAAAACACGTCAACCTTGCCATCATTATATATACCAAAGTAGCCACTGGACTAAAGAGCCCCAGACGCACACTCAGCTTTTATGACATTATTGCGATTTATGAAAATAAACTTTTTTTAAAAATCTGTGTTTCAGCTCCCCTAAATAAAAACCCCAGAGTAACTCAGTAAATGGACAGCAGGTGACAGTGATGTTGCACGACTCATTTCAAAGACCACCGGGAGTATGAATTAATGAAATGGAATTTCTCCTGATATCCATGGAGGATTGGCTCCAGGACCTCCTGGTTATACCAAAATCCACGTATGCTCAAGTCTCTGATACAAGATAAAATTGTGTTTGCATATAAGCAATGCACATCCTCCCACAGACTTTAAATCATCTCTAGGTTAATTACCATACCTATTACGATGCACATGCTATGTTGATACTTGCTATGTCGTATTGTTTAGGGAATAATAACAAGTGAAAAAAGTCTGTGCATGTTCAGTGCAGATGCAATTTTGTTTCCCCAATATTTTCGATCCAAGGTTGGTTGAATCCACACTTATGGAACCCATAGATGCGGAGGGTGAGCTATATATCAGATACCGTATGGACAGCATCCCTCTCTTTTTTTTTTTCAAGATGTTCAGAAATATTTATTGATTTATCCAAAGTCACATAACTAGTATACAAAACAGCTCAAATTTTCAACTCCTTGTTCAGTGTTATCAAATATTATCTTGGAAAATGTGACCGTAATATAATAATCTCCAATCAATCAAAATACCTTTCGTTAAAAAGAGTTTTGTTTTGTTTTGTTTTTACTTTAAATTCTGGGATACATGTGCAGGATGTGCAGGTTTGTTACACGGGTATACGTGTGCCATGGTGGTTTGCTGCACCTATCAACCCGTCACCTAGCTTTTAAGCCCCGCATGCAGTAGCTATTTGTCCTGATGCTCTCCCTCCCCCTGCCCCCGAATCCCTTCCTTTTAAAAGCCTGAAGACTTCACTGCTTTTTTGCTTTTAGAAAAATACCCTCATCAGAAAATATATAGACCATAACAAATTTTTTTAGGTCAATTTCCCCAACCCACTATTCACCTACATTAGGATGGAGAGGTGGGGAGAATAGGGGGTGAGATCGAAGGATGAAATTATGTGGACACAGGAACTCCAAAATACCTTCTTTTTTTTTTGAGACGGAGTCTCACTCTATTGCCCAGGCTGGAATGCACTGGCACGATCTCAGCTCACTGCAACCTCCACCTCCCGGATTCAAGCGATTTCCGGCTAATTTTTGTATTTTTAGCAGAGACAGGGTTTCACCGTGTTGGCCAGGCTGGTCTCAAACTCCTGAGCTCAAGTGAACTGCCTGCCTCAGCCTACCAACATGCTAGGATTACAGGTGTGAGCCACCGTGCCCGGCCCAAAATACCTTTTTGGTTAGAATTCTTTTTATTCTGTCAGGGTTTTTCGTATCTGCGTTGCAGTCAGCCAACATAACGCTCCCCAGTTATTTAAGGTTATGCTTATATTTCTTTTTCTTTTTGAGACTGAGTTTTGCTCTGTCACCCAGGCTGGAGTGCAGTGGTGTGATCTCAGCTCACTGCAACCTCCGCCTCCCAGGTTCAAGCCATTTTCCTGCTTCGGCCTCCCGAGTAGCTGGGATTACAGGCGCACGCCACCAAGCCTGGCTAACTTTTGTATTTTTAGTAGAGACAGGGTGTCACCGTGTTGGCCAGGCTGGTCTTGAACTCCTGAGCTCAAGTGATCTGCCAACACTTGGCCTCCCAAAGTGTTGGGATTACAGACGTGAGCCACTGCACCTGGTCTAAATGCATTTTTGACTTAAGATATTTCAGTTTACGATGGGTTTGTTGGGATGTAAACCAATTGTAAATGGAAGAGCATCTGTATTTAAACAGCTTTGATTTCACCTCCATCCCTTTCTCCCATTCCTGAATCTCTCTATTTGAATTTCTCTTCCTTTCTGCTAAATATTTAAGCAGGTCTCGCAGTCGTCTCCACAGTGGGTCTCCAATGCCTGGGTGTCCCCTCCTTTCCCTAGGACCTATGCAGGCGTCCTCCCTCCTGCTGTAACTAAACATTTCAGCGTCCAAGTCTGAGGCCAGCATGACCTCTCCCTGCCTCCCCTTCACGCTGTGCCTGGGGCCGCTTGCAGGGCTGACAGATCCCTTCTTCACTTCATCACTTTCCTTCAGATCAAATTCCATCTGAGCTGGATCTGTCTGTTTTCATCCCCCTTGCCGCCCCCTCTGTGATGTGCAGTTTATTCATGTAAGGGCCTGCAGTTGGGCACTGCACTATCATCTTCCATCGATGTTTTTGAAGCCTAAGCGTGGGCATGACAGTGGGGTGGAGGGAGGGGTGAGGCTGGGCAGAGTCCCTGAGATGGGAGATACAGGTTCTGCAATCACTTTTGAGAACTGCTTAAATACCCTAAACAAAGTACGCTCAGCCCAGCTGGGGGTCATTTCCCCTCATCTTACCCTTGGCCTTGAGCTCATGCTCAAACAGACAGCAGAAGGGCCACCTACTGTCCCCAGCACTACCCAGGCAGGGACAGCTTCTACCTGCAAGGGTGATCTTCATCTCCTCCTGGGTCTTGTTCTGGGCCCTGGAAACCGGCGATTCTCCAATTCTTGAGATTTTTTTCCCACCCTCCTCCTTTCTGCAATATTGCCCCTTGAGGATGGGGTGGGGATTTGGAGCCATGCCAAAAATATCCAAAGGGCACTGCAATCTCTTGCTGTGGATGAAACCAGCTGATGATCTTCTCGTGGCTGCTGGCTGTTGAACATACTTTTTTTAAAAAAAAAAAATTTACTTTTTAAAAATTGACACATAATAATTGTACATATTCATGGGGTACACAGGGATGGTTCAATACCTACAATATTCAGTGATCCGGTCAGGGTAATTAGCATATCCATCATGTCAAATATGTACCCTGTCTCAGTACAGGGTCTTGTTCTGCTGCCCAGGCTGGAGTGCAGCAGCGTGATCTCGGCTCACCGCAGCCTCGACCTCCCAGGTTCAAGGGATCCTCCCACCTCAGCCTTGCGAGTAGCTGGGACCACCGGCAGGTACCGCACACCCAGCTAATTTTTGTATTTTTTTGCACAGACAGGGTTTTGCTATGTTGCTCAGGCTGGTCTCAAACTCCTGATCTCAAGCAATCATCCTGCCTCAGCCTCCCAAAGTACAGGGATTACAGGAGTGAGCCACTGTGCCTGGCCTTACTTTTTACTTCTGTGAGATTAAATTTCTTTAGCTTCCACAGATGAGTGAGAACATGTGGTGTTTAACTTTCTGTTTCTGGCTTATTTCACCTACCATAATGTCCTGTATTTCCATCCACGTTGCTGCAAATGATGAATTTCCTTCTTTTTTATGGTTGAATAGTATTCCATGGTATATCTATACATGGCATTTTTTTAACCCATTCATCCTTTGGCAAACACTTAGGTTGAGTCTGTATCTTGCCTGTTGTGAATAAACTGCAAAAACATGGACGGGGGGCGGGTGTCCCTTCAATATACTAATTTCCTTTCCTTCGGATAAATGCCCAGTGGTGTGATGGCTGGATCATGTGGTAGTTCTATTTGTAGTTTTTTGAGGAACCTTCATAGTCTTCTCCAACCTGGCTGTGCTTATTTTTAATCCCCATCAACAGTGGAGAAGAGTTCCCCTTTCTCCACATCTTCACCAGCATTGGATATTTTTTGTCTTTTTGATAATAGACACCACCTAACTGGGGTGACATGAACGTGCTTTTGTGTCCTTGCTCATCTCCTTGGGCATCAAGGCAGGATGATCCTCAATTCTGTCATCACGATTCTCTCCATGAGCTTTCCTCAGAAGCCCCAATCCCTCCACGGGAAAGTCTCTCCTAGGTTTGGCTTGACTGGCTCTGATTGAAAGGTGGCTCACGGACGGACAAACACGAAGCTACATATCTATTGTTTAAGTTGCCACCTCATCGACAATTATGAATCCAAAGCAAAAGTAGAAGTGACTTATGTCAAGAAAAATCCACGGCAACCATTCCATCGAGATTAATATGAATTGAACATGATGGGAGCTGTTTTAGAGAAACCAGAGTGCTAAGTGCTCTCACTCTGGAAATGGTTCTGTTTTTGCAGAGATTGGTGTGGCTACAACTTGGGCTGGAGCTGGAACTGGAGCGTCCTGACTGTTTTCCCTTTTGGAGTCTCTGGAAAACCACTGTTTGCCCTGGGAAGCATGTTTTCAGGGGCTGTGACAATCCGTGGAAATCCCTCCAGGGGCTGAAGGGTGGAGAATACACACTTGCTTCTGAAAGAGGGTGGCTGCCCTTACGAATGAGGGAGTGCTCACTGCGGTTCAGAATAAACTGTGAAGAATGCTTTTAATAGCCAGGCATGGTGGCTCACACTTGTAATCCCAGAACTTTGGGAGGCTGAGGCAGGTGGATCACTTGAAGCCAGGAGTTCAAGAATGGTGAAACCCGGTCTTTACTAAAAATACAAAAATTAGCTGGGTGTGGTGGCTCATGCCTGTCCACCTACTCAGGAGGCCGAGGCAGGAGAATTGCTTGGACTCGGGCGGTGGGGGTTGCAGTGAGCTGCTGAGATCGCGCCATTGCACTTCAGCCTGGGCGATCGAGTGAGACTCCGTCTCAAAAAAAAAAAAAAAAAAAAGAAAGAAAAAAGAAGAATGCTTTTAAGATCATCTGCAAAAACACAATCCTTTAAAATGATCCTTATTCAGAGAAACCTCAGGCCGTAGTTTGCAAAACCACTAAGGTACAAGATTCAGTGACGGAATAAGATTAAAATTACACAACCGGAAATCAGAAAGATGGTTTGAAAACCGTTTTCTGAGGACTCAATAGAGTCTTGTGAAGAAAGTCAATCTTGGAACCCCAATATCAGTAAGCAGGGAAAAGTCCAGCTGGGAGCTGAGCTGCTTAGGGCCTCTGCCTCCCATTCTAGTCAGTCCCCCCTCTGCTCACTGAGATAAATGCATATCTGATTGCCTCCTTTGGAAAGGCCAATCAGAAACTAAAAAAAAAAAAAATGCAACCATTTGCCTCTATCTACTTATGACCTGGAAGCCCCTGCCCCACTTTGAGTTCTCCCGCCTTGCCGGACTGAACCAATGTACTTCTTACACATATTGATACCTCATGCCTCTCTAAAATGTATAAAAGCAAGCTGTGCCCCGACCACCGTGGGCACATGTCGTCAGGACCTCCTGAGGCTGTGTCACGGGTATGTCCTTAACCTTGGCAAAATACACTTCCTAAATTAATTTTTTCGAAGCATTCGATAATATTTCTTTTTTAGGCTAGGAGTTTGAGCATTCAATTAGTTTCAATACACATCAACAGGGGATCGGAGTTCCCCTTTACTGGCCTTAAGGTGCTGTAATGCACATAAAAGCATGAGCCTTGAATGCCACAGCATTCTTGGATACTCTTTGGTTTACAGTCTAAACTTGGTTGCCTACTAAACATTTAATGTAAATGCGATTTTTCCTTAGACATCCTGAAACGAGCATGGCTCAGCACAACTGCAGCCGTTTTGCACATCATGTAAGAGCTCCACTGATGGAATTCTTCACATTCCAGCAGGAACAAGCAGAGGCCCTTGACTTTACTCGCATGAGGCACGTCCTGGGGCCAGACCCAGGCTATGGCATGCTCGGGGCACACCATGAGGAATGAAAAACCAGAAAAGCGCATTTTACACCTCCTCAGTCTTCACCATCTGAACCTAAACACCTTTTCAATGTGTTTGGGTCAATGTGAAATCACCACTCCAACATTCTTCATGCATAAAGTTGCCGAGCATAATATACGCCATAGTACAGTGAAGCGTGTGGTGTCTTCCAGAGCAATGTGTGCAAAATCTAAAGGTCACTTCTTTATAAGCAACAAGAAACGGCTCTCCCAGAGCTATCTGAAATATACAGAAAAGAATCACTTTCCTTCAGCCCAGTCCCCAGATCCTTCCCTAAGTATGATCTCAAAATAATTCTGTTGAGAAACTTGTTAGGATGAGTGGTAAAGATTTAAAACAAGAAATCTTGCCGGGCGCGGTGGCTCACGCCTGTAATCCCAGCACTTTGGGAGGCCGAAGCAGGCGGATCACAAGGTCAGGAGTTCAAGACCATCCTGGCTGACACGGTGAAACCCTGTCTCTACTAAAAATACAAAAAATTAGCCGGGCGTGGTGGTGGGCACCTGTAGTCCCAGCTAATCGGGAGGCTGAGGCAGGAGAATGGCATGAACCCGGGAGGCAGAGCTTGCAGTGAGCCAAGATTGGGCTACTGCATTCCAGCCTGGGAGACAGACTCCGCCTCAAAAAAAAAAAAAAAGATTTCTTTTTCTTTTTCTTTGAGACAGTGTCTCGCTCTGTCACCCAGGTGGGAGTGTAGTGGTGAGATTATAGCTCACTACAGCCTTGACCTCCAAGGCTCAAGCATTCCTCCTGCCTCAGCCTCCCAAGTAGCTGGGACTACAGGTGCACACATCCATGCCTGGCTAATTTTTTGACTTTTTTTTTGTAGAGATGAGGTCTCAGTGTGTTGCTGGCTGGTCTCGTACTCGTGGGCTCAAGCAATCCTCCCACCTCAGCCTTCCAAAGTGTTAGGATTACAGGTGTTGAGTCACCGTGCCTGGCCCCAGGAAATCTTTAAACACAAGATATTATTCCAAAGTATTCACCTAGAAATTGGAGCTGGAGAAATGACGGCCTCCATTATTTGTTTTGCAAGTAAGGTGTATTTTCATTTTTCTTCGATGGGGACAAAGTGCTGCAGACTCGGCCTCAGTAGACACCACTGTACAGGTCAACATTCATTTGAACATTGAACCCCGGCAGGAATTCATCTTCACTTGAACCACTGTTCAAGTCAGGGGTTCGGCTGAAACCTCTCAGGATGCACGGCCAGGCAGTTGGGTTGAAGGGGCACTGATGGAAGCCTCCCTTTTTGAACCTGAAAGAGCTCTGGCTCCCCCAGAATCTGTAAACTGCATGAGACTGAGCATCTGTCTCCATGTGGCATCAGTTTTTTGAGGCTGCTATATAAGAAACGGCCACAAACTGGGTGGTTTACACCAAGGCAGACTGACCATCTGACAGTTCTGGGGGCCAGAAGTCCAGTGGATTAAAATCAAGGTGTCGGCAGGGCTGGTTCCTTCTTGGGGACCTGGGGGAGAATCCATTTCCTGCCTTCTCTGGCTTCTGGAGGCCACCATATTCCCTGGCTCGTGGCCTCCTCTTCCATCTTCAAAGCCAGCAGCCCAGCATCTTCCAATCCCCTCTCTCTCTGGCCTCTGCTTCCAGCTTCACACTCCTTCTCTGACCTTCACACTTCCACCTTCTTCTTTGAAGGGAGGTTTGTGATGACTAAGAGCCCACTCCCATAATCCAAGACCATACCTCCCCAGCTCAGGGTCCCTCATTTAATCACAACTGCAAACGCCCTTTTGCCACACAAGGTGACATTCACAGGTCCTAGGGATTGGGGCATAGACATCTTTCTGCAGGTGAGCTTGATTCGGTGTGCCGTAATGCAAATAAATGCAGAGCCTTGAATGCCACAGCAAGCCAAAGACCAGCCCTTCCCCTCCATCTCCCCTCCCCAGAGAGCCAGGGAAGCCGGCTCTCTCTGCTCTCTCACTGCGAGCCAGCGTCTGACTCTCCATCACACCTGTGAGGAATGCAGGTACTTACATCTTCTGAACGGCGTCCTTCAGGTAGGGACAGGGTCTCATCCACTATCTGGGTTGGCTCCGGAAGGCCCTGAGCAGGCTGGTTAGAACCCAGTGGTGAATTTGCACACGGCACGCCGGCACTGGGTGTTGAATTGTCACATGGCTCTCCAACACCAGATGCTGAATCCGCACACGGCCCCCCCACATCACTGAGGCAAAGCTGCACAAAAACAGACACATGGAGTGAGTCTTCCCTATGTCTCCTCAATTCACCTGCTGTCCTGGGGGGCGGGTGGGGCCCTGTGTAGCCAGGGCTCCCAGCTCCCATCTGCCAATCATTAAATAATTGTCCTAAATGTTTTCTTTCTCAGGACCGTTTGACACTAAGCCTTAAAATTCCCTCCTATGCAATCCAGTACTTAGTAATCCAGTACTTAGTAATCTGGTACTTAGTAATCCAGTACTTAGTAATCCAGTACTTAGTAATCCGGTACTTAGTAATCCAGTACTTAGTAATCCAGTACTTAGCAAAACGCCCAGCAGGAAATATGTGACAAGTCAATGTTTGTGAAGTGAATACAAATAAACGTCCATTGCTAGTGTCACTCGGTGAGAGAAATTTTCAGCAGTCCTTAAAAAGCAGCCTAGATCCACCCAAATAAAAAACCATACTAAAAATTAAAATAGGGATTCTTTTCAATTTCCCAGGCAATGCATGTGCTGATAGCAGACTCTGTTGTACTAGCAAATGCTCTAGTTAAAAAAAAAAAAAGGCCGGGCTTGGTGGCTCACGCCTGTAATCCCAACACTTTGGGAGGCTGAGGCGGGTGGATCACTTGAGGTCAGAGCTTCAAGACCAGCCTGGCCAACATGGCAAAACCCCGTCTCCACTAAAAGCACAAAAATTAGCTGGGCGTGGTGGTAGGCACCTGTAATCCCAGCTCCTTGGGAGGCTGAGGCAGGAGAATTGCTTGAACCCAGAAGGCGGAGGTTGCAGTGAGCCAAGATCACGTCACTGCACTCCAGCCTGGGTAACAGAGTGAGACTCTATCTCAAAAAACAAACAAACAAACAAAACTCTAGTTTTCTTTACTCTAGTTAAAAAATACTCTGGTACTCTAGTACAAATGCTCTAGTTAAAAAAAAAAAAAAAAAAAAAAAGCTCAAAGTTTTTTTACTTTAGTGAAAAAAGCCATTAGGGATAAGAAGTTTCCTGAGTCCTAATTGCAAGAGGTCTTCTGCAAGGCAGATGCAGCCCACATTCAGCACACTGCAGATACTCCACCATTTAGCACACCTAGGGGCTGTCATTATATTCTTTGCAATCAAATTGGTGTCAATCAAAACTTTACAAAATCCTCTTCAGACACTTCCTCCAACTGCTATCTCAAATGATGGTTTCAAGTGGAAAATGTTGACCCGAATGACGTCGTAATCAGTCATTGTGAACCACTTGTCCATGAGTGTCTCCTACTCTGATGAGGATGGCTAATTTCAATAACCTATTTCTGCACCAGGCCTATACATCAAAACAGGATCTCCAGTCATTAGGCATTCTCTATTTTGAGCTAAAACATAAAAATTTTTTTAAAAGGTGCTTGCTTCTCAGTATTCTTTTCCATGAAATACAGTATTTAGACAAAAAAGGGGCATTTCAGAAAAAAACCACGCCAGACCTTGGTGACAAGGATGTTCTCCTCGTCCTCAGCTACGGGTTTTAAGGGAATCCCCCACTTACTGTGTGACCAGGAGACGCGCGTGCTTCCCCCGCTTGGACGCTTTTATAAAGGGGCAACACATTGTTCTGGTAGACCGCCCACCAGAGATGAAGGAATGCCGCCTGGTGCTGGCTGCTGGACGCTGAGCCTTGCTCCAACACCGAGCCACTCTGTGGATTGTACTTGTAGTTCCAAGGTTTCATGGACCCCAAAAAGTGGACGACCTTTGCACTGGAACCGAATCTGAGAAGGAAACAGAAGGGATTCTGATTTCCACTCAGATGTGATAAAAGACACCCAGAAAGCATCCACCTACCATGGGGCTCCTCAAAGACAGCCTCTGAAGGACTTGTCCCAATGGGTTTCCATTATTGATTATTATTACTGATGATACTACTACTATCAGCATAGTAACCAATATATAATCAATAATAATACACTACTACTTCCAATGCAGTAATCAATATATGACCCATAATAAGATTTCTACTATCAACATAGTCATCAATATATAATCAATAATAATACACTACTACTATCAATGCATGTAATCAATATATGATCAATAACAATATATTACTATCAATGTAGTAATCGTTATGTAATCAATACTATGCTACTATTATCAACATAGTACTCAATAATCAATAATCTACCACTATCAATGTAGTAATCAATATATAGTCAACAATATACTACTACTAGCATAGTAATCAATATATAACCAATAGTAACATACTGCTACTATCAATTCAGTAATCAATATGTGATCAATAATAACAAAATACTATCACTATAGTAATCAATATATAATCAATAATAATATACTAGTACTATCAATGCAGTAATCAATATATGAGCAATACTAGCATACCACTACTATCAAGATAGTAATTAATATATCATCAATAATACTACTCCAATGCTATCAGCATAGTAGTAGTAGTTTCATTTGCAGTTATTTTGCATAAAGATATATTTTTTAAATCACAGTTTTTGCAGTTATTTTATTTTCTATATATCAAAAAACATAATCGTAATCCATTGACATTTTTTCCCAAAACGGGAAAAATAAATCAGTTTTGTAAAAACGTGAAGTACAGCAGCCCAAATCATCATATCCTTAAAACGACAGGGGCAAAAAAAAATAGCTTTTACAGTGGCTAATGCAAGCGGCAAAGCAATTGGCTTTTTTTCTCTTTTACAGGATTCTAAATTTTCCCCTTGCCAACTTTTTTGTTGTTCATCATCACCATCCTCCAGGAGCCTTTTTAAACTTTTTTTTCGTGGATCACCTCCTCATGAAATATGAACACAAAAGTCACATGACATATCTATGTTCTGTACATTACATCTGTGATTATACAGTAAAAAATAACAAGATTTCACTCCCAAGAATCAATTTCTCTTCCTTAGGGACACCGTGTCCTCTGTAGAGAATGCAGACTCTAGAATTATTCATTCCCAAGGTGATTCTCAGATTCTCTATTTTCATTTATAGCCATATCTTCTGGAGCAGTGAATTTCACAGCTTCTGGTCCCCTCACCCTTGACCCTTTTAGGAACCCAAAGAGCTTTGTCCATGTGGATTCTTTCTTTTTTTTTTTCTCCTGAGCTGAGGCTTGCTCTGTCACCCAGGCTGGAGTGCAGTGGCATGATCTCGGCTCACTGCAAACTCCACTTCCCAGGTTCAAGTGAGCCTCCCTCCGCAGCCTCCCGAGTAGCTGAGACTAGCGGTGTGCAACACCACATTCGGCTAATGTTTTGTTTTATTTTTTCGTAGAGACAGGGTTTCGTCCTGTTGCTCAGGCTGGTCTCAAACTCCTGAGCTCAAGTGATCCGCCCGCCTCGGCCTCCCAAAGGGCTGGAATGACAGGCGTGAGCCAATGTGCCCGGCCATGTCCCTGTGGATTCTCTCTCTCCATATTTACAATAATCGATATTAAAACTGAGAAATTAGAAAGCGTATTTATCAATCCCTTTAAAAAAAATCAAACCATTATGCAGTAACATAAATTTCATAATTTTTCATTAAAAAAATTTCTATATTAAAAAAAATCATTGTGAGAAGAGTGCCATCCATTTTCCCAAGAGGTGACAGCTGGTTCCTCCTAGCTCCATCTGTGTTCAGGGTATTATTACCTTATCACATGCCATGTAGTGTCTGTAAACTCTCAGCATAGACACATGAGAAAATGGCAGCAAAAAGGGAAAAAAAATCACATCTTCAAATTCTTTTTTTAAAGTAGTTATGACTTTGAAGACACTTGAAAGAGTTGTGGGGTCAGGGTTCCTTGGGCCACACTTTGGGGATCATTGTCGTAGAGCCTTGGCTAGCTATCATTCACAGCAACAAGCAAGCAGGAAACGAGATGTGTGTGTGTGTTTCTGTGTGTGTATATACATATATAAAGACGTATATAGATAGATAGATCTATGTATTAATATATAGATAGATGTCTAGATCTACATAGATGGGTAGATGCCTATATAGAGATCTAGATCTAGATAGATAGATCTATATAGAGAGAGATCTAGATCTAGATACATAGAGAGATATATAGATCCATGTATATACATAGATATCTAGATAGATCTAGATAGATATACAGATATAGATATATAGATCTATGTATATAGATAGATATCTGGATCTAGATAGATAGATATAGATAGATATCTATATGGATGAAGATCTAAATCTAGATGTATATCTAGATACATAGATATCTAGTTCTAGATAGATAGATATAGGTATCTATATAGTGATGTAGATCTAGATAGATAGATAGATAGATGTTTATAGATAGATATCCAGATCTATCTGAATAGATACATATGATAGATGATAGATTAGACAGATAGATAGAGAGATATCTAGGTCTAGATAGATAGAGAGATATCTAGGTCTAGATAGATAGATGAATATCTACATAGATATAGAGATTAGATAGATCAATGTATATAGATATCTATATCTAGATATAGATACATATATACATATAGATATATAGATCTATGTATACAGATAGATATCCAGATCTAAATAGATAGATATGGATAGATAGATAGATAGATAGATAGATAGATAGATAGATAGACAGATAGATAAACAGATGTCTAGGCCTATATAGATAGATAACTATATAGACAGATATATATCTATATAGATAGACATAGAGATCTAGATACATAGACACATAGACATAGGTATCTATCTATACAGATAAATAGATATTTAGATCTACCTAGATAGAGATGATAGATAGATAGATAGATGATAGATAGATAGATAAATAGATGATAGATAGATAGATAGATAGACAGATAGATTGATAGATAGATAGATAGATTGATAGATAGATAGAGTTTTTAAATATGCCGACAGCTGGTATGTCTTCCAGGAGGGAAGGTGGATCGGTAGTGGCAGATCTGGCAGGATTCGCCAGGGTGGAGAACTTACTGCTTGAAGGCAGGGCTGTAAGTGTACATCGTGTTACTACTCAAGTTATAGATGAATGGCAGGTGCTTGTGGATGTCTGTGGTTGACCAGTTCCTGAAGAAACTATTCAGTAAGCCTTGGTCTGCCCCTATATAATGAGCAAACACAAAAGCAGGTTAGCAAAGTATGGCTTGGTTCACTCCAAGAACGCGAGATGTGCCTGAAGCTCTCAACATAAACACTTGCCTTCAGGGTTACTAATTCCATTTCTTCTGTCTGCCAGCTGCACACATTCTCTTGGTTCTCAGAAAAGACTGATAACCCAAGCCATTGATAAAAATAAGTGCATATTCCCTCCAAAATTCTCCACCAGGAGTCCCCAGAATGAATGCTAAAATTGCATATGGAGTCCAAAGCACTCCACTGGTCCCCTAATGAATTCTCCCTGGTAGTGACAATGCTTTTCCCATCATTTTTGCCAGTTTCATTAACTTCCCCTTTACCTAGAGGCAATTCTTCACTGCTCCAGTATTTTCTTTTACTTTACAAAAATTCCAGCACATTTCCTCTCTACTGACGCCCATTTCAACAAATACTCGGCTTCAGGTTGCCTCCTTTTAATTCTCCCTATATTCTACCAGGGGTCAAGCAACTACACACTGTGCATGTTTTTATAAATAAAGTTTTATTGGAACACAGCCATGCTCTTTTCTTTTTCTCTGAGACAGGGTCTCACTTTGTCACCCTGACTGGAGTGCAGTGGTGCAATCATAGCTCACTGTAGGCTTGAGCTCCTGAGCTCAGCTGCTGCTCCCAACTCAGCCTCCCAGGGCTTGGGGACTACAGGTGCCAGCATCACATCCAGCTTATTTTTGTATTTTTTGTAGAGATGGGGTCTTGCCACGTTGCCTAGGCTGGTCTTGAACTCCTGGTATCAAGCCATCTGCCCACCCCGGTCTTGAACTCCACACCTCAAGCAATCTGTCCGCCCTGGCCTCCCAAAGTGCTGGGATTACAGGCATGAGCCACCACGGCCAGCCCATGTTCAATGCCAAGTACAGTCATGCAACACATAAAAGTGCTTCAGTCAAAGACAGACCATACATATGACGGTGGTCCCATAAGATTTTATACTGTATTTTCACTGGACCTTTGTGATGTTTAGATATGTTTAGAACACAGATACCTCCCATTATGTTACAGTTGCCTACAACATTCAGTGCAGTCCCATGCTATATGGGTTTGTAGCCTAGAAGGAATAGGCTGTACCCTCCAGCCTAGGTATACAGTAGGCTACATCATCCAGGTGTGTGTAGATACACTCTGGGACGTTCATACAATGACAAAATCACTTAACAACACATTTCCCAGACCGCATCCCTGTCGCTGAGCGAGGTGTGACTGTATGGTCAACGGCTGACTTCGTGTTACATCTGCAGAGTTGAGTGTGTGCAACAGAGACCACAAGGCGTGCAACTCTGAAAATGTTACTATCCAGCCCTTTAGAGAACGATTTGCTCACCTATCTTATATGACTGGATTGTCGAACCATTCTTTCTACTCAGCAAGGATATTTCCAATGGTTCTCTCAACTGCATATTTCCTTATGAGCATCCTGATCTCTTCCTACACCCCTGACTGGCCATATTCTTCAATTCCCACCTTGGTCTTCAAGTGGCCGTTCCCAGATACGGGGAAACGGGGTGAGGCTGCGATGCGGGTCCAGGCAGCAGTCCCGTTCTCTTCCTTAAGCGTCCAGGCTGCCCTGACTTACCATCAAAGCTGCCGTGTTCCATGGCGTGCTGCAGCAGGAGTTTATGCGTGTGGAGAGAAGGCTGGAAGACAAACACCCCGCTATTGAAGCAATCCGGCCATCCAGGATCCGGGGCCGCAGAAAACTCTCCCCTGTCGAATAGCTCATCGACATTGGACAGCACCTGGTGAAGCAAAACACGCAGAACCCGCCGCAATGCTTCTTTTACCAATGCTTCTGTTTTTGAGACAGAGTCTTGCTCTGTCGCCCAGGCTGGAGTGCAGTGGTTCAGTCTCGGCTCACTGCGGCCTCCGCCTCCCGGGTTCAAGCGATCCCCCCACCTCAGCCTCGTGAGTAGCTGGGATTACAGGCACCTGTTACCATGCCTGGCTAATTTTTGCATTTTTAGTAAAAACGGTTTCATCATGTTGGCCAGGCTGGTCTCGAACTCCTGGCCTCAAGTGATCCACCCATCTCAACCTCCCAAAGTGCTGAGATTACAGGCATGAGCCACTGTGCCCAGCCACAAGTTTTTTCCCTCATGATTCTATTTTGTGTGTGTAAAATACTGTGGTTATAATTCATTCTTGGGGTAGGAACATGTCTTCCAATCCCCCGTTCTCTTCAACAGGGTCTAGCACAGTGCTCGGGGGTATGTTATGTCTGATTATAATAGACTGAACATCTGTGTTAGAAATAGAAATGCACATGACCTCACAGGAATCTACCAGTAAGAGGTGACAGCCCGGCCAGCATGGCGAAACCCAGTCTGTACAGAAATACAAAAATTAACTGGGCATGAAGGCGGGTGCCTGTAATCGCAGCCACTCGGGAGGCTGAGGTGGGAGAATCACTTGAACTCAGGAGGTGGAGGTTGCAGTGAGCCGAGATCGTGCCATTGCACTCCAGCTTGGGTGACAGAGCGACTGTGTCACACACACACAAAAAAGTTGACAGCCTGCTTAAGGATAGAGATGTGGTCTTGGAGGGCTTCCTATCATGCAGAGAGTCTTCACTCACCAGAGTGTCTGCATCCAGGAAGACACACTTGCTGTAGCGAGTGAGAGTCCAACAGTGAAGCTTGGTGAGGGTGAGCCCGAGCTCAGGTCTCTTCAGAAAGGCCAGGTGGATGTAGTCTGCACTATTGATTAGATTCACTTCAATGACTTCGTCGAACACCTTCGAGAGGATGACCCTGGAACAGACATGTGCCAAATAGCGGGACAGCGGGTGAATATTCAGCATAGAACCACCTCCTCCTTCAAGAGGGTGCTGTTTTGCTGCTCACAAACGTGGAATGCAAAGAGAATCCCCACAGCCCTCACTGCGGTCTCCATGTTCAGAGCACATTTCCACGGATGGCTTAGAGCTGTGCACACCGTCCACTTGTGCCCAAAAGCCTCTGCATGCTTGAATGCAAATGCCAATGGTGTGAAACCCCACTGTACCGGGAGAATTAATATATTACTTTAGTAATGTACCTGAGCTAAATGACTGAGGCTTTAGAGGTGCATAGAAACCACCACAATTTGTGTGACATTTTGAAGTGAATTAGGTATCTTTGAACATGCTTCTTTGATACCCATTGTTATATTTTTCAATCAACACAAAGCACAATGACTACTCTAAGTTCAGTATTTTCATATTCATATATTTAAAGTCATGCAAGGCCTGGCGTGGTGGCTTATGCCTGCAATCCCAGCACTTTGGGAGGCCGAGGCAGCCAGATCACTTGAGGTCAGGAGTTCAAGATCAGCCTGGCCAGCATGGTGAAACCCCTTCTCCACTAAAAATACAAAAATTAGCCAGGTGTGGTGGCACCTGTAGTCCCAGCTACTCAGGAGGCCGGAGCAGGAGAATCGCTTGAACCCGGGAGGCGGAGATTGCACTGACCTGAGATCGCACCACTGCACTCCAACCTGGGCGACAGAGCGAGACTCTATCTCAAAACAAACAAACAAAAAACAAAAACAAACAAACAAAAAGCTTAAATTAGCCAGGCGTGGTGGTGGGCACCTGTAATTGCTGCTACTCAAGAGGCTGAGGCAGGAGAATCGCTTGAACCCAGGAGGCAGAGGTTGCAGTGAGCCGAGATGGCACCACTGCCCTCCAGCCTGGGCGACAGAGTGGGACTCTGTCTCAAAAAACAAACAAAAAAATAAAGTCATGCAAGCTGCAACTTCCCTGTCAAAATTACTGGCTGCCAAATTTATACCTGTTTCTTCAGCTGTACCTTTTGATATTTAGAATTTTTAAATTTCTGTGAAGTAGATTTTGTAGAATGTAATGTGTTCACTGCCTTTGTGAAGCGATATATAATTGCATAATTTCTGTGTGTAAACTGAATGCTTGGGCTTTCAATCTAGTATTCATATATAGTAATAAATATTAATACTATGAAAAAGAAATGCATGCATACTTGAAAAATGTGACAAATTGAACAGAACTGTCTTAAGATGCATGCACTTGGGCCATCTCTTAGGAAGACAGTTTCCCTCTGTAAGCTGCAGAGGCAGAGAAATGTAAATGCTGAGCTGGTAGAAACTAACAGATGTCCATAACAATCTCTATCAATTTTTACTTTCTGTATTCAAAGCTTACATTGTTAGTTGCATACAAGTTTGAGACTCGAAGCTTGAAAGACTGTCCATTTTATCAAAGTGAAATTTGCTCTGTTCCATTTATTTATTTATTTTTGCTTAAATCCCACTTCATCATAGTCTGGAACATATCGGGATGACAGAAAAATTAAGCAAGTGCTAGAAAAGGATGGGGGCATATTGAAAGAATACAGGGGGCCAGCTAGGGGAAGCACCCAATTGCCAAAGCTGAAATAATGTAATCAATAACAAAAAACAACAAGCCCAAAATATGAAATAAATATTCATGAGCCTACACTAATATAAGTTTTCTTTTTGATACAGGGTGTCACTCTGTCACCCAGGCTCTAGCAATCATAGCGCATTGCAGCCTCAAACTCCTGGGCTCAAGTGGTCCGCCTGCCTCAGCCTCCCAAGTAACTGGGACTACAAGTGCATGCCACCATGCCTGGCTAATTTTTTGTATTTTTTGGTAGAAATGGGGTTTCACAATGTTTATGAAGCTTGTCTCGAACTTCTGGGCTCAAGCAATCTGCCTGCCTCAGTCTCACAAAGTGCTGGGATTACAGGCATGAGCCACCACGCCTGACCTAATATAACTATTGAATAAACAAATATGTGAGAAAGAAAGGGCAGGTTTAATTTAGAAGATAATTCCAAGTAATTGAAATAGAAGGAATGAGGGAAGTAGAAAACCACGATTAGGCAAACACTATAGTAACAACTATTGCAGACAAGACTCACTGATTTTTAGAGAAGAAACAGGCTGTTTGTATAATGTCTATGCCAAGATATTTTCCATTACTAAAAGAAAAACATAATAATTTCACAGTGGAGAATTCCAACAGACACCACTTAATCCAGGTGATGAAATTTAACATCACCAGGTCAGGACATACAGACATCATGCACTCCATAACATGACACACTGAAAACTTACATCAATTCTGATGATTTTTTTGCCAAAAATGCATAACCTCAGTCT